>NC_067247.2:168167592-168475258 GCF_019359855.2 Lolium perenne | reverse complement strand
TTCAAGGCCTTCACCGGCGTTGGGTGACGAGATCGCCACCCGAGTCGCCAGACGTCCCTTCAACGGTCATAGGTTGAAGGGCCTTCGGCGAATGCGAAACTTGAAGACACCAATACGGTGCGACATCATCTCGTCCACAGAAACGCCGCCACCTTAGACAAACACTTGTCACACCAGACTTAGCGGTCAACTCCAAACTTCGGTACGTTGATGCTCCTCCAAGGCTGAATATGATATTAAAACTAAAAAGGTTGCAAGAAATCATTTGATATAAACAAGTATCATAAACACACTAGAAGTTTAGAATACATATGGGCAGCCTTTATTAGTTGATCTTGATTGAAATGCATATGAAATACCAGGAAATCGTAGGAACTGTGGTCTTAAATCCATAAGCATGTGTATGAGTTCCTTGCGAAGGCCATGGCCCTGTATGTTTAGAACAAAATGACGATTAATGCTCTCGTAGACTCATAGTAAGCATGACCTGACATTAAAAAAGAAGATTGCATTTTTATTTTTATTTAAATTTCTATAAATCAATGTAAGTTTTTCGTTTGATCAGCAACGAGAGCTGTTGGAGAAACATCTGTTCATTACAGATTTTCATTTATGGTCAAACAATGCGATGATTGATTTTACTTAAACATACTAGTGCTAGTTAACTAAACAAGCCTGCCTTTCTATATGGTTTTATGATTTGAGGTATTACACATTTTTGTAGAATCTTCACCAACTGTTTTTAGATCACATCCTTTGTGATTGTTAGTAGCCAATACGTTACCAAGGTTGCAGATAAAAAAAAGCTATTCACCTTATATGTATCTGAAGGCATAAGTGACACTTGATCTATCCATATGACCCCCCTCTTGAAAGTTGTTAACTCAAATCTTGAAGTTCTGCATGTTGTTTGAGCTGATAATTGCAGTTCTATCTTTCGCCAATCTGACATATTATTATCTCTTCAACCATGCAGTATGTATTTTTTCGCGGTTAGTGGAGAAAATTAACAAGTTTGAAAATTATCTTTTTTCATTAGGGAAGATATATACACTACACCAGCTCATGCAATATTTTGTAATCCATCCAAACATGTGAGTGAAGCTGTCAACTCCACAGGTTCCATTGATCTGATATACATGGCTATATATGTCTTCCCTTCTTCTATATTTTGGAAGTTCGAATGTTCAAGTTAAACACAAAACTGGAGGGAAATAGTTGAAATTCTTCTCGAAGAAAACGATGCAGTGACTCCAAGGAAGCGACGCACAGACATTGGATGGAAAACGAACATTATCCAAGGAAAATATGGATATGGATTAAAATCGATAAAGATCATGTTCCAGTTTCACTTTTACAAAGAGAAACATATGCTACAATACTGGCAATATTGGCAATACTGTAGAATGTCAACTATGGATTGAATTAAAAGCAGTAAAGATCATATTCCAGTTTCACTTTGACAAAGAGAAACAATTGCTACAATACTGGCAATACTGTAGAATGTAAACTATGGACTAGATTATTGTTTTATGATTTATGTTTGCATACTCATGTTCCAGCCCACTTATATATACATGCAAAGAGAAATCATACCATGCCCAAAAGTAGTGGCGGAGCTTGCCAAGGATGGCTGGGGGGGCCAAATGCAATTTAGGAGTTTTAGGGGGGAGGCAAATACAGAGAAATTTCTAATCTAACCTCTCCCAGATTTTTTTCCCTTCAGAGATGTGCCAAATCATTGGGGGGGGGGGGGGGGGGGGCGGTGGCCCCCCGACCTACACTAAGCTACGCCAGCTGGACACTTTTCGCAAACAACCTCCATCTTTAGAGCATTGATATTTGTACTAAAACAAGATAGTCTTTTAGTCTTCGCGTGTATGGAGCATTTATTCCCAATTAAGGACCATGGGTCTATGTTTGAAGTTTTAGGCCATCCAGCTTCAAAACCTAAAGCATAAATTCCGCAACAGTCAGTACGTGGCTATACATGAAATGATACTAACAGGTTATAAAAAGGAAGAGCCTAAATTTTTTCTTTCACTGTTATGTGTTGCAATAATGATTTCATTGTTCTTCAGTTATTACAGAGTGAAAGTACGGGAATAAATACAACAGTAACATAAATATGTTCTGTGATTGTTCTCTGAACAAGATTTTGTAAGCTTCAGATCCACAAAAAGATATTGTAAGATTTTGTAAGGTTTCACAAAACCTTAGTTGTTATGCTGTTGTTGCGTTGTGTATGTGTAAGGATGATACTTTGTAGTATGATGGTTTCGTTAATGAAATCGGGGGTGATCCCTTTTATCTGAAAAAATATACTAGCTATTCAACCTATATGAATCTTTCTTACAAGGGAAATCAGGTATACATGTCCCTGCAAAATTTCAAATCTCGGAAAACAATGTCACTAGGTGTATCACTGGGATGTTAAGTCATTGCTTGGCATCTGGAACTATCTATCTTTTTTCCTTGGAAACCTGCGCTCCAACTAGTTTCGGTCAAGTGCATCTAGCCGTTTGCGAAACATTTTTCCAAGAGGCATACACAACAGTAGAGGGTGGCACATACCTCTGACAAGTTCCACCCAAAGCCCTCCAGTTCCAGCGTGGTTGATTTCCAACACTCTAACTGCATAGAAATTAAAGCAACAAGAAGAAAAACCTCACCTCAAAGAACACTCCAAAGAGGGTCTGAGGGATCTTTCTCGCAGCTACCCATGACATATTAACCTCTAGTACTGCTGTGTGAGCCAGATCCAAATCTGCCGCTAAGCACTCGAAGCTCAACGTGATTAGTAGCAAGGAGCAGAGGACGGTGTGACAAGTTGCCATGTCATCTGTACCCATCGTCCCCTTACTCCAGCCTGCAGATAAAGAGCACCAATGTTCAGTTCCATGGTGCAGAGGAAGGAAAAGAAGCACCCACGGTGGCAACAAGTGATACGCCATGAGAATTTAGCCAACCTCTCAACCATGACGACCAAACAGAGGATGGTGAAAAAGACACAGAGAAGAAGGGAGGGAAATGGATCGCCTTACTCAACAAAGATACATATAAACAACAGCAGTGTTCAGTTCAAGATCGATCGAGCAACTAAGATGGCAACTTCCAGTGGCAATAAAACCAAAAAATTAGGGATAGCGGATGCATATGAAGGGAAAAAATCCAATGGCAAACAATTAAAGGTGAATCCATTGGAAAGAATTTACCGCGTAGAAAACCTAAAACTTAATGGAAACTAAGTGAACCTCCTCTCCTAAATGACATTCCATGAACACATCAACCTCTCAAGGCTAATCGGAAGTTGGAGAAAAAATACAGAGAAGAGTGGCAGAGAAATGGATCGCCTTACTCAACAAAGATACAGATAAACAACATCAATGTTCAGTTCCCAGATCGATCGAGCAACTAAAATGGTAACTTCCAGTGGCAATAAAACCAAAAAATTGGGACGTTGCGACAAATCTGACGCCTACCAATTTGCCAACTTCAGCGAACATGATTGAGAAATTTTAGCTCGTGAGTATGAGCGATGCCGCTAGAGCACGAGCTAGCCAACTTACGCGAGCGGTGTCGCGCGTGTACGTTCTGGCAAGGGCTGCTTGTGCATGCATGTTCCGGCCAAGCATAAATTTAAATTAGGATAAATATGTTTAGTCTCTAAGTAGAGACAATACCTTACATCATATTGATTAAATACAAGGTCCAAATATTCAAAAAGGTGTGTACTTTAGTCCGTTTATCTGATTTAGGATCCATCTTCACCATTGGACTAGTCGCGATTAGATCTTCGAAACTAGATCCCATGTTGATACGTTTCGACGAATTTTTTCCTGGCCCAAAAGTTATACACCTCGTAACACATAAGTTACCAATCATGTAACATTTAAATTGTACACCATACACAAATGTTTGGTGGAGATGTTTTGGCATACATGTAGAAGAAGACAAAACCAATCAGATCATGCGCACTAAATACAAAATCCTAAAATTCAAATAATTGTTGCTCAAATCGTATTTTCAATTGAAGTCCAGTTTTCACCATTGAACTAATCGCGACAAGATATTCACAACTAAGTTCCATGTTGTTATGTCTGATGATTTTTTCCGGAACCAAAAGTTTTCCACCTCTAACATGTGAGTTGCCCACCATATAACATATAAGTTATCCACATTATAATATATAAGTTACCCACCATATAAAAATGTAGCATGGAGATGTTTTCGCCCAGACAGAAAAGGACAAATTTTGCTAGCATCATACACATTAATTGTGAAACCAGAAATTTGAAAAAGTGTTTTAGGTCAAATCGCTTGTCCGATTTAATATCCGTTTCATCGGTTAGACTAATTACGAGGAGATCTCATATTGATATGTTTCGATAATTTTTTTAAATTCAGAAGTTACCCATCTCTAACATGTAAGTTACCCACAGTGTAACACATAAGTTACCCATCATATAAGTGGGTTATCTAGGCCATAGTACGTAGGTTAACCATCCTTAACACACAAGTTATTCTGGCCGTAGAATGTAGCATCTAATTTCACCATTGGATTGGTAGCGTCGAGATCTTCGAAATTAGATTTCATGTTGCTATGTTTCAATGACTTTTTCGAATACGAAAATTTCCCACCTATAGCACGTGAGTTATCCATAAGTAAGTTATCCACCCTATGAACTACTAGTTTTGGCATGAAATCCAAAAACTCCGCGACTATGTATAAGGCATCTTATGAATAGAAAAACTTGCAAAACAGTCTTCTCCCATCCATGCATACAAAAAAGACAAACATGCTCATGTTGTCCGCATCAAATGAAAAGTCCAAAAATTTAAAAAGTTTTGCAGCTCAAATCGTTTATCTGATTTAAGATCCGTTTTCAGCATTCAACAAGTCGCGACGAGATGTTCGTAACAAGATCCCATGTTTTGATATGTTTCAACGACTTTTTTAGATCTAGAAGGTACCACCTCTAACACAAAAGTTACACACCTATAACACAATAGTTACACACCTATAACACAATAGTTACCCACCCCCGAATACATAAGTTACCCATCATTTGAAAGTATTGTGAGGAGACATGAAGAACAAGACAAAAACTAATGTTATCTGCATTAAATGTGAAATCCAAAAGTTTAAAAAGTTTGGTAGCTCCAACCGTTTATCTGATTTATAATCGGATTTCACTGTTGTACTAGTCATGACAAGATATTCGAAACTAGATCTCATGTTAATATGTTCAGAAGACTTTTCTCGGACCCAAAAGCTACCCACTTGTAACACATAACTTCCACCGGATAAAAGGGCTGGATGGAGACGTTTTTACTAAATGAAGAACGGGAAAAAGAAAATTTGCTGATGACATCGCATTAAATGTGAAATCCAAAAACTAATTTTTTATATATCTCCAACAGTTTAATCTATTTATATTCCGTTTTCATTGTTGTACTAGTTGTGACAAGATCTTCAAAACTAGATCCCATGTTGATATAGTTTGAAGTTTTTTTATATCCAAAAGTACCCTCCTGTAACACACAAGTTACCCACCCTGTATCACATAAGTTATTCACCATATAAAAGGTCTGGGTGAAGACATTTTTTTACATAAATGACGAAACAGATAAAAACTTTTGATATCATCCGCATTAACAATATAATTACCGCACCAAAAAATAATGTTGAACTAACCCATGCTTGAATATACTATTTACCCACTAGTTAATATTATAGTTACCCACAACACTGAAGTTATCCATACTTGTTCAATCAAGTTACCCACTAGTTAGCACTTAAGTTATCCCATGTGTGTTACACTGAAGTTACCATGTGTATTAACTTAACTTACCCACATATTAGCATTCAAGTATTCCAAGCATCCTCAGTTAAGTTACCCACTAATTAGCACCGAACTTATCCATGTGTGTTCAGTTAAGTTATCCATCAGTTAGCATTGAAGTCACCCCGTCCTTGTCCCGTGGTACAGTGCCGCGCCGTTCGCCTTCCCCAACGGTGTGCAGTGGTGCAGTGGGGTACGCGCATGCCGCCTTTCCTGGCGATGTGCAGTGGTGCACCGGGGTACGTGCCGGCCGCCTCACTTGATAACTCGAGTCGTTGCTGGTACAACGTTATGCTGGCCACCTCTCTTGACAACATGCAGTGGTGCACCGGAGTGCCGCGCTGGCTGCCTCCTTCGAGTCCTCAGCAACGTGCACCAGTGCAACGCCGTGCCGGCCGCACACCGCATTGCCTTGACCTTCTCCTCACCCATCTGCACATCCTCCTCGTCTAGCTCCTCTTCCACATCAAAGACTTACAGTCTCGTACCTCCTGCGCATGTCCGTTATCTAACGGCCCATGAGAGGCTGTCGGAATTGGCCAATTTCAAGACAGCGTGGGAATGCAAAAATCGAAAATTTAACATACTGGACCAATAGAGTAGATCAACTCAACTCCGACAAACACATTTCAATGTCGCAAAATATTTCACTTCCTCCATTTGCACAATACTTAATTAACTAACTCATTTTTATGTAGCATCTTACAACATGAAGGCATGGTAATGTTTATATGGCCAATGAGCAAAAAGACTAATCATGATGGAATTCTACTTGTACACATACGTACATATAATATTGATATGAAGTCATCTTCAAAGACAACAAGCAAAGATGCAAATGAGTTTGTATGGCCAAATGGCCAATCCGACGGGTGTAACTCTGCAACAGCCCATACTTCCTAATTGAATGGCCAATATTTTCTGATATTAAATGACTGAACGGCTGCACTGAGAACAACCACAGTTTTCAAAAATAAGAAGGCGATACACTAGAGTAGAGTATAGGTTATGGATGAAACGATGGAAGAAAAAACCTCAGCAAACAATATAGGCTCGGACTAAACTTTTTTTCTTTTCTGAAATACAGCTCAGACTGAACTGAACACGACATGAGTCACCCAAGAATAAACAGCTAGCTAACTACATCTAGTCACGGCTGATATGTGTGGGCTGGAGCAGGTGTAGATCGATGACTGTTTTGGTATCTGTTTTAGTCCAGGTGGACAATGGTTTTAGCCACGGTGGACTCGACGGACGACATGTTCTCTTGATCTCGAAGGTTGGGATAGCCGGAGGAGGAGCTGCTCCACCGGGCGATGTTGCCGAGACGGACCTTCGCCTCTGGCAGCAGGTGCACGAACAGCGCCGCGATCGTCGCGGGTCGATGAGCGCACGCCGCTCGCGCGGGCAGAGACCTGTGCACACCGAACACGCCCTTCCTCGCAGTAGCCGTAGGTGGGCACTTGGCAGCTTATCAATCGCAGCACGTCCATGCGCGTCCGAAATCCTGGAGCTAGCCTTGGGCTTGGATTGACCACGAGGGTGGGGCCTACGCGAGTGCGTCCATGGCGCGCACTAGTCCCACGCCTCGGACAAGAGCACCGGGAATGGAAGCTTTCGGCACCCAGGCACCAGCCGCCCCAGCTCCTGCGCCTTCGTCACCAGCGCCGGCGCCTCGCGCGGAGGTCAAGCTGGAGGAGGAAGCGCCCGCCGATGGTCGCCTAGGTGTCAGGGCCCTGGCGCGGACGCGCACGGGGTGCACGCGGGCGCGGCTGCGGGAGGCGATGAGGATGGTGCGGCTCCACGGCGAGCGCGCGGTCGGCCGCGTCACGAATCTCGTGCACAGTGGCGGATGGGAAGCGGCGATGGAGGTTAGCGTTTAGTAATTGATACGATGCCTCAGCCCCTTCACGATGCTCCCTCACCCAAGCTCCACCTCTTCGTTCCTGATGCACCAGCGGCCGCGCACCGCTGCCGCCCGTGTTTGTCTCCGCGCACGTCCCAGCAGCAGACCAAAGTGTCTCGATCTCGTCTTTCCTTTGACCCTGGCTGACTCCCGCGGCACTGTCTCTACTGTTTTCCCTTGGTCTGCATCAGCGGCACATCAGTACTCCCTGTCGTCGCTCTCTTTAATTCATGCAAGACAGGACGCCTGCTTTTTTCCATTGGCCGGGAGCACAGAGTTCCCGCCTAGTTCGCGAGCGTTGCCCTCGCCATCACTCCGTCCAACGCGTGCACTGCATCGCGAGCAGCAGCTCGCCAAGGCACGCCCTCCCCCACGTGCTAGCCTGTGTGCACGACAGCTCGCGCACCAACTCGCCAATCCACCCATCGCCAGAGTGGGCGAGGCCACACGTGGGCAAAAGCTGCTTCGGCAGCTGCGGTGGATGGAGAGTTTGTCGTGCCGCGTTTGGGGAACGTCGCTCCCCAGCAGCGTCTCCCAAACACCGCCCCCAAACATTTTTTTTAAGTTTTTTTAACACACAATCATTTATCAAATGTAACATAAGAATAAATATGTTTGCAGAGATAGTTTTCAAATTAAAATACAACAACCAATAAAACAACTAATAAACAAATGTAAAATAGGGGTAGATCAAGGTGTGTTCCTTTGATCCTCCACAAATCCCCAACGAGATCAGTTTGAAGTTGATCATGGACATTGCTGTCACGGATCTTTGCGTGCATGGCGAGGTAATCAGCAAAATCTGCAGGCAACTCATGATCAACCTCCACAAGAGGGCCCTCACACTCATAGGACCAACATGTGTCTTGGCATGATTCTTGCGGTCATCCTCGATGATCATGTTGTGCATGATCACAGAAGCCTGCATCACCTCCCACATTTGATCGCGAGACCAGTTTAGAGCAGGGTACCAGACAAATGGCAAATTGTGCTTGAAGCACACCAAATGCCCGCTCGACATCCTTCCTGCAAGCCTCCTGTCGCGTAGCAAAGTGGAAATTCTTGAGACCTGATGGATTCAAGATTATTTTGACAAAAGTGGCCCATTTTGAATATATACCATCGGCTAGATAATAACCTTTGGTATATTGGTGGCCATTGACCTCATAGTTGCATGGTGGAGCATGTCCTTCCACTAGTCTGCTGAACACCGGAGACTGCTGCAATACGTTGATGTCATTGTGTGATCCCGCCATGCCAAAGAAAGAATGACAAATCCACAGGTCATAATCTGCCACAGCTTCAAGCACCACACTGCAATATCCATGACGCCCTTTATATATACCTTGCCAAGCAAACAGGCAGTTCTTCCATGACCAGTGCATGCAATCGATGCTTCCAAGCATTCCAGGAAATCCTCTGGCAGCATTTTGTGTCATGATCTTCCTCAGTTGGCCCTCTCAAGTAGTATTTGTCAAACTTTCCCACCACAGCTCGGTAAAACTTGTACATGCAATCAATGGTAGTAGACTCACTCATGCGAAGGTAGTCGTCCTGTGTATCGGCAGGTGCTCCGTATGCAAGCATCTCATGGCGGCGGTGCACTTCTGAATCGACGAGAACCCGACAACGCCTACAGCGTCGAGCTTGAGCTTGAAGTAGGGGTCGAACTCTCGAACGCCCTGGAGGATATTAATGAACAGACCCTTGCTCATCTGCGAAGTAGTCGTTGTGCAGCATGGTATGCCCCTCCATCCTCTGTCGGGGCTTGGACTTCTTTCTCCCCGGCCTTGATCCTCCACGGCGCGGCCTCTTCCTCTTCTCTGCCTTGGCATCAACCATGTCCTGGAGGGACGCGATGATCAGCAAATGCTCCCGGAGGTTGTCGTCAAAGGCTTGCTCGTCCTCCAGCAGTAGGGCAAGCATCTCATCGTCGCTATCCATGTCTAAAGCAAAATCAATTGTTAAAATTGCGCCGAGGCAGACGACGCAACGAACAGCGGCCAATCGCGCCTACCTGGCAAGTCGTCGAGCACCTTGTGTGCGTGGAGGTGGGGCGGATTTGACGCCGCGTTCAGGGACGCGACGGCGAAGCTGCGGGAGCGGAACGACCGGCGGGAGCGCCAGCCGCGACGACGGTGCCGACTCTCAGAAGATCAGACGTCGAAACGGCCGGCTAATCCAGCGGCGGCGGAGGGAAGGGAGGCGCGGGAAGGAAGGAGCGATGAGAAAAAAGGCGCGAAATAACGGTTTATGCAAATACTCACCGACATGTGGGAGCCCGCCTCAATTTTCGTTGTGTCCGGCGTGCCCGGAGCGTCCCCTGTGGGCGGGGGCAGGCTCGGGGTGCCGGACACCGTATCGGGGCGCGCCGGACAAAAACCGGCTTTGGGAGACGCGGCTGGAAGCGTTTTTTTGTCCGACGTGCCCTAAATAGCTTTGGGGGACCGTGACTGGAGATTCTCTAAAGCTTGCTTTTCTTGTAAGAACTTACTTGAATCAGCATCAATTGGTCTAGGTAGGGCTGCTTCACTTAATAGCCCTGACCTCGTGGCCGTTGTGGGGGCAGCGGCGGAGGAAAGGTTCGACGACACGGGGCGATGCGTCTCGACCTAGTGCCAGTAGCAGGTGCAGGGCCAATGATACAGATCACGACGAGGGTTATTTGCTCGGTTCCATCCACGCAGGCACAAAACCACTTCCACATGGACCATGATGGGAAAAGACTGAACCAACTGTATCGGAAGCGGCATTGACGGCCTATTTTTCCAGAACCTTCACAATGACTGAGAGAAGGTTGCATAGGACCAAGCATCAAATAAACTCTTGCACACGGTCTCTTTGATCAGGTGGATATCATCATAAGAATTAGTACCGCTGAATTTAACGTGAGGCTATACTACCTGAATTTCACTACCTTAATCGCTGAACCAAGAAAACCCACAAGTTAGCTGAACATTAGTACAGCCTGATCGCAGAATTATTATACTACTGCTAGCTGAGCGAAATTTACACTTATGTGAAGCTCCTTGCTGAGATCTGTTTTAATTATGATTCTTTCATAGCTATACATATATTGGTTGATGTTATTTGTTGCTGCTGCTAAAGCTCATAGCTCAAAAGCGAATCCCGGTTTTGCGCAAATAAATCAAGCTATTGTAGATGTTGTAAATGGTAGTTGCAAAAATAGTTATACTGTATTATTACTACCTCTGTTCATATCTAGAAAAAGTTGAGCAATTTTTATTAAGACGGATGGGCTAAAATACATGAGATTGAATATGAAAGTTGGAATTTAGACCATTTGCTAGAGATATATTTAGATGATAGTCTATATTACGATATGAGAAGAAAGCAGTTAAACAAGCTAACTAGACTAACTTGAAACATAATTTCACAGTTATGGCCAACGGCGATGGGAAAATGATGGGAAAATAGAGGCAGCGTTGGACTAAGGGGAGTGTCAGGTATGGCCTACCACGGAGGGCCAGCTGACACATGGGAAAGTTTTGGGAGAAATTATTGCTGCTTCTGAACATCATCTTAAGTTGGGACATGGGAATGTTTCGGGAGAAATTGTTTGGATAAGATGAAGCACGCTTGATGTATGGATCACGGTGATCTGACCATACGGTTAAAACGCGGCTGCCGCGTTTGGACAGATATCAGGCGCCAGTGGCAAACAAGTAAAGGTGAATCCATTCGAAATAATTTACTGGGAGAAAACCTAAAAATCAATGAAAACTAAGTGAACCTTAGGTCTAACGGTCAGCGCCAGCCGCTTGGAGCATTGGGTCGTGTCAGTGAATCGGTACTAGGTTTAGAATTTCGAAACTGGAGTTGTAATTCCATTTCAAATGTTTAAGTAGAGAGGTCGGTCTTGTAATTCCGGAAGGCCCTCTTAGAACATTAATTGCACATGCCCATGCACAAATGAAACCCATGAACCCATGCATGTGTCTAAGTAGAGAGGTAGTCAGAAAGTTCCTTATCTTTCCCTTAAAAGATTTCTTCATATGTTTTTAGAAGTGTTCTTCACATGCATAGTCTGTACGAGAAAGGTACATGTATATGGTCCATCAACGCACCATGACACTTACAAACTCATAGCTAGCTCACACACCATGACACTTCAAGATGAATCTCGTGAAGGAGTTGATACTAGGCATTCACAAAAAGTTATGATCTACTTTCATGGTAGAAAGTTTGTTCCTAAAGAAAATAAGTCGCTAAGGGCCGGATAAGGACGAGTATATATCAAACCAAGAAGGGGAAAATGATAATTTCACAAGAGCAAAGTTTTGTTCAATTCGGTACTTCCTCATATGTCATCATAGAATCGGTCAACAAGCTCAACCTAGCCTTAATGTTTATTACATGATAATTCTTATGGATCCTTTAACAAGAAGCTAACCGGCCACTTTGTGAAACAAAGATTTTCTTTTAGGAAATACGAAAATTTTAGAACCCAATCTAGGAGGCCTGTGGTTTACCGGGCCTTGTTCGGTAGGAATTTAGCTTGCATGGCCCATTTTTCTTCCCTCCTTAGTGGCCAGCCCAGGCCTCGCTGTCTCTTCTGCAGCAAACCACTCGTCCATCAGCCAACCCCGAAAGGTCAGGTCTTCACATGGGTGCTAGCTGCATTCGTCGTGTGCGAATTAATCGGAGTTCATTCGTGTTGTTTAGGGGAGGAATAAACCAGCCGTGTGTACGAACGTGGACGATGTAAGCCCGGGCTTGGTTGCTCCTGATAAACGAGTGAAGGAGGTTAACCCACTAGCAATTTTTCTACTATGATATGTTGCCTGAAATTCGTATAATACCAGTGTATATTTACAGGTCTATTCGTACAGGATTAAATGAATCTGGTTGGCTGCGGAGCGACACTTAATTGCCTGGCTGGTGTCTTGTACCGAGCATTTAGAATCTCGTCAATGGCAAATCATGTTCAAGGTTCATTATGGGTCGTGACTAATTCTGGGTTACTAATATGTATTTCTGAATCTGTTTTTTTCTTGCAAATCTAGGGATTAAATTCCAGATAACATGGTTGTCATTTCCTCAAATTCAAATGGCACAACGAAAAAATCGATTCAGAATTGTATCAAATACAAATACTAGAGTCTAAATCACAAAGAATTCTCAAGAAACTCTAAAGCACAAAATTATTTTTCGAAAAACATAGTACCAACAAACAATTCTCAAGAACATCATGCATGTAGATTTGAATGTTCATTACCAATGGAAAAAGTTCCAAAAAAATAATGCTGGCACCTACAAGTTGTAAAAAGAACAAGCAGCACGGAAAAGCAAATTCAAATTTGTAGAAAACGCAAACTAACTTTTTATTTTTTTCACAAGTCTAAATATTTTAAATTATTTTATGTAAACCTATCAGTCCAACAAAAATGTGTGTCCCCTCTTGAAGCAGCAGGAGCAGGTACTATCATGCGTGATGCCGAAGGACATCCGATTGTCGATCTAGCATTGTTGGTATTGTTTTCTCTTTCTTTCTCTTATTTTTCTCTTGCTACTGGCGGAGTATTTATAAGGGGTGCTGCTGACCTTGTACGATCCCCTTCAAATTAATGGAAAAATCAAATTCACTGAGAATTTGGTGCACCCCACACGTACCCGTCATGGACAGCTTGCTTTTCTATGTTATATAGACTTGCATGTAACTATTCAGAGTCAGGATATTCTATATAGTGTAAATATTCCCTCAAAAATCTTGATTCTAGTGCAAAATGATCAATATGTAAAATCTGAACAAGTAATTGCGGAGATTCGTGCCGGAAACCCCACTTTACATTTTAAAGAAAGGGTACAAAAGCATATTTATTCCAAATCAGACGGCGAAATGCACTGGAGTACTGATGCGCTTGATGTGTTGTCACCCTCGTTTTTGTATCATGTAGTTGCAATATTAATATAACGGATCAAAACTGTTTCGAATCGAAAGAGGCGTAGCAATAAATTGCATCCAAATGTTTCAAAATTTGAATTCCTTCCCCCTTGTGTTGAGGTGAATTCTGAGGGATTCAACCAAACACATTGAGGGCCTGTTTGGTGTGGCTTTTTTTGGCTTTTGGCTTTGGCAAAAGCCACCAAAAGCACCTAAATAGGTGCTTTTTTTGGCTTTTGGATTTTGAAAGCCAAAAACAATAGGATCTTTGTTTTTGGCTTCCAAAATCCAAAAGCCAAAAAAAACACCTATTTAGGTGCTTTTGGTGGCTTTTGCCAAAGCCAAAAGCCAAAAAAAGCCACACCAAACAGGCCCTGACTGGTGCTTGTCACGGTGCCGGGCCTGACTCCTACGGTCCTACCTAGGCTGCATCTCCTAAAAATCATACGGGCATAGTGGTTGCATGGGTCCCATCATGTATTTCTTCCTAGGATTATAGATTTAATAATACATATAGCTATACCAGTTGAGCCTGTGAAGCGATGAACGTGCACCGATAACCACATATTTATCGGGAGCATGCAAGCTCGGGCGGACTATGGAGTTTCCGCCGTGTGTACAGGCTATTGTTGATGCCGAGATGAGCCACTCACGGGGGGTGGAGGTCAGGTATAACTTCGCTTTGCATGCCGCCTATATATGCTTTGTATCATCGCCCAACTTTTTCACCCTCCTTCCACCAGTAAAGCTATCCCCTGTAACTTGAACTGTTTTGTAGATTTTCCCTCACCAATACAACCCTTCTTCAATCGATGCTTGTTTTCAGTTCGGAATCTTTCTAATTGTGTTCTCCAGTCTAATATATGCTTGCATGCATGCGTGTTGGCTAGGTTTGTTCATGTGAAATGCCATATTTTATCCAACAATATGTGCTATGTTTTTATGGTTGCACAACAATCTCTTGCTGAATCTACAATATCCAACTGAAACGCAGGTTGACACTGAGCTAATTCAAGGCTCGTCGCAGTTTCATCACCATACTAGCTCTGAACTTCAGAACAATTTCAGACGTGCTTGGAGCTCCATGTTTATGCAGACTTGACATGATGATTACCCAAAGCTAACATGGTAATAATATTGTGTTGTTTCATTCAACAAGGATAAGACTATCACTGAAAAAAATGATGTCAAATTTTAATCTATTTTGTTCTTTCAGTGCTGGAGAACCATGACATGTTGATCAAAATATCTTGTTTGTTTTAAATCAACTATAGTGGCAAAAAACCTGACTGATTTGGATTTTCTTCACCTTCTAACATTCGTTTCATTTGTAATTTTGCATCTTCATTGTGTCGAATAACGCTACGTACAGACTGTTTGCCATATAAGTAGCTTAATTAGTATTGTATATTATGCAAATTATCAATTATTGTTTATCGGGGCTGATGCTAAATAACACATAATCGCCATCCTTATATCCTATTATTATGCATCATTTAGACCAACTAACTTCACGAAAGAATAGATTTTACTAAAACAAAAAAACCAGTCTTGTATTTTAAAACGTTGACCAACGGGGGAATGATCTCTCTCTTGGCTATACGTTGTTAGGTAGGATGAGACTTTTCCGGTTATTCGTCCCGGCTGCGAAATTACCGCGCATGGGGATTCGAACCCAGGTGGGCTGGCTGCGCACTCGCATGCCTTGCCACTGAGCTGAACCAGTCTTGTATTTTCTTCTTCTCATATTATGATCGACATAAATACATTAAGAATAAATCATTCACTTGTGTGCATCAAATATACTTTATTTGTTGTGCAGACCAAATTAATTTCCCATTTCAGCCACTTGAATAAGTTTATGTAAATTTAACTTACGATATGTTTGTTACTAAAACTCCAATCATTTTGTTATACAAATGGAATGAGGAAGTAGATGTTGCCACGAACGTTTGTTGTTTTAAATCCTCTGCAATAGTTTTTCAAAGTTAGATGACATTCGTTGAATAAATTGTTAAAGAGAACCACAAAATTAGATGTTCTACTCCCTTTGATCTATAATAAGTATCATAGTTTTAGTTTAGAATTGACTAAAATAAACTAAAACCATGAACATATTACTGATCCAAAGGAGTAGTATAATAAATGGTTGTTAAACAGTCTACATTTCATTATTAGATAAAAATGAGGTCAAAAGCTGAATAGATGATTGTATACTTTCAACTGAATTAATCTTTTTGATCATCAAGCGATCCACAATTTTTCACAAACATCTTAAATACAAAATTCCGTTATAACTTCCTGGATATAGATTGCTGCTGTGTGTGTATGATATATCCACAATGACAAAAACAAGAAGGTACGCATTTTTTATATTTAGGCTAATGATTATATGCGGTATTATGAATTTTTAGGATCTAGAGTTCTGGATACGCGACAAATATTATATTTTATTGGAACTTTTGAGAGCCGTAATGCTCCCTACAATGCCATATGTATGATGTATTTGATTTTGTAAAGAGAGGGTTGATGGAAAATTAACGATTTATATAACATGAAATTGGTGTCACTAAATTGTTTTTCAAAAAATCATAACTGATGATTGTGTTATTTGTAATAAAAACAACATATTAGTAAAGTTATTTTTAGTCAAAACACGATGGATGAGAATGGATCAAGTGATTTTGATATTGTTACTATCGAAATGGACAGGCGCATCAAAGCGCGCTCTCATGTTGTAGTGGGCTCTATAGTGTTTGTTGATCAAGTGCATGTGCCGTCTTCCTTTTTTCTTCTTTTAGTTGTAATAAACTCAAGTATGCTTACCAATATCAACTCAAAAGGGAGCACGAGAATCATGTAATCTCATTTGAAGCAATATATATACGTATTTGGTGGCGATTTCCCGCCCGGCCGGTGATAGCCTGAACAAGAAAAAAAATGTATAATGTCCTCGCGACCGTGTGCATATCGGATAAAGAAATTTCTAGAGTAAGGGGGCCATCGCCCCCTGCCTTAGGAAAACTTAGTCACTATGAACAAGAACAAGGGGTGCAAGGTGACGTTTTGCCCTAGGGTCCCCGAAATCTATGGACCAGCCCTACAATCATCTTCTCGAAACTCGAAAGGATATGCACAGTACCCGCGATGGTCCTCGGTACGGTACAGCAGAGGCTTGAAAGTCGGTGGCGGCAACGTCAGGAGCTTCATCCTATCGACAAGACCCTCACCCACGGCGGGATCGTGAGTGTCATTTGCTGGGCCAAAGAGGTACACGGTGGACGGGAAGTACCGGTCCACCGTGTCGGTGCCCACCGTGAGCAACCATGGGTCGGCGTTGAGGACGGAGGATGCAGCCGGGCCGCGGTTGTCGGCGCAGACAACGACATGGACGCCTTGCTGCATGGCATTGAAGCTGCTGATGCCGATGGAGCTCTGGCCGTATGTGGGAATGTTACTGGCAGCGAGGGACAACGATATCACGTGCACGACGTCCGCCACCGCCTCGTCGAAGGCCCTTAGCACTGCTACCTCGGGGCAATCTCCAGATTTTCTGCACACCTTGTAGATTGCCAGGTGGGAGTAAGGAGCCACGCCGGAGGCGGTGCCGCTGGCAAGCCCGTTGATGGAGACTTGGTGACGAAGTTACCGACATCGGTGGTGGCCACGTGCGTGTCGTGGCTGTGCTCCGTGTCGCAGGCCAGGGTGATGAGGTCATCGTAGGGGACGTACATGTTCTTCTCCCCAATCAAATTCTTGTTGCACTTCATGGTCGGATGGCACGACCTCTTCCAGAACGGCGGCGGCATGTCCATGAACCCAGCGTCCTCCAACGACGGGTGGGTGTCATCTATGCCATGATCGATGACACCGATGATCACCCCTTGGCCGCCGTTGCCGGGCCATTTGTTGGGCGACTCGCCCATGTGGTTCGGTAGGCCGTGGAACACAGGCGTGTGCGTCGTCTGCTCGCGGTAGATTTTGTTGTCGAAGGAGAGGATGAAGCCTGGCTTGGTGGGGACCTCCTTGAGCTCCTCCTCCGTCAGCCACGCGGCGAAGCATGTGAAGACGGTCCGGTATGAGTAGAGCAGCCTCAGCTTGCCTTGTGTCGTCATTGCCGACGGTAGGAAGGAGCTGCAGGGCCAGTCCACTAATTTTGGAGGCCACAGGGCGACAAGCAATCCTTGTTGATGATAGATCTTTCCTAGGGTCAAGGGGGCCACCCCCCCCCCCCCCCCCCCCCCAAGAAAATTTCATAATGATGTCTCTAATATTTATGCAAAAATTGTAATTATTAATCAGAATTTAAGCATGACTATTATTTTTGGGGCCCTCAATGATGATTAGTCAGGATAGCATGCCTGACAACTGAAAACAGAGGAAGGGAATGGCAGGATCGGAAGAAGAAATTCCAAATGTCGACTATGATTCATCATGAAAAATAGGATCAGATTTCTTACTTTCCGTGAGTGACAGCATCGTGCCCTTGATTACTTGAAGAATCCATCTCCGACTTGTATTGATTGTTGTACTGTTCAACTGGAGTATTCCTTCACTTTTCAATTGGAGAACTGTTTAATTGGATTGGAGGAGAATTTGTCTGTGTTCTTCAACCTCTTTCCCTGTTTCTATTTTTTACTGGCGGCAGGTCATATTTTGGCGTGCAGCTGTATATGGTGGGTGTTTTTCCGCGCACTATGTTATCTCCTATTTTCTGTTTCTTTTCAATTGCATGTATTATGGAAGGGATCAAGGGAACCGGTACATAGTGTTAGGATGATCTCCAACGTGGTCGAACCCAACGGATCGAGCAAGACCCTTTGACCTCGTCCGCGCCCTGATCGGGGGCGCCCAACCGCATCTCTAGTTGGTGGACCACTGTCGCTTGTGCTATATATATAGAGTGGTAGGAGCGGTGGCACAGATCACGAGGTTGACTGGAGTGCCACTCGCCCCACTAACAGACCTACCAATCTAGGTCTGCACAGTGCCGACGGGAAGCTCCGCCGCCATCACTTCCTCACCGACGCACCGCCATCGCCACCATCACCATGTGGACGTCGGGAGGATCGTCCTCCAGTAAAGGAGAAGGTACACATCTCGGTGATCTCAAAGTACTACTCGGAAAGATCTAGACTAGTGATCCCAGGGATTTGACATTGGTATCAGAGCCACTAGTGTGTAGATCTTGTGTTTTTTTCGGGTAGAAAAGAAACAGTAAATGAAACCCTAGTTCATCCCTGTGACCAAACCCAACCCAAAGAAAAGGGAAAAGAAAGTTTCCTACCGGCCGGGGCCTTGGGCTCGCCGGCGAGAAAGAACAGGGGCAGTGGGGCCTCCCCACCGCCACCGCCGATAGTCACCGGCTGTTGCTGTTGCAGGCAAAGAACTGCGCCACCTCTGCGCCGCTTGACGGCAACGCGCCCACCCTCGGGTGCACGCGCCGCCGCCAAGAGGAACAGGGGGCGCCGCCGCTATATCTCCTCGTCGCCGTCGTTTTATTTTTTCGGTGGAGATGTGGTGGTGGGAACAGAGGAGAGAAAGCAAGGCTCGACGCCGGTGCGTGCTCGCGCGAGCAGCTGCCGCCGCCACAGAGAGGCAAACCGCCACATAGAGGCGCGGGGGAGACTCGCGGGGTGTCACCGGCGAGTATGCCGGGCCGCGGGCGCGAGCGGGAAGTGGAACCTCCGCGCCGCCGCCGTCGAGCGAGAGCTACAAAAAGAGGAGGTGGGGAGGAGCCGGGCCATGGAGACCGGTACAGAGAGGAGCGGGAGAGCCGCCGCCGCCGGAGTGTACAGAGGCTCAGGAAGCCGGCGGCCGCCGCCACCCGCCGCCGGCAAGCCGAGCACGAGGAGGCGTCGTCGCCAGCCGCCAGAGAGGAGGCGCGCGGGGCAGAGAGGGTGGCCAGGGGGAAATGACTAGGGTTAGGGTTTTTGGCCGGTTGGCCATCCTCTTATACCCGTTGATATCGACGGTGGACCGTCGAATTCAATCCGCCGGCCAGAGAGCTATGTCGCGTGGGCACCGTGGCCAGGCCGCGTCGGCGCCATGAGCTATGTCGCGTGGGCACCGTAGCCAGGCCGTGGGCGGGCCGCTGGGAGGCTGTAATATCCCAGGATTTGGGGTTACAAAAATAGAGGAAACAAATGTGTGCATTGCATTCATGCATAGAAAATCTGGGGAATTTTTGCGCTTTAAAGTAAAACAGTCACAGTAACTGAAGTTTCACTTGACCTTGGTGGAACTGAAGTAGCTCATCAAGTCAAGTGTTATAAACCTCAATGTGACCTTTGATAAAACCTTGTTTTGGGTAGAGATGATTTGATCTAAGGGGTTATATCAAATAGAATTAAAACTAACACAACAACACTTTAATCAATGATCCATTGCTTGATCTTATAACAGATCATACTATGGTAATCCTTGCCATAACATAAGAACATCTGTTTAATTACAAACCAAGTAACAATAAAATGGAGAAACCATTCTTGACTTATCTTTTCCATGTCTTAAACTAATCCTTGATCCTACCATGAACCTCAAGGTATTCATTCTATTTCAATCTTGGAATCAAGACAAGGAGATCAACTCTAAAAGTATATATTCTTCTCTAGTACATATTATTATGCATCAAACTTAGAGAAGTGAGAGTTCTGTAATTATTAGAGAAGTCATGTCCAACTTAGAGCTAAACTTGGATATACATCCATGCATCCAAATCCTTATCTTTAAGAAGAATCCTAGGATATTATTCAAGACAATTCCTAGAGAGAGAATCTATTAATGTTAAACATAGATATTGATGATCACATCATTATCTATGGAGCCTAACTTTAGGTTAGTATTGAAGTCCTTCCCGAATGAGAGAAACCAAAGATACCAATACTAGCTTTACCTATTTAAGGAATCAAGGACAACCTTTGAACTAAATTATTAGGAGGTAAACCATTTCATCTTGGAATGGTGAGATAACCAAATACCAAATGGAATAAGACTATACCCATGAATTAGTGATATAAGGATAGGACTAATCCAACTAATTTAGACAATTGAATCTTTAGCTTAGCTACTTAAATAAATATCAGGAGTACACCATAAACCCTAGAATAACTATTCCTAAATGAGAGAGCTCAAGCTTTGGTGTTATACTCAAGATAGATGAGGCAACAATTGAAATGAAGGGAGAGAATTATCCATATGTCCTGATGATTAAATCACCATTCCTTAAGTAGAACTATAAGTTATTATCTCAGGCATTTTCCTGGGATATAAATTATTGAGGTAACCATATCCATTCATGATAGTATAAGAAAGAAATCATATCTAGTTGATTAAGACAATACTTAATCTTAGAAGTGAGAAACCCATTCCATGAGAGATAACTTAGGAAGCCAAACCTTGATCATTATAAATTGAGTAATGATCATAAACCCTAAGAACTTGAGGTAGAAGCCATTAAGAACAAGTTGATCATGTCTAATCCATGATCGAACCTTGGATATATATATTTACCAGTTAAACCCTAGTGGGTTAAGCAGATATAATCCAGCACATGAAATCATAGGGAGAACACTAGTAAGCAATCCTAGATTTATATCCCAATCCTCACTTCTGAATCACTGGGTGATCATAAGTAGAATCTTACAAATCTATAATTCAATTGTTCTTCAATTCATGAAAAGAAAACCTTAGCCAACCCAATATGGTGTCATCACCCACATAGACTATATCTCAACCTAACTATGTATCCCATAGTGAGTAAACCATATTTCCATGTTCCAAGCTTAATTAGAGTATTACTTGGTAATCAGAGATGTACCCAACTATTGTTTCCAAACACATACAAATCATTTGGAGAGGAATAAGTAATACTTAAAGCATTTAAGTACAATAGTTTAATAAATCAATACCAATGATTTTAGAATAAACCCAACTTAATTTTTAAAATCTTAAACATATTTGGCACATGAAATCATGATCATAAAGTAACTTCTCAAATGAGAAACCAAGTTATTATTAGCTGATAAATTATTGACTTACAAATAAATACAAGATGATATCTTCACCATCACCAAAATATTATCTAAACTTCAAAATTATTATTTGAACACTAAAAGATGTGAAATAGAAATAATCTTTATTATGTCACATATTTAAAATTTAGCCAAATAACCAAGGCACATCTAATAAGAATCCTAATTAAACTAGGGATTTATTATCATCTGATAATTGGATTCATCCATTTGAATTCATTCAAAACTGATTTGAATTCAAACTAAATATATATATATATATATACATAGATAATGAAAAAGAAATAAGGAAAAGAAAAAATAGGAATTATAAAATAGGAATTCAAGGAGAAAAGAGAGAGAGATAGAGTCAGCCGAACCAGGCCTCAGACCAGCCCAAGAGCAGCCCACGTGCCAGCCCAATCGCCCAGAAGCAGTCCAACCCACTTACCGGTTCGCTTCAGATAATCACGAGGAGGCGTCATCGTCTTCGTCTCCTCTTCCTTCGCACGCGCAGGAGGTCGACACGGCGCCGACCAGAGCTCCACGTCATGGCCTCCATTGTTGACCTGGGCGACCGTCGACGACCGTGGGAGCCGTATAAATACCTGGACGAAACATAGCTTCGTTTCTCCTTTTCTCTCTGTCCCCAATTCGAAACCCTAGCTTACCCCGGCCACCGTCACCGCCGCCGATTGGAGCTTTCCCAAGCCCCGCCGCGGAAACTGGCGTCATCGCCATCCTCTCCTTGCCCAGCCTATGCAAGGAATTGTAACATCCCAAAAATTCAAAACAAAACCAATGAATTTCCTAGTTCCAAATTTTGGAACCAACAAAAACTTTTATTAAATTAAGTTTGATGCTTAGTGATCTTGCTTAATTCTTGTGCTATTGCCATGATTGCTGGTTATAGTAGTTTGAAATAATCTTAAACCCTAAACCTCACCCCTCTTTTCACCATCCTAGTTAAAATAAAATAAAAGAAAATTAAATAAGAAAAAGGCATATGTGCCTATGGCTATATTTATAAAACCTTACCCTAATCTTTTCTACTTTGCTTAGAGGTTTGGAAAACCTTCATACACCTTACCTAGTACTTATCAAACCTAATCCAAGTTGTTTCCAAAGAAAATAAAAAGGAACTAAAAATGCCATAGAGGCATATGAGAGTAAAATAGCAAATATGTGAATTTAAGAATCTTGACCCTAAGACATGTTGTGAATGGTTGGATCACTCCTATATACCATTTCAACCCTCAACAACACCAATTGGGTCAAGTCAAGTCAAACTAGAACTCAAATGCTACATATGCATAGAGGCATATGTGACACATAGCCATAATACCCAATTCTTGCCCTATGACTTTAAACCTTGACCAAATGATGTGAAACCATCTCTCAACCTAATATAACACTAAATTGACCCTAACCCATGTCCAAATAAAGCAAGATCAACAATTTACAAGTTTAATGAAATATGACACATCACCTCTTATGTGTTATGGCCATTTTGCAAATCTTTGAGCAAGACCATTTGAATTGGTTTCAATGGTCTTAAAATGTTTCTAAACTAATAAGAATCACATTAGAGTCAAGAAAAGACAAATCAAATGAAGAGAAACCAATTGGTGAGATAATCCCAATTTCACTCACATACACATAAGACCAATTTTGCAAATCTTCACCAAAGGCCACCATTGCTTGATCTCTTGCTTGTAGAATGTTTATATATGATAAACAAATACAATTGCATCAAAGAAACAAGAATCAAATCAAAGCAAATCTCAAAATCAACATACATGTGATAATGGTCATATGGCCACTTTATAATATCTTACCCACTTGGAGCCCTTCTATTAAGAATTTTTCAAACCAAACCCTGCCAACTCTTTGCACCTCATCCAAGACCTCATCAAGATGAACATTTTTCGTGTTGACCACTTTGACCAAAGCTTTGACCATTGCTCTAATTATTCAAGCCAAGATGCCACCTTGAAACAAATTCTAGATTCCCTCCACTATTTGAATTTTCACAAAACCTCTCCAAATTTCAAACCAATGCCACACATTGTTGCCCAACATCATTTAGAACACAACCATGCAGCCATTTGTCCAAAATTACACACAAGGCAGGTCATTGCTTTGGAGATGAGAAGTACACATAAAGTGAAAAAGGGGTACAATTCACTTTAATCATCACTTTCTCACTTTTTCTCTCTCCCTCTCTTTCCATCCTTGATAGTACACCATGGTACTCTGAAAGCACCTCAATGAGTGACTCGACCTTAGCCATGATCATCACCTTGCTCATGCATGCCACTTCTATGCATGTGCCACACATACCTTTTAACTTTAATCAAATGGCACACCCCTAGCCCACTCCAACCTGGTGCACTATGTCACATAGACTCATCACACCTCAACCACGCTTGCAGCACTCATAGACCAAGAAAATGATGCAAAGAGGACCATGCCAAGCCCATGCCATTGAAATAGACATCACCATGCCAACCCATGTCATCCTTCCTCTCCTGTCCTTCTAACCTTGTCAAATAAGCTCCCCTCCCATCACAAATCATCACCATGCCAGGTTTGACCCAAGGAGACCCCTACACACTCCAATGCCATCCCACGTCGGCCATGTGAGCACCATCATGTCACCACTGCCCCTGGACCTCTCCTCCCCCTATGACCATGTCACATTGCCTCACTTTTACCTCCTGATCGTGCTAGACATAACCCTTGGTGGAGGAAAGCAAGACTTGACCCAAAACACGCATGCCATGGCACATGATCACCAACCCGAGGACATCACCAGCCCCACGCGTGCACACTGCAACTCAGCACTTCCCCCTGCGTCACCAGTACCTCCTCATCCCCGCACACACTCTAGACATGGCCATCGGCCCGCACGCGCACCAGGACGGCGACACGACGCGACGCCCGCAAGGACGCCTACGTCGGCCTCGACCTCGTGTGCCCTGCATGCTATGTCTGCAAGCTAGCCACTGCACACGCATCCTCCCCTACTCCTTACCTCCCTTCCTGGCGTAGTAGCCATGATGAAGAGGCTTGCACGCGCCGCGCCTCACGATGTCGCCCGCCATGACCTCCACGTCGCGTTCCCTCACCTGGACACTATATAAACCCCCCTCCTCGCTTGGAACAGCACCACACAACCTTGCAACCTCCCTCTCTTCCTCCTAGCGCCTCCCTCTCGCCCTCCTCGCAGCACACCGGAGCTAAGAGCTCGCCACGGCCACCGGCGGCATCCCTCAAAACCGCCCAGATTTTCATCACCATAGCCCCCGAGCCCTACAGCAAAGTTGTAGCCCTTGGAAAGACCTTTCCAACGCAACCAACCACGCCTCAATCCGAGCTCCGAGGTGAGAGAAATCGCCCCCGCAAGCCTGCAGTGTCGGGAGGAAGACGACGACCCAGCACCGTCGGATCGTCATCCGACGATCTGCGCGCCCCGCGCGCGGGCGATGTGCATGCGCCATGCACGCACGGCCCGGGTAGCAGCTGGGCCGGCCCAACTTCTTCCCGCCCTCAGTTTGAATTTAAATTCCGTTTGATCTTTTTCCTTTATTTTTGCATACTGATGCAGTGCTAGAAATTGAATAGCTTTAAATATACAAATCCAAATCTGGTGATTCAAAATGCTATAGAAAGCTTATGAAATTTTCTAACTAACCTCACTGGTCTCAACCCCATACCTTTTGTAGTTTTTGAATAGCAAAAATAACAAAACAGATACTTTTCAGTATTCAAATAAATCTTAAAAATCAACCATTGTGAATTTTGAAGTGAATCCAATTGCAATAATTCACATTTAACAAACCCTAATTTTCTATGTGAAAAGATGATATAGGTTCTGTACATGATCATGGGCTAGAACCAAAATATTGGCTATGTAGTCAATACTAGTCCATTTAAACTATATCAAAATTTTAGGAATTTAAATCTATGAGGTGTACCACCTCATTTAAATCCTTGTCTCAAGTATGATGAAGTAATGTGTTGACCTTTAATTACTTAGGCTCATACTTGCTCACTTGGAGAATTTAAATCAAAGTAGTATTTAATATTGCAATGATTATTTAATTCACATGAGATGATAAATCTCATTTAAATCCCTTTTCTCAAATAATAAGTGTGAAGTGTTGATCTTGGTCAACATGTGATCATCCCTGGTTATTTGAGAAGATTAAATCTTAAGAAGATTCAATGAGAGGAAATTATTTCTCCAAACCAAAGGGAAACCCTAATTCCAATTTTCAATGAGAGGAAATTATTTCCCCTAATATTAAATAAGAAAACCCTAGCATAATTTGTGAATACTTGTTAAGTAGTGATGCTAGATCAATTGTGTGAGCCAATAAGGCTAATTAAGATTACTTAAGTGTTGATTGGTGATTGTATCCTCGTATTCGTTTATAGACGCTAGTACCGGAGACTATCAAGAGGAAGAGGTCTTCTACCAAGAGGAAGAGCAAGAGAACTTTGATCACCTCACCAATCAAGGCAAGCTATTATCAATGCAAGCTAGACTCTTGCAAACTATAGGTTGCAAGTTTATATTCTTGCAAAGTGCAAAGCTCTATAAGAGCAAGGCACCATTACATTTTACTTTATGAACCTATCCCTAGTTTTTACTTTACAACCTTTACTTGATTTTATTTATCAAAGTTACTTTTTGATTTATGATTCACTTGGTTGAATTATAGAGTAGTACAAGATAATCACACTTAGCCTAGCAAGCTCCAAGATACTTAGCACCCCTCATAACTAGTGGCTAGTGCTCAATATTAAAAATGACTACTCTAGTTGGGAACTTGTGAATTGAAATGACTTTGAAAACCTTGGAATGATGAGTCATTCTATTGAGAGATTTTGAAGGTGAATATAACTGGTGAATGACTTGGTGAATTTTACAAAAACTGATGGTTGGGTTCGGATGCGATACCATTCCAATTTTACAAGTACCCCCACAATACCTGAATCTGGGTAAGGCTTAGCTGGAAACTTATGTATTTTAGTATGGGTTCCCTCTGAACAAGCGTCATCGGGGTTATGCTGGAGGCTGCCTCTACAAAAGGAATGATGTGAAATGACGTGAAATGAGGTGAATGTCCGGCCCAAGCCCTGTGCAGTTCCCAGGCTGACCGCGTGTCTTCACTGGGAGGCCAAGCTCATGGGGAGAGGTGCCTATACTAGAGTATGTAAATGAAAGGTTATGATTGGTAGTTCGCGTACTGCGTACGATAAATCAGGGCCAGTTACCCCTGACGAGCTATTGCAATTGTTGTGGCACAAGTGTACAACCTCTGCAGAGTTAAACCTATTCGAATAGCCGCGTCCGCGGTTATGGACAGTTGGAAAGGTCATACTGTTCCGTCATCAGAACTTTTCTAAAAATAGGAATGGTGACTTGTGACTTGAATTGAAAGGTGACTTTGACTTTGAATCACAACCGAGTTGTGGGAATGACACTAATGTTCCCACTTGAGTAAGTTAGTCAAATGAAGAGGTTTTGATTATTAAAGTGTTTATGAAATAAAACTGGCTTTATGCAAATGAAACTAGAGCTTAGAACCCCCTTACTATAGTTGATAGTATTTACCTTAGTATTTAGTTTGCGAGTACTTTAAAGTACTCATGGCTGTGTCCCTGGCTATTCAAATGGCCAGACTATGAAGACGAGTACCAGAACCCGGAAGAAGGACAGCAGGACGTCTACGACAACTAGGATCACTCCTGACGTCAACAGTTACTGTGGAATAGATGGACTACTACTACGCTACTTTCGCTTCCGCTATGTGTTATGTAATGAATAAATAGAACTTCTATTATTGTAATGAGACTGGATCATGTGATCCTTTATTTGTAAGACGATTATGGTATGTAATGAATGATGTGTTGTGATATCAATCTATTATGTCTCGCAAAAACAATATTCCTGGGATTGCGATGAATGGTATAATAGGCATCTGGACTTAAAAATCCGGGTGTTGACAGGAATCGTGCAGGAGCGTCCTGAATCGACCTCGCTGAGGTCATCTTCTCCAATGCTGGCAACCATCTATTCCGGCGAACGAGACCTCCATTCGTCTCGCCGTCAAGCCCGGCGTGTTCCTGGTAAGCCCCTCCACCTTGTAGCAGGATCGCATTGCTCCATCACATACCGTAGCATGCCCCGCGCCATGTGACTGTGACCGCCGCCGCGGCACATCGTCGCCGGCTGAGCTCCGACGACCATATGATAGCGGCGCCGCCACCTAGACGTTCCCCACGCTCGCGCGCATCAGATGCACCAGCTTGCGCCGTCCCGCGCTCGCCAGAACGTCGAGACCATCATCGACTGAGCGCCGGCTGTGAGCTCCATCGCCACGTCATCGATTTTGACTTCAATCAAAATACGCGTGGCAGCTGATGTGGCTCTGGCCCACTAGATAGTGTCTCTGTGGGTAGAAAACCTGGGTAGGTCTAGCAGTTTCTTTTGTTTTAATTCAAATTTCACAAATTGCTGCAACATTACAGAAATAAATCAAATTCATTTCAATTCTGAAAAATACCGAATATGATATCAAAATGATCATAAAAATAAATTATATCCAATAAAAATATAATATGAAATTTTTATTTAAATACAAAATTTAATTGCTTAATACTTATTAATTAAGCCCTTTTCTTTTATTTTAAATTCAAATCAAATTCTATAATTAAGAAAAACTTATAATATTAGTAACAACATTAAGTAAATAAAGAAAACACTAAAACTAATATTCTTTATTTATTGTCTCATTAAATCCTTATTAGGAGGATTTAAAACCCTAATTAATAATTGTCTTAAGTATCAATTCTTTAAAAATAAGGAAATGACAAATCCAATATTACTTTTATTTCAAAGTTATTAATAACTTCAAATTTATAATGAAGTTATTAACCTAAGAATTATATAGAAATTAGGAAACCCTAATTCCATATTGAATAAAGATTACAACCTCATAATTGTATGTGAAACCCAAAACTAATTAGAAACCCTAGCTCCACTATTTCATGTGAACCTTAAATGGTTTCTAAAAAACCTAAACCCTAGGATAGAACATGTGATCATGATACTTTGATTTCATTCATAGCTCCATAGTAGCAACTAAACAATTGCCATGTCTTCATAAAATAATAGAGACTCGTCTCGAATACATTGGTATTACATGTGTTCATGCCTAGATGATCAAATAGGACCAACTCTAGTTCCTATCTTCTGAGACACCAACCTTTAATAATCCTTACTTAGCATCACACCATAGTGATGAACCCTAATAGCAACCATACTTACTATTTTGCTCTACATAACCTTGTTCCACTAAACCCTGCTAGTGTAAAATAATTATTAAACATCATATTTAGGAAATCACCATTCCTTACTTAGTGAATCCAATAGCAAACCCTAGACAACCTCAACCCTAATTGCAATACTTCTTATTACTTAAGAAGTATGTTCTTCAAAAGTTACTCTTTTGAAGTAAATAAGGAGTAGTCATCAACCTTGCCTAACAGGACCTATAAATCCTAGCTATCTATTACCACCAAGATATATCCCCATGATAGCAACCAATAATTGCTTAAGATGCTTATGCTTCACTAAAACCATACAAGCCCTAGTTATTGATGAATCCAACTTGGTTGTGATCCATCTAATACTTACTCCAGAAACTAGATGAAACCAAAGTCAACCATAGAACCCCACCAACCTAATTACCAAACTTGTTATTTATTAAATAACATGTTCTTCAAAAGTTATTCTTTTGAAATCTATGATAAGTAATCATCAACCATGCACTATAGGACTTAAAATTGACAACTGCTCTTTACTTATTATACAACTACTATTTATTGGTGTGTATGATTGTACTATGCATGTTACCACTTGCTTATGATTCTAATACAACAAGACCCTAATAAGAACCTTGTTTGTGAATCACTCTAAAAGTGCAACACACCCTAAACAAATCATTTCAACTCACTAATCCTAAATCATCGGGGTTAGGTCGAGTTTAGAGCGATTGCATCTCATGCTTATGGATTATTGCATCCTTGCCAATCTTTTAAACATCTTCCTTACCGGACGATGATGCTATTTTAGAATTTGGAGTTATTGCGTATCGAAGACCTTGTCTGCATAATCTTGCAGTCAAGAAAGGCAAGTTCATCGCTTGCTCATATCATTTGAGTATTTTTATCAAATTACTTGCAAAGTACTATGTTTATCACTATTGCATAAAAAGCAAAACCACTATTTTCATAACTATGAATATGACTATGTGGTGGGCAATGGAACTATGGATTGTGTTGATATGGTGATGGTTCCATTGCAAGGGTTTATATCTATCTAGGATTAAACAAAAAATATCGTCCAGTGATTCTTGTGCCGTAATACCCGTGTTAACCATAAGATCTGGAGTGGGACAGAGTACTCAAAAGTGATGGTGCCGTAATACCCGTTTTTCCCATATATTTCGACGTTTTGCTGGCTATCAGCAATCAGAGCGATGGTGCCTTCAACACCAATCTTCAGGCCTTCTTGGCGAAGTTTAAGCCCAAGATCTTCCGGCACGATGAAGCTCTTGGCGAGAGCAGTAAAAGTGTTGGGCTCCTCTTTCTTCGGGAAGAAATATGGGAAAAGCCTCGACAGACCTGCTTCAGCGTCAGCAATGCCTTCGCGTGCTTCATCCCCATGAATTTCAAGAAGAGAAAGCGCGTCGATAAGCTCATCGCCTTCAGGATCCTCCACTTCGTATTCTTGATGAGTTCTCCCTGAAAACACGCAAAGGAAAGAAAGTCAATAAGAATGCTCGAGATATGAAGTAACCCGAAGAAATGCACAAGGATTCGAGCACTTACTGACAAAACGTCGACTCTGCGACTGAAGGCGACTGAGAATTTCTTTTTCTCGAGCAGCTTGCTCGGTCACTTTGTCGCTTAAAGCAGTTTCTGCGTCGTGAAGTCTCTTCCGAAGATCTTCGACACCAGCAGCATCTGCCTTGGCCTTCTTAGCATCTGCTTCAGCCTTCTTACGAGCCTTTTCACTTTGCTCCAATTTTTGAGCAAGTGCATCAGCACGCTTGTTGGCTTCCGCAAGATTTTCTGCCAAAATAGTCAAAACCAGTCAAAATCACGACAAGAAAGGAGCGAGAAATCATTTGCCAGAAGCAGCAAAGTATTACCTTCAGCTTTGCTAGCATGATCACGGTACCCGACGAATTGGGCACCGAAGCGGATGAATTCCTTAATCAAAGGCTGACGAAGAAAGATAGAGAAAAAAAGTGTCAATATAGTAAAAAGCTCGACAGCACAAAGCAAAAAAGAAGAAAACAACAAAAAGTCGATAGCATCGGAAAATACTTTGCACAAAAAGGAGAAGGGACTTACATCATCCAGAAGTGCAGTCGTGGAGCCACCCAATTGTAAGGCAGGCTCCGTGATTGATTAAACCCTTGCCCTTTTTGGCGAAGGGGCACGGGGGCTTGCAGGAGGAGTCAGCTGTTCGGTGTTTTGCTGAGGAGGCGGAGATTCTTCTCCATCAGCTTGCGCTTCAGAAACAACTAAAGTACGCGACGTACTCGTTCGAGCAGTCGCTTGACGCGCTTCTTCCTCATCACCACTGCAGTAAAATAGCGACAGTATAAGAAGCAAGATAGACAAAAACATCGAGAGCAAAACAATAAGAAGCAATGGAGAACTTACGAGCTGACGAGGGCATCATCGTATGGATTGAAAGCTGCCTTCCTATCTGAAGGACCAGCTTCTTCGGCCTTGGAGGTGCCGGAATCTTCGACTTCATCTCTTTTCCTCTTGTTCCTTGGAGAAACAACGGGAGGAAGGGAGTGTGTCGAGGCAGTGGCCTCAGACTCAACCTCTTTTTCAGAAGAAGCCGCGGATTTGTGAGAACCCGTGACTTCACTTTTAGCGCGCGAGGTACCTTGGTTGTCATCATCGACAACGGTACGATCTTCAACTTCTCCACCCTCGGGAAGAGGAGGAAGAGAAGCAAGAACGGGGTGGTTCTGAGAAAAAGAAAGAGTGTCGATAAAAAAAAGAAGTTATGCAAAAAAGAAGCTAGCAAGACAGTAGTCGACAAATAATAAAACTCGAGGAGACAATATAGCAACTAAGAGGAAAAAATACCCCGGGAAGGGGATTGGCGCCACTATATGGTGTAATGCGGCAAGAGGATGGAATGGGATCCTTCTTGTTGAGCGATGAGATTTTTCGGATAAGCTTTTCAAAATCCTTCAAAGGAAGGTCTTTTGAGAGCCCGTCGACATCTTTTTCACCAGCAACTTCCAGAGGGGATTTTTGCGAGCCTGGAGAGGCTGCACTCTAATCCTAAGGAAATACGCGGTGATCTCAATACCTGACAGTTCCTTGCCGCGGGTGTTTTGTAGCTCGTGGATGCGAGTCATCAGCGCTTCTGTCGCCAATTTCTCAGCTTCGGTAGCTTCAGCATCCCAGGAACGGCGGCGAAGGATTTTGGCTTCTCCGTCAAAAGGGGCGATGTTGTCCTCCACTGAGTTGGAGCTTTCTTCATGGACATACAGCCATTTATTTCACCAACCTTGGACGGAGTCGGGGAATTTGACGTCGAAATATTCGACGTCAGAATGAACACAGATCACAACGCCGCCAATGTTGTAGGCGACCTTGTGGGAGCCATTACGGCGGAGGCAGAAGATACGCTTCCACAGAGCCCAATTAGGTTGGACCCCGAGGAAGCACTCACACAATGTGATAAAAATCGACACGTGGAGGATGGAATTGGGTGTCAACTGATGCAGTTGAAGCCCATAGACAAACAGAAGACCCCGAAGAAACTCGTGGATTGGGGGAGAAAGACCTCGGATGAGGTGGTCAACGAAACTGACCCGATACTCGATTGGAGGCGCTGGATAGCTCTCCTCCTTGGGGAAGCGGAGCGAGTTCTCCTTCTTGGTGAACCCCATCTTCTTCAGCAAGTTGATGTCTTGGGCAGAGATCTTAGATCTTTCCCATTCAGCGCTCCCCAGATCCGCTGTCACCATCTTCGACTCCGGAGTGCTATGCCTAGTCAAACGGATGCGAGGTGGCATCAATGAGTGTGGCGGCAAAAGGTGTGAGCGTGGTTGAGTGCTTGAAGCAATGGGAGTAATGGAGGATTTTGCAGAGCAGAAGCAGAGGTGCGGCGCGAGCGAAAGGACTAGAGGAGGAAGACGATGCCTTTATATAGAGGTGCGGTGAATCGACGCACCGTTGGATGAGGAGATTGCGGGACAGATGGTGTACATGTGGACAGGGGGTAAAAAGTAATTTCATTCAGACGAGAAAGAACAGGAGCTACAGTATGTGCGCCAGGAAAAGCGAAGGACGTGTGTCCCCCACTTGCACGACGTGTCAACTTGATGGGTAATTTGGGCCCGCAAGGCAGAGAGAGAGTAGTTCGCGCGTTTTCCCGGTATAGCGGTCGTGGCTATCGTGAGCAGTGATGTCACCTTGGCAAGAGAAAAAATCGACTAAGAAGATTCATAAAAACGGCGACAGCAGAAGATTGTGGATTATTTTGAGAGCCTTTGATCAAATACAAGTTTTTGATCAAATACTCGGGGGCTACTTTGGAGAAATAAAAAACTCAAGAAAGACAAAATAGAAATGGCGAGAGCCTATGATCAAATACAAGTATTTGCTCATAGCCTCGGGGGCTACTCCCATCGGGAGCGCTGTTCGCGCACCCGAGAGATTTGAAAACCTCGAGAGATAAGAAAAATATAGCAACATAAGGCGTGGAGCCTACACCCAAGCACAAGTCCTTGGCTGTAGCCTCGGGGGCTACTCCCATAGGGAACGCTGTTCTCGTGCCCGATGAAATTATAAAAAAAAAGAGAAGAAAAAGTGAGCATATTTCGAGTTATATAAATAACTCTACATATACTCCCATCGGGAGAGCAATATAAGTCATCCGTTGACTCGATAAAATGTGCTATTCCAACAGCCGAATAAGCACTCGACTATATATTCTCAGAACGCCAAAGTTGCGAACAATTTCTGAATGCCGCAAAACTTTGCGAAGGTAAGACCCCAGATCCGTTCTGTGTAGCGTGGCGCCGTCTCTGACATCGGTTTGCTACTTTTTTCCGTATCAACAGATACACAGAAAAATCCTAACGGACGCGTTAGGTACCCGATAAACTATGACTGGGACTCGACAGAGTGGTAAGACCTTAAGCGGCACCTGTCGAAGTATACACCAGTATCCCGAGATCATGTCCTGGGACGTGATCTTGAAGTAGGTTTTTGTGGATTGCCACTAGAGCAGTTAACTAGTACCTGATCCGTCAGATGAACTAGCCCCAACTACCATTATCCCTGTACAATATATAAATTCGTATGCAAAGATATGTGGTAAAGTTCAGAGTTATCGAATAAATATAAAGGTGGAGATTTTCCCTGACTCTGCGATTCAAGCAAAATCTCGGGGGGCTACTGACATAGGAATCCCCAATGGGCATGCCGAAGATGGTACCCGGGGTTTACTGAAGGCCCACGACCCGAAGGATAAGAATAATCGGAAGCCCAAGTTGCTAGTTAAGGAAAGCTAGAGTTGTATTAGGAGAGAACACTTGTAATATTGCGGGATGAGTCAGAAACCTTCCCGGACTCTGTAACTTATGTATCACGAATCCCTCGGCTCCACCTCCTATATAAGGGGGAGCCGAGGGACAAAGAAAGCATCGATTCATGGTCTCATAAACCCTAGTTTTCATATCGTCGAGTACTTTTCGGCTGAAACCTTCGAGATCTACTTGCCCTCTACTTCTAGCTAAAACCCTAGTCTACAACCCGTAGGCATTGACAAGTTAATCCCTTGTCAGTTTCCACCTCTCGTTCATCAACGGATGCGCTTACCGTAGACACTTGAATCCTGAGAGACAAGCGGTAGGGTGGGGGTCCCGATAAAGTCCCCACGGTGATGTGGTCTATGATGGGTTGCAACGACCGGCGAAGGTTGATGGCCGTGATGCCTGATATTAGTCGAGGTCGGAAGGTATCCTTTGGATACGCTGACCGGCGAGGTCCCAAGGTCGGAATTGCAACAAAGGGTGGGTGTTCGAGGTAGCGGAGGAACATGATTGGCTAGACCTTATATCGGGCCTCACACCGAAGGAAGTGTGGACGGGAAAGCTGCCCGGTTGGCACCAAGGATAAGATCTCTTACGGGTAAAGCAACACACCTCTGCAGAGTGTAATGAATCGTGACCTGTCACTCCATGTTCCAGGATATGGAACTACGAACTCTGCCGGAAAGGAACTCCATGAAGTTCTAGTAAACCGGTGAAGGCTGGCGGACATAGTTCTTCTGAATAAAAGCAACCTTTTGAAGAAATGGTTATGAAAACTTGCATTGGTATTAGACTTTCTTGTCTAATGCTGTAGCTAGTGCATTAAACACCTCTTTCCTATAATGAACTTGTTGAGTACGCTCTTACTCATTCCACTCTTAAATCCCCTGCTTAGATATGGAGGCATCGGAGGAGGATCTACAATGCAACTCGAAGACCGAGGAGTCAACAACTACTTCAAGGAACAGGAACCTGTCAGAAGAGTCAAACACCACATCCAACAATGTTAAAACCTATCTTAGCAATAGAAAGGAACTAGTTTCCTAAACCTAGCTCCTATTTAGCTAGAATCTATTCATAGCCTCTATAGCTAGTTAAATACTCTACAAATAGAGTTCGTGATAAGACTAGACTACGAGTCGTTCTTCTGGAGTTTATTTGCAGTTTTACCTCATTGGTAGGAGGCTGTGATGATCTTATGTAACAAAGTCAATGTTGTAATTCTATAGACATGCCTTGGACCCGCATATGTTTCTGTTGTACCACTCTGAGCGATATAGTACTAGTGGAACGGTGTTTCATTGGTGTTATATCAGACTTGCATACTACACCATGCAGTGGTATGCCGGGTCACCACAGTTGGTATCAGAGCAAATGCTTTGACCCTAGGATTAAAACCCTTTAAAGGAGACCCATAGGTTTGGTAGTGTCTATAGGAATTTGTCTTAGCTAAACCAAATCTTCTGATGACTTGAGCTGGATATTCACTTGAGAATAATCCTGACACACTCGAGTCAAACTTTCCTACCTATCTTTTCTAAGTGAAGTTAGTTAACTAATCCCAAACATATAGTACACCATGAAGTCCTTAAACAATAGATGAGTAGACCCTAGTTGGTATACAATACATGGTAGTCCAAAGAGAGGATACAACCATAAGATATCCTATTGGAAGATGTGTACCAACACATGTTATGGTTAAAGTAAGAGTTATCCAGACTTGTTATATGAGTAATATCAAGTGATAAAGGTAAGTATATAAGGAAGAGATCCTACTAAAAGTGTATACCAACATAAGTAATGGGTAAGTAAAATCTATCCAAACTTGTGAAACAGTTGATAGTAAGTGATAACTATGAGTTATATGAGGTAGTATAGACCATGATGAGTCAATCATGGGAGGTAAGAAAGAGAAATAGGATTAAAATATGTCTACTTACAGGGTAGAGTTGTTAATCATATATGATTCACCTGAGAATCGTTATGTGATGGACTAGAACATCATAATTACTTAGGAGGAGTACAATAAGAAGTCAGGCGTTCAACAACAGTGCAAGAATTGTGTTTCAAAACCATGGGAAGTGTGCTAAGCACATCATGACCATATGTTTATGGGAGAAAAACTTGGAAGTATAGGAGCTATATTCCAATAGTTATGTATTTAGATTAGCTATGTTAGAATCTAGATATACCATATGAAGTAGTCCTCAACACAATGGAAGCTAAATTAGTACTTCCAAAGAAAATTAGGTTAACCTTAGCTATCCTAGACCACGTTGTTTCAAGTCTATCTCATTGCAAATGTGCAATTAAGGTAAAGGTTGAGACAAATAGTAGACTTCCATATATAAGTGCTAAGTATCACGATATAAACCTATCTTATGTGGTGTTATATACTACACATCTCAGCCTGATGTTTAGAGATGTCTTACTCAAATATTATATTCAGGCCTATGATGGTGTGTATTATAAGCACAAAGCTGGATTTTCCTGGATTTATTTGGATTTTCATTGTTTGACTAGATCCATACATGAAGTTTGGCGTTGATATGCAAATGCATGTTGCAATATCAAGTCCTTACTTGGTGCTATAGATCTTGAGGGTAATGGTAAACGTGTGAGGAAGTGAGGAATTCTGGAAGATTCCGAAGACAAGATGAAGTTGCATCAGAAAAAGGAAGTAAAGTTGTGGGAAGCAACCACAATCTTTGGAAGGAAGTGCCAACCAAAACTCATGCTTAACCTCGACAGAGGAGTACTTTAGTACGATAGGAGCATGAAGGTGAGAAATATGATGATTATGGAGAAATAGAAGTAGAACCATAATTATTATGGAAGAGGGAATGCATAGGACATCACTTAGGATACTATATTCATAGTGTCAGCTGGTGGTTTCTTGCAAAATAAACCCTGAAGGAAGGAAGATGAGCTATCAAACCATAGTAGATATAAGAAGACCACAGTTGGTATCAGAAGACCACAGTCGGTATAAGATCAATACTGCGAGATAAAGTAGAAGATGTCTCGTCCAATTGATCAAAACCTATAATAGAGTCCATTTTTAGATAACAAATATCCACAACGTTACCAAGTAGTCCACAATTGGATTCTTTATAACAAGAAGTTGTGAACAAATAAAATTTTGTTAACCAAATAACAATGACCTATAATCATTTAGTCGAAGGATCCACATTGGATGTCCACAATTGAGTGGATACACCACAAACATTCTTCGTGAGACTTTTATAAAAGTATAAATCATAAGTTAGACCCAGACCAATATTCTAACCATAAGTCCAATGGTTGGAAGAAAAGGAGTTGAAGACCATAAGAAAACTCAAAGGGGTAGAGTAAAGATTGAGTTGAATGTACAATAACTCAATATTTTGAGCAAGAAAGATGATGAAGGTCTGAACTGAGAGGAAGTTCAATCTTATTTTCATAAGATTGTTGAACACTACTTTCAGAAGGATGTCAGACCAGAAGCCGAGGTTCATACCTCGAGGAAGTAAGAAGTGGACTATAACTTGAGAAAGTGAGAAATATTTACTCAGAAGTATGAAAGATCAAGTAAGACAAAGTTAATGAAGTTGGACGAAGGAAATACCGAAGACCAAATATAGCTCAAGAAGGTCACAGACTGAAGGAGTTTAACAGTAATAAAATCAAAGACTAATAGAATGATTCCTTTCATGGAACCTAAAGAACCCAAAATAGTTATAGGTATCAATTATAAACCATGATTGGATGGACTAAATGAGTCTAATCCATTCTTAGAGGAATAAACCATCATGATCATTTCCATGGTAAGTACCTTACCAAGTACCATTATTGCACTTTTGGTAGTAAGGGAAAACAAAGACCTATTTATCAACTAGGAGTTTATTATCAAATTAGTCTTCAGTTAAGACTAACAGCACCAGAAGAAGTCCCATCATTGAATCTTCGATGAGAAAGGAAACAAGATTATAATATTGAAATAAATCATGGAATTGAAGTAAGAAGCCATGGTTCAGAGACAAACCCTAATGGATTCCAGGAAGAATCTGGACAAGGGATATATTCAATTATATCTAGTGATATCACCACGGAGTTCGGGAAAAGTCGTAGTCTGCACAAGTCAGATCCACACTCCGGAAACGTGAGAGAGTTCAAACTTCGAGGACGAAGTTTAGTTTAAGGGGCATAGACTGTAATATCCCAGGATTTGGGGTTACAAAAATAGAGGAAACAAATGTGTGCATTGCATTCATGCATAGAAAATCTGGGGAATTTTCGCGCTTTAAAGTAAAACAGTCACAGTAACTGAAGTTTCACTTGACCTTGGTGGAACTGAAGTAGCTCATCAAATCAAGTGTTATAAACCTCAATGTGACCTTTGATAAAACCTTGTTTTGGGTAGAGATGATTTGATCTAAGGGGTTAGATCAAATATAATTAAAACTAACACAACAACACTTTAATCAATGATCCATTCTTGATCTTATAACATATCATACTATGGTAATCCTTGCCATAACATAAGAACATCTGTTTAATTACAAACCAAGTAACAATAAAATGGAGAAACCATTCTTGACTTATCTTTTCCATGTCTTAAACTAATCCTTGATCCTACCATGAACCTCATGGTATTCATTCTATTTCAATCTTGGAATCAAGACAAGGAGATCAACTCTAGAAGTATATATTCTTCTCTAGTACATATTATTATGCATCAAACTTAGAGAAGTGAGAGTTCTGTAATTATTAGAGAAGTCATGTCCAACTTAGAGCTAAACTTGGATATACATCCATGCATCCAAATCCTTATCTTTAAGAAGAACCCTAGGATATTATTCAAGACAATTCCTAGAGAGAGAATCTATCAATGTTAAACATAGATATTGATGATCACATCATTATCTATGGAGCCTAACTTTAGGTTAGTATTGAAGTCCTTCCCAAATGAGAGAAACCAAAGATACTAATACTAGCTTTACCTATTTAAGGAATCAAGGACAACCTTTGAACTAAAGTATTAGGAGGTAAACCATTTCATCTTGGAATGGTGAGATAACCAAATACCAACTGGAATAAGACTATACCCATGAATTAGTGAAATAAGGATAGGACTAATCCAACTAATTTAGACAATTGAATCTTTAGCTTATGTACTTAAATAAATATCAGGAGTACACCACAAACCCTAGAATAACTATTCCTAAATGAGAGAGCTCAAGCTTTGGTGTTATACTCAAGATAGATGAGGCAACAATTGAAATGAAGGGAGAGAATTATCCATATGTCCTGATGATTAAATCATCATTCCTTAAGTAGAACTATAAGTTATTATCTCAGGCATTTTCCTAGGATATAAATTATTGAGGTAACCATATCCATTCATGATAGTATAAGAAAGAAATCATATCTAGTTGATTAAGACAATACTTAATCTTAGAAGTGAGAAACCCATTCCATGAGAGATAACTTAGGAAGCCAAACCTTGATCATTATAAATTGATTAATGATCATTGATAACGCGTGAAGCACACGTCCGTTGGGAACCCCAAGAGGAAGGTGTGATGCGTGATACGTCTCAAACGTATCTATAATTTCTTATGTTCCATGCTACTTTATTGATGATACTCACATGTTTTACACAAACTTTATGTCATATTTGTGCATTTTCCGGCACTAACCTATTGACAAGATGCCGAAGAGCCAGTTGCTGTTTTCTGCTGTTTTTGGTTTCAGAAATCCTACAAAGGAAATATTCTCGGAATTGGACGAAATCAACGCCCAGGGTCTTATTTTTCCACGAAGCTTCCAGAAGACCGAAAGGGAAATGAAGTGGGGCGACGAGGCGCCGCCACGCCAGGGCCGCGCGGCCAAGGGTGGGGCCGCGCCGCCCTAGTGTGTGGGGCCCTCGCGTCGCCTCCTGACCTACCCTTCCGCCTACTTAAAGCCTTCATCGCGAGTACCCCAGTACCGAGAGCCACGATACGAAAAACCTTCCAGAGACGCCGCCGCCACCAATCCCATCTCGGGGGATTCAGGAGATCGCCTCCGGCACCCTGCCGGAGAGGAGAATCATCTCCCGGAGGACTCTTCATCGCCATGTTCGCCTCCGGAGTGATGTGTGAGTAGTTCACCCCTGGACTATGGGTCCATAGCAGTAGCTAGATGGTTGTCTTCTCCTCATGTGCTATCATTGTTAGATCTTGTGAGCTGCCTATCATGATCAAGATCATCTATTTGTAATGCTACATGTTGCGTTTGTTGGGATCCGATGAATATGGAATACTATGTTATGTTGATTATCAATCTATCATCTATGTGTTGTTTATGATCTTGCATGCTCTCCGTTGCTAGTAGAGGCTCTGGCCAAGTTGATACTTCTAACTCCAAGAGGGAGTATTTATGCTCGATAGTGGGTTCATGCCTCCATTAAATCTGGGACAGTGACAGAAAGTTCTAAGGTTGTGGATGTGCTGTTGCCACTAGGGATAAAACATCAATGCTTTGTCTAAGGATATTTGTGTTGATTACATTACGCACCATACTTAATGCAATTGTCTGTTGTTTGCAACTTAATACTGGAAGGGGTGCGGATGCTAACCCGAAGGTGGACTTTTTAGGCATAGATGCATGCTGGATAGCGGTCTATGTACTTTGTCGTAATGCCCAATTGAATTTCACACTACTCATCATAATATGTATGTGCATTGTCATGCCATCTTTATTTGTCAATTGCCCAACTGTAATTTGTTCACCCAACATGCTATTTCTTATTGGAGAGACACCACTAGTGAACTGTGGACCCCGGTCCATTCTTTACATCGAATACAATCTACTGCAATACTTGTTCTTATTGTTCTTTGCAAACATCATTATCCACACTATACATCTAATCCTTTGTTACAGCAAGCCGGTGAGATTGACAACCTCACTGTTACGTTGGGGCAAAGTATTTTGGTTGTGTTGTGCAGGTTCCACGTTGGCGCCGGAATCCCTGGTATTGCGCCGCACTACACTCCGCCACCATCAACCTTCAACGTGCTTCTTGACTCCTACTGGTCCGATAACCTTGGTTTCTTACTGAGGGAAAAACTTGCCGCTGCACGCATCACACCTTCCTCTTGGGGTTCCCAACGGACGAGTGCTTTACCGTCACAAGCAAACGTTTTTCTGGCGCCGTTGCCGGGGAGATCAAGACACGCTGCAAGGGGAGTCTCTCACTTCCAATATCTTTACTTTGTTTTTGTCTTGCTTTACTTTATTTTATTTACAGCTTTGTTTGCTTTATATCAAAAATACAAAAAAATTAGTTACTTGCTTTACTTTATTTATTATCTTGTTTGCGTTCTCCATATTAAAAACACAAAAAATTAGTTACTTGCATTTACTTTATCTAGTTTGCTTTATTTACTATTGCTAAAATGGGTACTCCTGAAAATACTAAGTTGTGTGACTTCACAAGCACAAATAATAATGATTTCTTATGCACACCTATTGCTCCACCTGCTACTACAGCAGAATTCTTTGAAATTAAACCTGCTTTACTAAATCTTGTTATGAGAGAGCAATTTTCTGGTGTTAGTTCTGATGATGCTGCTACCCATCTTAATAATTTTGTTGAACTTTGTGAAATGCAAAAGTATAAGGATGTAGATGGTGACATTATAAAATTAAAATTGTTTCCTTTCTCATTAAGAGGAAGAGCTAAAGATTGGTTGCTATCTTTACCTAAGAATAGTATTGATTCATGGACTAAATGTAAGGATGCTTTCATTGGTAGATATTATCCTCCTGCTAAAATTATATCTTTGAGAAGTAGCATAATGAATTTTAAGCAATTGGATAATGAGCATGTTGCCCAAGCATGGGAAAGAATGAAATCTTTGGTTAAAAATTGCCCTACCCATGGACTGACTACCTGGATGATCATCCAAACCTTTTATGCAGGATTGAATTTTTCTTTGCGGAACCTATTGGATTCAGCTGCTGGAGGTACTTTTATGTCCATCACTCTAGGCACCTCAACAAAGCTTCTTGATAATATGATGATTAATTACTCTGAATGGCACACAGAAAGAGCTCCACAAGGTAAGAAGGTAAATTCTGTTGAAGAAACCTCCTCCTTGAGTGATAAGATTGATGCTATTATGTCTATGCTTGTGAATGGTAGGACTAATGTTGATCCTAATAATGTTCCGTTAGCTTCATTGGTTGCTCAAGAAGACCATGTTGATGTGAACTTCATTAAAAATAATAATTTCAACAACAATGCTTATAGGAATAATTCTAGTAACAACTATAGGCCATATCCTTCTAATAATGGTAATGGTTATGGTAATTCTTATGGGAATTCTTACAACAATAATAGGAATATACCCTCTGGTCTTGAAGCCATGCTTAAAGAATTCATTAGTACACAAACTGCTTTTAACAAATCTGTTGAAGAAAAGCTTAGTAAAATTGATATTCTTGCTTCTAAAGTTGATAGTCTTGCTGCTGATGTTGATCTTTTAAAATCGAAAGTTATTCCTAATGAAACTAAATATATTAAGTCATTTGCTACAGCAAACGCCATCCAAGTTAGAATTAATGAGAATATTAGATTGATGGCCGAATTGCGTGCTAGGTGGGAAAGAGAAGAAAATGCTAAAGAGAATAATGTAGCTAAAGTTTGGACTATTACCACCACTAGTAATGATAATGCTTCACATGTTTCTACACCTCCTACTATCAATGGTAAAATAATTGGTGTTGGCAATGTTTCTACTCCTAATGCAAGGCTTGCAAAGCTGCCTGAAACTGCTAAAACTGCTGAAACTGCTTGTGATAAAACTGCTGAAATTTTTTCAAATATTGGGGACAATGATCCCATTGCTTTAGATCATAATGGTTTAGATTTTGATGATTGTCACATCTCTGAAGTTATAAAGTTCTTACAAAAACTTGCTAGAAGTCCTAATGCTAGTGCTATAAATTTGCATTTACAAAACATATTACAAATGCTCTCATAAAAGCTAGAGAAGAGAAATTAAATCGTGAAACTTCTATTCCTAGGAAGTTAGAAGATGGTTGGGAGCCCATCATTAAGATGAAGGTCAATGATTTTGATTGTAATGCTTTATGTGATCTTGGTGCAAGTATTTCCGTTATGCCTAGGAAAATCCAATGTTGAGAAAATCGCTTATCGGGTTCAACTCGGTCGGCTGACGATAAGCGGTTAATAGGAAAATCGGACGATTAATCGGGCGATAAATGAGTTAATCGGACGATAAATGAATTTATCGGCTAATTGATGACCACTGAATAGGGATTAATCGGGCGATTAATCGTTGAATCGGACGATTTTTTGAATAGTGGGAAAATCTATAATATGCTTGACTTGCCACCATTGAAAAATTGTTATTTGGATGTTAATCTTGCTGATAATTCTACAAAGAAACCTTTGGGGAGGATTGATAATGTTCGCATTACGGTTAATAATAACCTTGTCCCCGTTGATTTTGTTGTCTTGGATATTGAATGCAATGCATCTTGTCCCATTATATTGGGAAGACCTTTTCTTCGAACTGTTGGTGCTATTATTGATATGAAGGAAGGTAATATTAAATATCAATTTCCTCTCAAGAAAGGTATGGAACACTTCCCTAGAAAGAGAATGAATGATTCTATCATTAGAACAAATTATGATGTTAATGCTTCATCTCTTGATAATACTTGATACACACTTTCTGCGCCTAACTGAAAGGCGTTAAAGAAAAGCGCTTATGGGAGACAACCCATGATTTTACTTCTGCACTTTTATTTTATATTTGAGTCTTGGAAGTTGTTACTACTGTAGCAACCTCTCCTTATCTTTATTTTATTGCATTGTTGTGCCAAGTAAAGTCTTTGATAGTAAGGTCCATACTAGATTTGGATTACTGCGCAGAAACATATTTCTTGCTATCACGAATTTGAGTAGTATTCTCTGTAGGTAACTCAGAAAAATCTTCCAATTTACGTGAGTAATCCTCAGATATGCACGCAACTTTCATTCAATTTGAGAATTTTCATCTGAGCAAGTATAGTGCCCCAGAAAAATTCGTCTTTACGGAATGTTCTGTTTTGACAGATTCTGCCTTTTATTTCGCATTGCCTGTTTTGCTATGTTTGATGGATTTCTTTGTTCCATTAACTTTCAGTAGCTTTGTGCAATGTCTGTAAGTGTTAAGAATGATTATGTCACCTCTGAACATGTGAATTTTTGATTATGCACTAACCCTCTAATGAGTTTGTTTTGAGTTTGGTGTGGAGGAAGTTTTCAAGGATCAAGAGAGGAGGATGATACAATATGATCAAGGAGAGTGAAAGCTCTAAGCTTGGGGATGCCCCCGTGGTTCATCCCTGCATATTTCAAGAAGACGCAAGCATCTAAGCTTGGGGATGCCCAAGGCATCCCCTTCTTCATCGACAAATTATCAGGTCACCTCTAGTGAAACTATATTTTTATTCCGTCACATCTTATGTACTTTACTTGGAGCGTCTTTATGTTCTTGTTTTTGTTTTGTTTGAATAAAATTGGATCCTAGCATTCATTGTGTGGGAGAGAGACACGCTCCTCTGGTTCATATGAACACATGTGTTCTTAGCTTTTAATGTTCATGGCGAAGGTTGAAACTGCTTCGTTAATTGTTATATGGTTGGAAACAGAAAATGTTACATGTGGTAATTGGTATAATGTCTTGAATAATTTGATACTTGGCAATTGTTGTGCTCATATAGATCATGTTTAAGCTCTTGCATCATATACTTTGCACCTATTAGTGAAGAAATACTGTAGAGCTTGTTGACATTTGGTTTGTATGATTGGTCTCTCTAAAGTCTAGATATTTTCTGGTAAGGGTTTGAACAACAAGGAAGACAGTGTAGAGTCTTATAATGCTTGCAATATGTTCTTATGTAAGTTTTGCTGTACCGGTTCATACTTGTGTTTGCTTCAAACAACCTTGCTAGCCTAAGCCTTGTACTGAGAGGGAATACTTCTCGTGCATCCAAATCCTTGAGCCAAAAACTATGCCATTTGTGTCCACTATACCTACCTACTACATGGTATTTCTCCGCCATTCCAAAGTAAATTGCTTGAGTGCTACCTTTAAACAATTCAAAAGTTATTACCTCTTATTTGTATCAATGTTTTATAGCTCATGAGGAAGTATGTGGTGTTTATCTTTCAATCTTGTTGGGCAAATTTCACCAATGGACTAGTGGCTTCATCCGCTTATCCAATAATTTTGCAAAAAGAGCTGGCAATGGGGTTCCCAGCCTCAATTAATTAACTTTCACAATTTTACAAATAAACACTCCTCCATGGTATGTGATTGTTGGACGACACCCGAGGATTCGGTTAGCCATGGCTTGAGATAGCAAAGGTGGGGAGGAGTGTCATCTAAATAAAACTAAAATAAAAGACACTCCTTCAATGGTATGAGATTGTTGGAAGGCACCCGAGGATTCGGTTAGCCATGGTTTGTGAAAGCAAAGGTTGGAAGGAGTGTCACCCAAAAATAAAATAAAAAAATTTCATGGGAGCCGCTCTTTGAAAGTCTGTCTGGCAAGGGGGTTAGAGTGCCCACTACCATTCGTTGACAACAACAAACACCTCTCAAAACTTAACTTTTATGCTCTCTTTATGTTTTCAAAATAAAAGCTCTAGCACAAATATAGCAATCCATGCTTCCCTCTTCGAAGGGCCATTCTTTTACTTTATGTTGAGTCAGTTTACCTACTTCTTTCTATCTTAGAAGCAAACACTTGTGTTAACTGTGCATTGATTCTTACATACTTGCATATTTGCATTCGTCATATTACTTTGTATTGACAACTATCCATGAGATATACATGTTACAAGTTGAAAGCAACCGCTGAAACTTATATCTTCCTTTGTGTTGCTTCAATGCCTTTATTTAGAATTTATTGCTTTCTGAGTTAACTCTTATGCAAGACTTATTGATGCTTGTCTTGAAAGTACTATTCATGAAAAGTATTTGATATATGATTCAGTTGTTTACTCATTGTCTTTACCATTGCTTCGAATCGCTGCATTCATTACATATGCTTACAATAGTATTGATCAAGATTATGATAGCATGTCACTTCAGAAATTATCTTTGTTATCGTTTACTTACTCGAGGACGAGTAGGAACTAAGCTTGGGGATGCTTGATACGTCTCAAACGTATCTATCATTTCTTATGTTCCATGCTACTTTATTGATGATACTCACATGTTTTATACACACTTTATGTCATATTTATGCATTTTCCGGCACTAACCTATTGACAAGATGCCGAAGAGCCAGTTGCTGTTTTCTGCTGTTTTTGGTTTCACAAATCCTACAAAGGAAATATTCTCGGAATTGGACGAAATCAACCCCATGGTCTTATTTTTCCACGAAGCTTCCAGAAGACCGAAAGGGAAACGAAGTGGGGCGACGAGGCACCGCCACGCCAGGGCCGTGCGGCCAAGGGTGGGGCCGCACCGCCCTAGTGTGTGGGGCCCTCGCGTCGCCTCCTGACCTACCCTTCCGCCTACTTAAAGCCTTCGTCGCGAATACCCCAGTACCGAGAGCCACGTTACGGAAAACCTTCCAAAGACGCCGCCGCCGCCAATACCATCTCTGGGGATTCAGGAGATCGCCTCCGGCACCCTGCCGGAGAGGGGAATCATCTCCCGGAGGACTCTTCATCGCCATGATCGCCTCCGGAGTGATGTGTGAGTAGTTCATCCCTGGACTATGGGTCCATAGCAGTAGCTAGATGGTTGTCTTCTCCTCATGTGCTATCATTGTTAGATCTTGTGAGCTGCCTATCATGATCAAGACCATCTATTTGTAATGCTACATGTTGCGTTTGTTGGGATCCGATGAATATGAAATACTATGTTATGTTGATTATCAATCTATCATCTATGTGTTGTTTATGATCTTGCATGCTCTCCGTTGCTAGTAGAGGCTCTGGCCAAGTTGATACTTGTAACTCCAAGAGGGAGTATTTATGCTCGATAGTGGGTTCATGCCTCCATTAAATCTGGGACAGTGATAGAAAGTTCTAAGGTTGTGGATGTGCTGTTGCCACTAGGGATAAAACATTAATGCTTTGTCTAAGGATATTTGTGTTGATTACGTTACGCACCATACTTAATGCAATTGTCTGTTGTTTGCAACTTAATACTGGAAGGGGTGCGGATGCTAACCCGAAGGTGGACTTTTTAGGCATAGATGCATGCTGGATAGCGGTCTATGTACTTTTTCGTAATGCCCAATTGAATTTCACACTACTCATCATAATATGTATGTGCATTGTCATGCCATCTTTATTTGTCAATTGCCCAACTGTAATTTATTCACCCAACATGCTATTTCTTATTGGAGAGACACCACTAGTGATCTGTGGACCCCGGTCCATTCTTTACATCGAATACAATCTACTGCAATACTTGTTGTTATTGTTCTTTGCAAACATCATCATCCACACTATACATCTAATCCTTTGTTACAGCAAGCCGGTGAGATTGACAACCTCACTGTTACGTTGGGGCAAAGTATTTTTGTTGTGTTGTGCAGGTTCCACGTTGTCGCCGGAATCCCTGGTGTTGCGCCGCACTACACTCCGCCACCATCAACCTTCAACGTGCTTCTTGACTCCTACTGGTTTGATAACCTTGGTTTCTTACTGAGGGAAAAACTTGCCGCTGCACGCATCACACCTTCCTCTTGGGGTTCCCAACGGACGAGTGCTTTACCGTCACAAGCAATGCGTACAGCAGCAAGTTTTCCCTCAGTAAGAAACCAAGGTTATCGAAACAGTAGGAGTCAAGGGCCACGTGAAGGTTGTTAGTGATGGAGTGTAGTGCGGCGCAACACCAGGGATTCCGGCGCCAACGTGGAACCTGCACAACACAATCAAAATACTTTGCCCCAACTTAATAGTGAGGTTGTCAATCTCACCGGCTTGATGTAAACAAAGGATTAAACGTATGGTGTAGAGAATGATGTTTGTTTGCGAAGAACATCAGAGAACAATGATTGCAGTAGATTGTATTCAGATGTAAAAGAATGGACCGGGGTCCACAGTTCACTAGTGGTGTCTCTCCAATAAGAAATAGCATGTTGGGTGAACAAATTACAGTTGGGCAATTGACAAATAGAGAGGGCATAACAATGCACATACATATCATGATGAGTAATATGAGATTTACTTTGGGCATTACGACAAAGTACATAGACCGCTATCCAGCATGCATCTATGCCTAAAAAGTCCACCTTCGGGTTAGCATCCGCACCCCTTCCAGTATTAAGTTGCAAACAACAGACAATTGCATTAAGTATGGTGCGTAATGTAATCAACACAAATATCCTTAGCCAAAGCATTGATGTTTTATCCCTAGTGGCAACAGCACATCCACAACCTTAGAACTTTCTGTCACTGTCCCAGATTTAATGGAGGCATGAACCCACTATCGAGCATAAATACTCCCTCTTGAAGTCACAAGTATCAACTTGGCCAGAGCCTCTACTAGCAACGGAGAGCATGCAAGATCATAAACAACACATAGATAATAGATTGATAATCAACATAACATAGTATTCCATATTCATCGGATCCCAACAAACGCAACATGTAGCATTTCAAATAGATGATCTTGATCATGATAGGCAGCTCACAAGATCTAACAATGATAGCACATGAGGAGAAGACAACCATCTAGCTACTGCTATGGACCCATAGTCCAGGGGTGAACTACTCACACATCACTCCGGAGGCGATCATGGCGATGAAGAGTCCTCCGAGAGATGATTCCCCTCTCCGGCAGGGTGCCGGAGGCGATCTCCTGAATCCCCCGAGATGGGATTGGCGGCGGAGGCGTCTCTGGAAGGTTTTCCGTATCGTGGCTCTCGGTACTGGGGTATTCGCGATGAAGGCTTTAAGTAGGCGGAAGGGTAGGTCAGGAGGCGACGCGAGGGCCCCACACACTAGGGCGGCGCGGCCCCACCCTTGGCCGCGTGGCCCTGGCGTGGCGGCGCCTCATCGCCCCACTTCATTTCCCTTTCGGTCTTCTCGAAGCTTCATGGAAAAATAAGACCCTGGGCGTTGATTTCGTCCAATTCCAAGAATATTTCCTTTGTAGGATTTCTGAAACCAAAAACAGCAGAAAACAGCAACTGGCTCTTCGGCATCTTGTCAATAGGTTAGTGCTGGAAAATGCATAAATATGACATAAAGTGTGTATAAAACATGTGAGTATCATCAATAAAGTAGAATGGAACATAAGAAATTATAGATACGTTTGAGACGTATCAAGCATCCCCAAGCTTAGTTCCTACTCGTCCTCGAGTAGGTAAACGATAACAAAGATAATTTCTGAAGTGACATGCTATCATAATCTTGATCGATACTATTGTAAGCATATGTAATGAATGCAGCGATTCGAAGCAATGGTAAAGACAATGAGTAAACAACTGAATCATATAGCAAAGACTTTTCATGAATAGTACTTTCAAGACAAGCATCAATAAGTCTTGCATAAGAGTTAACTCATAAAGCAGTAGGAGTCAAGGGCCACGTGAAGGTTGTTGGTTATGGAGTGTAGTGCGGTGCAGCACCAGGGATTCCGGCGCCAACGTGGAACCTGCACAACACAATCAAAATACTTTGCCCCAACTTAACAATGAGGTTGTCAATCTCACCGGCTGGCTGTAAACAAAGGATTAAACGTATGGTGTAGAGAATGATGTTTGTTTGCGAAGAACATCAGAGAACAATGATTGCAGTAGATTGTATTCAGATGTAAAAGAATGGACTGGGGTCCACAGTTCACTAGTGGTGTCTCTCCAATAAGAAATAGCATGTTGGGTGAACAAATTACAGTTGGGCAATTGACAAATAGAGAGGGCATAACAATGCACATACATATCATGATGAGTAATATAAGATTTACTTAGGGCATTACGACAAAGTACATAGACCGCTATCCAGCATGCATCTATGCCTAAAAATTCCACCTTCGGGTTAGCATCCGCACCCCTTCCAGTATTAAGTTGCAAACAACAGACAATTGCATTAAGTATGGTGCGTAATGTAATCAACACAAATATCCTTAGACAAAGCATTGATGTTTTATTCCTAGTGGCAACAGCACATCCACAACCTTAGAACTTTCTGTCACTGTCCTAGATTCAATAGAGGCATGAACCCACTATCGAGCATAAATACTCCCGCTTGGAGTCACAAGTATCAACTTGGCCAGAGCCTCTACTAGCAACGGAGAGCATGCAAGATCATAAACAACACATGTATGATAGATTGATAATCAACTTGACATAGTATTCCATATTCATCGGATCCCAACAAACACAACATGTAGCATTACAAATAGATGATCTTGATCATGAAAGGCAGCTCACAAGATCTAAACATGATAGCACAAGAGGAGAAGACAACCATCTAGCTACTGCTATGGACCCATAGTCCAAGGATGAACTACTCACACATCAGTCCGGAGGCGATCATGGTGATGTAGAGTCCTCCGGGTGATGATTCCCCTATCCGGCAGGGTGCCGGAGGCGATCTCCTGAATCCCCCGAGATGGGATTGGCGGCGGCAGCGTCTCTGGAACTTTTTCCGTATCGTGACTCTCGGTAATAGGGTTTTCGCGACGGAGAGTATAAGTAGGCGGAAGGGCAGAGTCGGAGGCGGCGCAGGGGCCCCACATCATAGGCCGGCGCGGGCCCCTCCCTGGCCGCGCCGCCCTATGGTTAGGGCACCTCGTGGCCCCACTTCGTATCCTCTTCGGTCTTCTGGAAGCTCCGTGGAAAAATAAGACCCAGGGCGTTGATTTCGTCCAATTCCGAGAATATTTCCTTTGTAGGATTTCTGAAACCAAAAACAGCACAAAACAGGAACTGGCGCTTCGGCATCTTGTCAATAGGTTAGTGCCGGAAAATGCATAATAATGACATAAAGTGTGTATAAAACATATGAGTATTGTCATAAAAGTAGCATGGAACATAAGAAATTATAGATACATTTGAGACGTATCAATACCTCCTTATTTTACCAGCTGACAAGGATCAATTATTGGCTTCGAAAGAGGTGTTACACAGATTTTCAAATTCCATAGGTCTGAGGATTAACTTTGATAAATCTCACATGGTGCCTATCAATGTGCCAGAAGGAGTATTAAAGCAATTGGCAGAGGATTTTGGTTGTCAGATTGGGAAAATGCCTTTTACTTATTTGGGTTTGCCCCTGGGGACAATGAAGCCTACAATTACAGAGTTGTCTCTTCTGGTTTGTATATTGGAGAGGAAACTGTCTGCAAGCTCAAGTTTTCTTTCTCAAGGATCTTGAGGCAATGTCTTTGGAGGGATAGAGAAGGGGAGCCAAAGAAATCATTAGCTGCATGGGAAATAATTTGTAAGCCCAAGGTGAGAGGTTGTTTAGGTATTGTCAATTTCCAAAAGCAGAATGCAGCATTGCTTATCAAAATTTTGGATAAGTTTTATAACAAAATAGATTTGCCTTGGGTGAACTTAATTTGGGAAAAGCACTATGCTGGTAAGGTGCCACATGCTGAAAGCCTGTGTGGCTCATTTTTGTGGAGGGATGTGCTTAGAAAAGTGGATAATTTTAGAGCTGTGGCTAGAGTTAAAATGGGTAGTGGGGATACTTTTCTGTTTTGGACAGATAACTGATTAATAGATGGTGTTCCATTGATTCTCAAGAATAAGTTCCCAAGGTTATTCTCCTTTGTTTTGAAAGAGGAGGTGGTGGTTGCAGAGGTTTTTTCTATGGAGAATATAGCAGAGCTATTCTATACCCCATTGTCACAACCAACTTTCTCAGAATTACAAGATTTAATGATTATGATGCAGCAAGATCCAGTTACAGGTTGTAGTGATGAATGGTCCTACTGTTGGGGTGGAAATTATGCTTCTGTGAAGTTTTATTCGCATATTCATAAGCATATCAAGGTTCCCAAAGTATATGAGTGGATCTGGAAGTCTAGTTGCACGATGAAAACTAAGGTCTTTGCATGGCTTGTTCTGGTGGATCGTCTAAATACCAGAGATCAGTTAAAGCGTCGACATTGGCATGTCACTGATGATTATCACTGTGAATTATGTCCTTTGCATGTGCATGAGGATAGTATACATCTATTTTTTGAGTGCAATTTCAGTGTTAGGATCTGTAACTATCTCCAATTTGAATGGATGCCCAATGATGATTTGCAGTTGGTGATTGCTCATGCTAGGAAGGAGTTTGCTAAGCTATTCTTTATGGAGTTACTAATGCTGGCATGTTGGAACATATGGATCAACAGAAATGGGAAGATTTTCAGGAGTGAGAGGCCTACCTTTACAAGGTGGAAGGCAGGTTTTATTCATGATGTTTATTTGTTGAGACATAGAATAAAAATTAAGCATAGGGAAGGTTTGTTAAATTGGATTAGGTCTCCACCTTAGAGTCTTTTATCCTGGATAGGTAGGTTTCCTCTTCCCTCTCTCTCGTTCTTGTTTGTACATAAGACTTTTTTCTTTGGAATAAAATTTTGTTGTGGGGTTGTTGCCTCATAGTGGTTGGTAAAAAAAAAGCAGTACACGATGGTGCACTGCAGACACTGTGCAGTGCAAAAGCGACCCAAGGCAGTGCAACCGAGGCATGAAAGGCAATTTAAAAAAAAATTGTCTAAACCTATCAAGATGGGATCTAGTTTTGTAGATCTCGACACGACTAGCATAGCCATGAAAACGAAACTGTATTTGGATACTCGGTTTGCAAGATATTTTAGTTTTCGTATTTGAATCTACAGAAAAAAGAGAAATGCCAACTAGCAGCATACTCCACGCCCGCCACGTGTCGAGCTAGGATGATCCGCGGGAGACTTAAAACGCACCAGGCTGCGCCACTTGTCAGCGCGCGAAGCGAAGCTAAGCGCCCTCCCACGAAGCGTGCCCTTTTTCTAGTAAATTCGATAAAATAATGATGATTAGGAACATCTCTTGTGTCTAAAGATACATATACTAGCAAAAATCGGCGCGGCGGCACACCGCGCTAGTAAAGTGGTTGACTAATGAAAATTTTGGTAGAAAACATGGATACATTACATAAACTATAATACATGTTTAGACTAATCTTAAACTAAAAATGGGATAATTTTTTAGTTATTTTTACCTTAATGTTTTGAACTGGCAATAGAGGAAAACAGCCATGAAGGCAGAACAGATAATATAGGGAGCTGAAAACATAAACCATGTGAATAGGTAGAGGCATTACCTTCTTTACTTTCAAAACATTGCGAACACAAAAATAATAATATGTGATTTCTAAATAAGATGTTTTCAGGTGATCTTATTTAGAAATCATTAAACTTTGATTTGTATGTCAGTTTCTGAACCTGATACATGTGACGTTGTAACCATGTAAATCTAAAAGCGGAAAAAAATCACTAGCTTAGATATACACACAATTTTAGCTTTTTTTTGTTTTTGAAATGGCAATCTTAAATAGACATACGGAAGAACATAATATGCTTGAATCCAAAATGCATGTACATTATTGGAACACACACACTGTATTATGAAGTACTCCCTTCTTAGAGATCGCACCTTTTAAGTAGCTTGTGCTCATATTCCGTAACTGTGCTACCATATCGGCTACGGATCATTGCAGGTCATCAGAGGGAAGTGCATGGGAGCAACGGCTTCCAGTGGGCGAAAACCATTGTAGCCGACACACTGTATGGGTTATGGGAAAAGTCACTGGGTGGATTTTAAGTTGAAGCATTTTCTCTGAAGCAGTCAACACAGTATCAATTTGGTGAAACAATAACCACTAATTTCAGAGGACAAATGATGGTAGAGAGAGGGATGAATAGTAGCTTAAATAGGGTCGCTAGACTCTTAGAAAAAAGGTTTGTCTCGGTTCCTGAGGTCAAATTCATCTTTTTGCTGTTATTTTTATCTTTTTTTCCCACTCTCATAGTACTCTTTACCGGTCTCCTTTACTCTTGAAAATGTCCACGGCGTGAGGGGCCGGCAGGGAGAACACGGTGGAGGCACGAATCAGCCATCGGGTAACGGTAGAAGAGATAATGAGAATGGATAGCGCGAGTGTTAAAAGGAAATCGAGGGGATTCCAAGCCAGTAGAAAGGCACTAAAGCAAAGCAGCAGCAAGACAATTCCGGACTTCCGGAGTAGCCGGTGCTGATATCTAGACAACCACAATCGTGAATGGAAGGGTGCCCTGTCGGTGGTCAACTGGTGCTTCTTCGCCAACAATTTCCATCGTTATGTAGAGGGTAAACTTACCTTGCAATGACAGGTAGTACACACCATAACATTTATGCACACAAAATACAAAGTTACACATATCTGCAATATAGACTACCAATTATACGGACGTGTCATATTTATCTACCAAGATGAATCATAGGTCGGCTATCACCATAGCCTTGGTATCAGAAGATAAAACTTCAGTATGTGGACACTGTGTAAGGATGAGTTGGGCCCGTATGATCCCGACTGCACAGGATAAGACCCCTGAAGATGGAAGAAGGGCAAACATCACTTAACAACTGGGTGCGCAGTTTACACATAGTGGAAATGCAGAGAATATGAATAATCATAGTACATAGAATCGTAGGTTGCAGCCATCATAATTTTTAAGCAGTGAATGACCAAACACGACTGATTACACAGCACATCATTTATACAGACAAAATGTATACATACCACTGACTTATATGCATTTCAGAGCTAGCTATCAAGATGAAGGACTGATCATCCTAGAAAGAACTTCAGACACTGGGGAAGCTATGTTGCATTACATACTCTCCAAACATACTAAATGGAAACTATGCTGCATACAGTTAGATATTCGTGTACTAACTTATTTTGTATATCAAACTGAAACTACAATACATAATTTATACACCACCAGCGTCTATTGATGAGAAAACTTCTTTGATTTTACTCTTTTCGTGCCTTTGGCTGAACAACAGTGTCAACAATGTTGCTTAATGCAAAAGGTAGTATGTCGGTCCTATGTAGGCAGCATCTTGCTTGTACTATACAAAGTAGTATGCTTCTGCTCTCAGTATGTCTCTGGAGACAAAGAATTATGTTCATGCACATCCTCTCAGATCATCAGTTGAACCCCAAAATATCCGCCTAAGACCTTGATATGTGAAATGATGCAAATCAGTCAAGAAAGTAAATATACTATATTCTGATAAAACGTAGGCACTCCATTGATCTAGAAACAATGTGAAACCCCTTTCATGGTATACCTTCTCATGCCTGCATCAATTGAAGAGACAGCAACCTCTTGACAAAACTCAATTCATGCCCGTAAAAGCGGAAGTTAATCACAATACCAATAAAAAGGAAACCTCACATTCTTAATAAATTATATTTTGCCCCAATCCCCTCTGATCAGCAACTATCTCTTCAGAACTAAAAGCGGATGATTGAATCAGCATAAGCTTGATTAGCCCTAAACCACCACTATTAATTGTTTTCAAATGCTAGGTATTAACCTTGAGATAGAAAGTTTACACAAAGATATATCGAACACATAATACCGCCAATTTCTTGCGAGCAAGAAAACTGAATTATAATATGTAGACCTGAACAGAAATCTGAAGCATGAAGTTGCTTGCAACATTTAAACAATCTCTAAATAACAGTAAGAGCTTGTAAATTCATCCAGGTCCAGGTATAACACCGACACTTTCCCCTTTCACCTGTAACTTCAATAATACCTCTGATTTCCTCAGGAGTAACATTGGTAATCCTGTTGGTACCCCTAGAATGGAGTACATATGGAAATGCTCAGAATCAATAAAACCTGTTTCACCTATAACTTCAACAATGCCTCTCATTTCCTCAGGAGTAACATTGGTAATCCCGTTCGTACCCTTAGAATGGAGTAGATATGCAAATGTTCAGAATCAATAAAACAGAGCCTGAAATTAATGAACTATCTTACAAATAAAAGACTTCCTATATTGTGCAAGTCTAAGATATGTTGCAACTCTATTTCATTGGAAATTTTAAGTTAAAGTGTTCATAAGAGTATGCAAGCGTCGCATGAAAGTATTTCCATCTTACAGCATAGCAAGAATGTTAAAGGCTAAATATAAAAGAGTAAAAGTACAAATCTTTGGATAACCATAGACAACTGGATAGAGCAAAGGAAAAGAAAATAGTGGAGTCCACACATAAAGATTGTGTGCATCGCTCCCCTCTTCGAAAAAAAAACAACGACCGATGAAAAATCATGCAGAACACACAAGCCGGTTGTACTAAAGACTTAAATTTTCATTGGGGAGCACATGTGCTAGTATGGAAACTCAAGCAGTGGTTCTCCTTTACCAAAGTAACATGACTCGATTTATATTGAATCACTGGCACTGAATCTTGATTGCACATACTATGCTTTTCCAATTTGCTTGAAGCTATAACTAACTAACCAAGTAACAATGAAGACAAAGAACAATCAGTCATCAGGCAGGTGCAAACATGAAAGATCAGTGAAATCAATTAAAAGGAGGAGCACACATTAATTAATTACTTTTCGATACTACAAATATGTAGATATGTTGGTCATAACTCAAAAGCATGAATTGGCAGGACTTCCAAAATTGCAAACTGAATCTGACATCAAGCGGAATATTGGTAGCAGATTCTAGTTTCTTCCCTACTTGATTACATCGTGCTTCTCTAATGTTGTTAATATTTAATTTAAAAGGGTGCGGTATTTAATTCAACAATCATGAGTAATGCACCAGTAGCTAGGAAAACAAAATTTATAAAATATTTAGACCTCTCCTCGGCTGCTTTTCAACGACCGAATTGCATCCTAGATACATATCATTTAGTCATAAGACATGCAGTGTTACTTTTATGCCCCATGTCTGAATCAAAAAACAACCAGTAGAAACTTCCTAAACCCTTACTAAAGCACAATACTCTAGATGGACATGATAATACAATTTCTCTATGAACATGAATGTAGGGACAAATCAAAACTTAACTGAAGCTACAAAATAGTTCAGTTGAGGAAAAATAACGCCCAGGCATTCCTTCAAAACGAATGCCATGCATAAAAACAATACTCCACCCACAGGAAAGAGAACCAATGTAGTCCTCAATTCACATATTTTTACTGAATGAAATAAGTTCAGTAAAGGTCGAATGTTTTCATTATCCAAGCTCACCGAAACCATGCAGGAGGGGCCCCTGTTCTTATTTACTAGAATGAAAACTATACACAACTGTAAAAATGAAGAGAATAACAGAATCAAAAGTTCAAGATGAATTCAGATTGGCCATGGACCTATAAAATTTTCCAAACATGTCTTTTTATGCAACTCATATCAGGATCAAAAGTTATACATTATGTTTTTGGATCTGTTCTCGTAATTATCGTTGGATCTGGAAGCAAATCATCATACAAATTTAACGTGCGGTGAACAAATTAGGAAAAAGCAAGAATGCAATGGAGAACGCAGTGAAAAACTGAACCACACAAATTCACCAGGAAAGCTTCGTCGTCAGAGAGATATAAAGTTCAGGTTTCAGATTAGTCATGCAACGCCTGAGAGCAAGAAGCTATTTTATTTTTCTTTTGTGCTTCAATGAGATGGTGAAAAGGCAAAGGCAGAAGTGCAGAACTGATCGTTTCATTCTAGTCTGGACAAATAGTTGGGCTTTTTCATTGCTAATGCTTTGACCATTCACGTCTAATCTACCAATTCTTAGCATTACTACTCCATGTATGCTGCTTAAGAAAATCGTTCGGTTCAGAATCTGTACACGCTATTGCCTGTATGACTGAACTGAAAAGGTCAAATAAAAGACAGAAGATATGAGCAGATCAAGGGAGGGAAGGAAGGAAGGCGGGGAAAGGATGGTTCACCTGCACGCCGGAGTTCCCGCGCCGGTAGTCGCCAGATTAACCGTTGCGCTCGCGCACACCGTGCTCGTCGTCATGGAGTCACCAGGAAGATGTTGTGCCTGGCGTCGACCGTGTTAGAGCACAACAACTTGGCTCCTCCAGGTGCGACTTTGTGACGCATCGACAGTACACCCGACCCAGGCGACGACGATTGCGGTTCACGGAGGAGCAACGCGGTGCTGCTACATGTGCCACCCCCACCGGAGGACGGCCGGCGTGGCTCCTCACGCCCCCATGGCTGCCAGCTCCGCGCCGCGCCCGCCCCTCCTCCATGGCGGCCACGTCTTCCAGCGACCACGACCCTACTGAGGCGTCGCGCCTGAGGTCGGCCCGGCCCGGCCCCTCCTCCACGGCGGCGGCATCGTCTTCCAGCAGCCACGACCCCAGCCGCGGCGTGGCGTTCGTGGCCGACGGGAAATCTTTTCGCCGTGGAGGTCGCCCAAGGCACAGGGGCGACGTCCGGCGACGCGCACTTGAGGTTTCCCCGCGGACGCTGCTCGACCCCGGCGGCGGGCGCATACCAGCATGTCCAAGGAGAGCGGAAGCGCGATCGCAGGCGGTGCGGCCGTGCGGGCGATGCAGTGGCCGGTAAGGTGTCTTCTGACGCTGGAAATCTCCTCTTGGCAATATTAGCGTGTCGATGTGCCACCGCCGAGGCCGACCTGCCGGCGGCGGCACTACTGGTTTCGGCGCCCGATGTCTTGTCGAGGGACTAGAACGCGGAGGGATGGAGGAACCCCGCCGTCGCGGCAGAGATGTAGGAGGAGGAGCGGACCCGGGCCGCGACCGCCGGCTCCTCGGACAGTCAGCCGCCGCTGAGCGAGAGGCGGCCACATCGGGGGGATCAGGGCGGGGAACAGGCCAAGGCAGGGGGCTAGGGTAGGGAGAGCGGTGGAGGTGGAGATCGGCCAGGGTTAGAAGGTAAGAGAGAAAATTCCATGGCGGGCACGGACGAAAGAAGCAGCACTAATCCGCCCACGGGCGCGAGCCGAAGCAGCGACACGCGGAGGAACAGCGGCCGGCGGTCTTGGCGGCGGACAGCAGAACGGCGAGAGTACGGCGAGCATGCCGATCTCCTCTCCACTGGAGGCAGATCGAACCAGAGAAAGGACGGGGGCACCCGGCGGCAGAACTGAGAAACAAAGAAAAGAGGAGCGAAAGGGGAAAAAAAAGAGAAGGGAAGAGAAGCACCGGCCAGAGAAAGCACGGGCCCACCCGACGTCAGCAGCACAGTAACAAAGAAACGCTACACCCACCCAGAACATACATGGAAGGAAGAATCGAGAGGACATAAAATACTGAGAAATAGCATCCTGTCCCCCGAAATACACACAGACGCGAATAACACGTGGCAGCATGCGAAGTAGGGTAAAAACAATCCCAAAAACTGTGAAAAAACGTTGATGCTAAGGTTTAATATAGTACTAATAATTCCCAAGTAAATGTAACCACTAAATTATTCTATAACAAATAGACCTTTACAGTATAGTTGTGTTAACTAATAATGAAATTACCCTGGTAATTTTTTTTGTCACAATCTCCTCCCAATTGCAACATACTTCAACGGGAATCGTTCAGAATGTCCCATTGCAGCTCTAATGGAACCCCAGGTTGATTCTGAATTTCCTCTAGCGAACTCAATGCCGTTCAAAGCATCCTAGCAAGGCAAGAACAAACAAACTTAAAATCATGAGAAATGCATATAACTAATTTATAGATATGATAGAAACTACTATGAGGTAAATAACAGAAGGGCTAACAATATTTAAGCATATTGACCGCAACTTAGGTGACACACTAGGCACTACCTAATTCCCGTGTGGATGTCCTTTTGGCATCAAAGGACCATGTTCAATTAGCATACACAAAATATGTGGTTGTCATTCAGATCCCATACCCATAAACTAGTTTGTAAAGGTTTTATTTTCACAAGACCACCTAACTTACCTGAATCTGATATGCCCCTAAACGTACTCTGGAAAATAGGCAATATGTTTTTTTCTTTCAGGCATGAAAAAAACATTGAACTTACTGTACTAAGGACGACCCATACAGTGAAATATATCAGGCATTGAACACATACCTTTACAAAAGGTGCAAGTGCAGTGGTATCAACTTCATCATGGTGGCTGATCTCTAAATTTTGAAAGAAATTTTTCAAGAAATTAATGGGTACATAAGTGATGATTAAGATATGCTAAAATACAATTAATGGAAAAACAGCAAGAGTATCGTACCCGCATTGAAAATCCATATTGGCTCAGCACCTAGGTCTTCGGCAAGCTGTCAATAGAAATTTGAAAATAAATGTATGAGATATATAACTACACAGTTTTAGGAGATTAACCAATACATACCTGGAGAAACTCAAAATACCCCAGGCCAGCATCTGTCTAGTAGTTCCAAACGTCTCCATAATGCCCAGGCCTCTCTTCTCATGGACCAATAGTTTCCTTCCATCTGACATCATTTTTTAAGACTAGTCACAATGCATAGTATCATATAGAAGTATCATGCGTATGATACTACTACATATTACTATCTCCACAATGCATGATATCATATACTAGTATCATAGTCTCCATATATTAATTGTTTTGTAGAATCTCAATGCAAATATGTGTACAAGATTTACTTGACATTATTTTTTCTAGTAGTATGTGCTATGATACGGTATCTACCTATGATACTAGTACACTCTCTCTCATCCTTAATTGCACTGCCACATCAGCATTTTGCATGCATGGAATGCATGATACTACCTATGATACTTCCATTGTGAGTAGTCTAACCAATCTCCTTCAACAAAGCAACCACCTAAATGGTGTAACACATCAGCAATTTGTCTTTGTGACACTCCATGACGCGTCCGTGAACTTTGCTGCCGCGATGGTGTGTGCTATATATGCGCTCGTGGGAATGAAGATTGTGAGAAAAAGAATTATCAGGGTAATTTAATTATTATTTATTGGCCCATTCCCAAGGAGTCCATAGATTTTGGCGACCCTAGGGCGAAAGACACCTTGGGCCCCTTGTTCATAGTGGCTAAGTTTCCTAGGGCATGGGCCGGGGGCGATGGCCCCCCTACTCTAGAAAATTATTTAAAGATATTTATTTATGCTAAATTTATATATTTCACTTAAAGTTAAGCATGATTGGTGTTCTGGGCCCCTTAACAATCTCGGTCAAGCTTCACCACTTGATCACACATAAAAAAACTTAAAAAATATTATTATTCAGCAAGATAAATATCAGAGTAATGCAATAACAAACTAAATAATATTTACATTTGAAAGATCTATGCTCTTCAAAATCTTGGTGAAGTCGTTTGAAACTATTTATTTCCATTGATCGCACGAACTATATACCATGATTTTTATTTATACCAATAGCTACTTGTGTACATGTGTGCATGTGAATTGACTACGAGAAGTAGAAATAATCGGAGAAAAAATTATGAGGGTTGGCGTTGTTCTGCACATTTGAGAAGGAGTCGGAGTATAGGCATGTCAAGCTGCAACTTCAACCTTCTATATTTTCTAGAATTATTTCAAACTCTACCACCTAAAGAGTATGAATATAAGTGTACTCTACTAAATGTGCGAACAAATCTTGTTCTGGGGCCCTAAATGTTGAGGGCCCAGAGCGAGCGCCCTTCTGCCTCACCCTAGGGGCCAGCCCTGCACTCGTGAACCACGGTGTGTGCGTAGCGAGCTCGGGGAGGTTGTATATATCCCATGTGTCAGCCTGTGCCGCTGGCCGGCTCGTCATTACATGCATGGAGGGCAACGCGGGCTTAGCCCAGTGGTTGGGATCGCAGTGGCGCACCTCAACGACCGGAGTTCGATTCCTGTCAGGGATGAATTTCAGAATTATCACGCCAAATCCGGCTTCTACTATATCAAAAAAGTGCCTAGTTCCTCCTAGACACGATTTCATTACATGCATGAATCGGGTATAGATCGAGACACGCTAGACATCCAAATGCTCACGTATCCATATGAAGCATATACACTGAACGTAGAGAATTTCATTAATAGAAAGTTAACGGGCTGTCATGTGCACCCTGCATACATATTCCATAGTGTAGGCAAGAGGTGTATTTCCATAGAGCCCGATTTGTATCGAAAGATCTACAAAGGATAATTACCATAGGTTGTTTTTAAAAGTGTATAGAACAGTGTTGTTTGTAGGTATGGAACCATGTACAATACCGCTGTCCTAGCCGGAAATTCATTTCGGCTCTCGGTGCATATGCTCCCTCTACTAAAAAATTATATTTCAAAGTGCTAAAAAGATTTGACAAAATATTTTACATGTACATCTCTTCAATATATGCGAATTCGTCAAGTTTCACAGAAAAAATAATAAATTTTGTGATCTATGTAAAAGAGAGAAAATTTATCTTGTAAAAAGCATTATTTTTAGCACTAAATTTGTGTTTTCTACACATGCCACATGACAAGTTAATTTTGCATGAAACGACTTTGTGAGAGATAGCACGTGAAGATATACATGCATATATTTATTTCTATTTCTTTAAAAAAAAATAATGTGTGTAAGATGTATTTAAAATAGAGGGGGCATACACAAGCATATTTTCTCTTTCTTAATAGATGGCTCCATTTTACTGATCTCACACTGAGCCACGTCATCGTTTATTCTCTCGCGTTGTGTTCTCGCCCGTCGCTAGGTGGCTGGTCGCTGGTCGCTCCCTCCGGCATATTCTCCGCATGGGCTGGGCGTAGCCTGGGCGCCCCTGCATGGGCTGGAGTAGAAGCCCGATTTATTCGCTCAACCATCATCCCGTGAAAAGAAATGTTGCCGCAGTTTAGCTGGAGGCCCGCTTTACTTGCTCGCACTTTACTCCGGTGGAAAAAAAACATGGAGGATGTTCCTCCCGTAATGACGCTTTCCACCGCTGCTGTGCCGATGGCCCTCCCACTGCCACCGACCTCTGCACCACAAATGAAACCGTCCCATGATGCTCCACGTTCATCAATACACAATAAACTGCATGGTTTAACAATCTATTTGGTTCCACCTCCAGCTATAAAAGACCCCGTGTTGCTATGGATTTCCAACGCGTTCGCCTGTTCGCGTCTATTTCTCTTGCCGTTCTCCACTCTGGTACCTGTCCGCTTCAGATTCTCCTCCTTCTTTTCTTTTTTATCCCCTCATGGTCTCACTCATGTTTGTCAATCTATTAGGTTGCTCTGACGCTCGATAGCTGCTGATGTTTTGCCTACCCCGATTCAATTGGGTTTTCCTTTGCGAGCTGCTAAAAGTCCCCACTGATTTTGATTGAATCCAGTTGTGATAGGAGTCAACCTGATTTGATTCTGTTTTCCTTGGCGTGCTGCTCAAATTCCACACTGATTTTGATTGGATCCAATTATGATAGGAGTTTTTAGGATTGAATGAACCTAACAGTCTACTTCCATATTTCCCCTCAGATTTCGTTTCATGGGAGACAAGAAAGCCGGGGAATCGTTGCTGGGAGTCAAGGCGAGGACCAGCTGGTGGGATGGGGGAAAGACGACGAAGACGAGCAAAATTTGCAATTATCATGGCCGGCGGCCACTTGCGGCAATGCCTCACAAACGATTAATTATGTCCGATAAATGTACGACTCCACGTGGCTTCATACCATTCTCTTAATCTCTATTCTGTTGGGGCAACCGTGTGCATCGATGCATGTGTGATACATGTCCTTATCCGATGTGATTACCAAAACACCAATCATTTTTCCCTTTGTTTGTTCAAGGTTGTAAGTGTAGAAAGTAGAATTCCCAGTTTCACATTGACAACACGGTAAATTGTGCATGTCCCACAACAACGCGCGGGGTTTCATCTAGTTCCAAAACAACACTCCCCGTCGTAGTGATCATTGGTACTTGGCCTTTCCTTCTTTTTTAATATAAGATTTTTTTTCCTTAGCAGGTTTTTTCAGTGGCAGGATCCAAGATTTTTTTTGATAAAGTGAATATATTAATATCGCGAAGATTCCAATTATATCCGGCCTTTGTACTAACGAAATGTTCTAAAAACATTACGATGCACACAACCCAACTTCTAAAATGAAGAAGAAAAACAAAAGATCTCGCTACGGTGATTAAAATCGTGTGGCCGCAACACAAACACTGCCAAGACACTACCCAGAGTCCATACTCTCAAAACAATACCTTTAATAGCCATTTCCACACACAACCAATTAAGACCAAATCTTAGATTTTCACCATGAAGCAAGTCCGCCCTCTCAAAACAATGTATTCAACAAGGCCATTACCAGGCAGAACGAATTAACGCCTGATCTTGAATTTTCACCTAGAAAGATAAGACTATGTACTCGTTTTGTGCTACCGTCCCCGCTTGTTGATGTCGCTGCTGCAAATCAAAAAACACCAAGCAAAGTCTTCATTGCCTCGAATTACGGGGACCTCAGACCTCAGCCGCCATTGTCTTCTCCATGGAAATAAAAAACCGACATGTCCCATGATGGCAACAGACGGCGAAATTTCGCGTCACTCCCTCCTGAAGCCGCACGACTAGAAATATGGGTGCACACGAATGAATCTCATCCCATCCACCAATCTACATGCATCAGGTGCGGCCAGATCAATGAGGGCAGGTATCAAGCAGAACATCGTCTTGGCATGAGAACAACCCAATGGAAGCATCCACGCAGATCGGCAAGCTCCCACACCGCTGTCCGCGGGCTCCCAACAACAGACTGATATTTAGATTATTATCATATTGATATGGATTCCTCCTGAAATTATTGGTCTATATGTAACAGCAATGAACGCCTTACTCTAATTCAACATCATTCTTGTGTGCACCATTCATTACATAGTATGTAGATACATATGGGAGTTTGAGAGCAAAAGAGTCGTATGCATATCTAGATACTACAATGATTGAGCATGTGCTTAGTGCACCACGCTTTTTTTTTCATTTTTGTATCTTACAATTTATAACTTATGGACTTAAAATTTTGCATGTCACTGAAGTATTACAACTACAATCTGTCAAAAAAAAGTTCAGATCTTTTTTGTCAATTTAAATTTAAAAAAAATCAAAAAAATCTTTAAATAAATAATATTTATTTCGGAAAAAACTGGAACTATTTATCACACATCCTATCACAACTATTTCAGTGAACTGCTATTAAGTAACAGTAAAATGAAAACACTAGGACTCTCTCACAGCGATTTGACGCTCTGAGCCGTTCGACCGTGCTGGTGAACGTCCCAGATCATCACTCCTCGTACCGACCATATGGTCCATTTTCACAGTATCCAAGCTCGTATGACAGCCTGCCAACATAACAGAGCCGCTTCTCCCGAAATTCATATGGGCGCCTCACCATGAACCGGGCCAAAACCACCACAACTGCTCCGCCATTTTTTGATTGGCCTATGCAATTGGTTCAGCCAGTTCCTCATTATAATATGTGTCCCTAAAAAGCCTATTTGCGTCCTCTTTTCGGGAAGGTAGAGGTGTAGGGATTCGTTGCATAGAAAACAAAAAATTTCCTACCGCGAGAACGCAATCCAAGTCAAGATGCAATCTAGAAGACGGTAGCAACGAGGGGATGAACGAGACTAACCCTTGAAGATTTCCAAAGCCTACGAGAGGAGGCTCTCGTTGTTGCAGAAGATGATCACTTGCCGCTTTCAAAAGCGCGTAGAAGATCTTGACGGTGCCACAATCGGGCAGCACCTCCATACTCGGTCACACGTTCGGTGTTGATGAAGACGACGTCCTTCTCCCCGTTCCAGCGGGCAGCGGAAGTAGTAGCTCCTCCTTGAATCCCGGCAGCACGACGGCGTGGTGGCGGTGTCGATGGAGATCTCCGGCGGAGCTTCGCTAAGCGTTTGCGGGAGAGGTGGAGGAGGTGGGGCGGCTAGGGTTTGGGAGAGGGGTGGTCGGCCACTTAGGGGGTGCGGCCAAGCTATGGCTTGAGGTGGCCGGCCCCCTCCCCTTGTCCCTCATTATATAGGTGGAACACCCAAGATTTGGTCTACAAGTCTTCGAATAAGACCCCAAACAAAAACCTTCCATATGACATGAAACCTACCCAAGGTGGGATTCCCACTTGAGGTGGGATTCCCACCTTTCCTTGGGAGGGGGTGGCCGGCCACCTTGGTGGAGTCCACCTGGGACTCCACCCCTCTAGGGTTGGCCGGCCAAGCTTGGTAGAGTCCCACCTTCCATAGTGATTTATTCCGGATTTTTCTAGAACCTTCTAGAACCTTCCATAAATGCACCGGATCATTTTCAAACTTATAAAATGACTTCCTATATATGAATCTTATTCTCCGGACCATTCCGGAACTCCTCGTGATGTCCTGGATCCCATCCGAGACTCCGAACAAAAATTCGAACTCCATTCCATATATTTAATATCTACTAATACGACATCAAACCTTAAGTGTGTCACCCTACGGTTTGCGAACTATGTAGACATGGTTGAGAACTCTCTCCGACCAATAACCAATAGCGGGATCTGGAGATCCATAATGGCTCCCACATATTCAACGATGACTTAGTAATCGAATGAACCATTCACATACGATACCGATTCTCTTTGTCACGCGATATTTTACTTGTTCGAGGTTTGATCATCGGTATCTCTATACCTTGTTCAACCTTGTCTCCTGACAAGTACTCTTTACTCGTACTATGGTATGTGGTCTCTTATGAACCATTCATATGCTTGCAAGCTATTTAGACGACATTCCACCGAGAGGGCCCAGAATATATCTATCCGTCATCGGGATGGACAAATCCCACTGTTGATCCATATGCCTCAACTCATACTTTCCGGATACTTAATCCCACCTTTATAACCACCCATTTACGCAGTGGCGTTTGATGTAATCAAAGTACCTTTTCGGTATAAGTGATTTACATGATCTCATGGTCGAAAGGACTAGGTAACTATGTATCGAAAGCTTATAGCAAATAACTTAATGACGTGATCTTATGCTACGCTTAATTGGGTGTGTCCATTACATCATTCATATAATGATATAACCTTGTTATTAATAACATCCAATGTTCATGATCATGAAACTATGATCATCTATTAATCAACAAGCTAGTTATACAAGAGGCTTACTAGGGACTCATTGTTGTTTACATAACACACATGTATCAATGTTTCGGTTAATACAATTATAGCATGGTATATAAACATTTATCATAAACACAAAGATATATAATAACCACTTTTATTATTGCCTCTTGGGCATATCTCCAACAAGAGGGCGGCAGGGGAATTCATGGCTTCCTTCCTCTCCCTTTACTTTCAGTGGTGGTGGACAAACGTTTCATGTCTCGCCACCTTCTCTCTGGGGTGTGGCTCCTCTGCAGTTGTTGGGCAAATCCAACGTCCAATTTAATCCAACGAGTCTCCTACCAGTCAACCATCAGCAGCGTTTCCTAGAAAAAAACGCGGAAGGGACTCGTGTGAGAACTCAAAACTCAAAGGAAGAGCAGCCGTGAGATAAAATGGCGGACTACTGGCAGGGCTTCTTCAGCGACGCACCATCGACGCCTCCATCTGGGTCACCGTCGCCGATACCCCCGACGCCCTCTGCACGTCCAGGCCGCCAGGGCGGTATCGCGCACCGCCTCTTCACCATGCTCCTGCCGGCTGAGGAGCCTACGGCTGCATGGTGGCAGTCGACTGGGCGCGAGGCCGCCGCTCACGCTGCCCGAGGGAGCTAAGAGCATCTTCAGTCGCGTCCCCCAAAGGGACTTGGAGCGCTTCGGATGACATCGAGATGAACAACACCGCCGGCCGAGGCTGGCGGAACAGCTGGAACAAGGACGGGCGTGTCCTCTTCTGGGCGTTCCAAGGTGCACCCTGGAAAACGTTATCGACGACATCCACAATGGCGCTTCAAGGTTGGAGACGCCGTCCTCGCCGCCACCGTCTCCCACAGCGCGCTGACATCCGAGGAGGACGTTCTCGTCCTCCTCCAACTCTTCCTCGTCAGGGCCGGCGCGATCGACGCCGTCCTCGTCGCACCGCGCCATACACCGTCTCCAAGCGCGAGGTGAAGGAGGAGCCGGAGTTCGACGACGCCCGTCAATTCGAGGCGCAGCGGCAACTGCAGCCGGCAGCAGCAAAGGCGCGGCGGCAACGCCCTCCTCATCCCGAAACCGAAGGTGAAGGAGGAGGAGCAGGACGACGAGGCAGCAGGGAAGGTGGCGCTGCTGGCGGAGTACGAGCGCAACATCGACTCATTGCGAGCAGCGACGACCTCGAGGACTGTCCAGGGCTTCATGCGCCGTTCGCGGCGTCGCTAAACGACAAGGACGCCTGGAGGGGCAACCTCGACAGGGCGATCACCATGTCCATCAGCGACACCGGCAAGCCGCTCGTGGACCTCACTGAGGACGGCGAGGCTGGGCCAAGCGGCCTGGTGAAGGACGAGCCCGACGAGCGCGTCAAGCAGGAGGTCATCACCGACGATATGTACAACTTCCACCAGTACTACGACGCCTCTGGCCACCGCAAGTACTTGTAGATTAGGGTTAGTTTAAATTTCATCGAATTTTGTTCAAATCTATGTAATATATAGCAAGTTTAAATGAATTTGCTTAAGTTTTAAATTTCTGAAATTTTATTTTGGGGGAGCCATGACCCCCAAACGCGCAACAAACAAAACACATGCTAACAGTGTTCCCCAGTCTCTGCAGCTCCGATGGCTCCGCCGACGCGCATGGCCGCGATAGCAACAACCCCGTCGCCGCAGAGGTCTTCCACGTCAGAACCGTCCTCGACGGCAGCCAACAAATGGTCTCCCGCCAGAGGCGTGGTGGAGGGGAAATTTTTCCTAGTAGGAGGCTTGTTAGATTAAATTGGACGTTGGATCTGCCCGGTTTCTCATATAAGGTAAACTTCAATTAGGGTAATCAAGCATTTATCAACTGCCCTTATCCTTGTAATTTCATCGACGACCCCCTTATACATCCAGTTGATTAGTTGTTTGTTTCAGGAGATACTTCTAGAAGCCATGAATTCGATTCGACGGCGAACGTCCGGAGGCTGAACAGCCTAATTCCCGCGTATACAGATCGCAATGGTGAGCGGATACAGATGGGACAGCTTCTCTTTGATCTCAATGGCCGCCTTGATAGCTCGGTCACCTATTGTTCAGCGCCCCGACCATGAATGGCAGTTGCGACACTGCGGATCTACTCCCCTACGGCTCCTTCTTTCTGTGCTGCTAGATATGTCTCGTAATATCAGTTATTATATGATATGTTCGATTTTGGATATAACAGAATATTTGCTGGGCAATTCCAGTTCTAGAATCCCCCATGCCTGTTTCCAGTGAACTTATCTTCAGAAACAGCTTTCTTATTAACCTGTTGTATTTCAAATTTTCTTCAATAAAAATGCTTACCATCGATCTAATTATATGATTATATTACAGGGAAGCTCTTTGTATTTTGATTTATCTATGACTTCCATGTACTTGGTCAGTTGTCACCCCCAAGGCCCCAAGATTTCTGCTCATCCGGATGGTAATTCTGCATCTGTAAGGATCTTATTCTAATAAATTCTCTAAATTCCCAGTCCGATATGTTTCCATGTGGCCTTCTATGCAGGGTGTCTCCATAGAGAGAACCATCCATGTAACCTTGTTGATAGCCACTGGCTCACAAATTATAATCTCACTTTGACAGCCTAGCCAAGGTTTGGTCAGATCTTATTGCGGATCACTGTTTTTGCATTTTCACTGAGTGTTCTGATATAATATTGATTTTACCAGGTTTGTTAAGTGTCTGATACAATTTTAGCAAAATTATTGTATCATGTAGATACCGTAAAGAGGTCAAATATGTTGTATGGGTATATAACATCGCTTAGCATCTTAGCAGATATTATCTTGTTTCTTGCCATGGCATTTGGTTCTCCAGAGTTACATTTTTAAGCCACATGCTTGACATGTTTCTTTCTGGCTTAGCTGATATTTTATACCTAACAGTAGGAAATATTTCAGCTATTTTTTCCCTCTACAGAGCAGGTCTTTTGCGCTCCTTTCCCCAAGAATTCCCAAAGAGAAAGAAGTGATTATTAGATGGTGTGTGAGACAAGCTGGAAGCTGAAGTGCTTTTATTATCTGGTCATTCCTTTTTAGTTAGTTATACTTCTGTTTGGCAGAACAAATGATCCTATTAAGCAGAACAAAAAAAAGCAGATGATTTCCCACAGTAGAAGTCATTAGCTATACAATGCCACACATAATTATTTGACCACTTTCCCAGTGAAGTTTCTTTCCCTGCTTGGCCCACTGAGAGGTAAGCTACAAGGGGTAATTAGTTTTACTATGGAAAATGATCTGATTCCCCCAGGGGATGCATCCTTCGCAACCTCCCCCTTCCCTGTGCGCCGCGTGTCCTCTCGACGTCGTGCAGGGTCCACCAAGACTGCTTACCTTCCACGCTTTCTTCCTCCTCCACTCGTTCTTATGTTTAATCCTTTTTTCCCTCTTTCTCTTTCTCCAACTCTCCCTGCCCACCACCACACGCCATGGCCAACGTGATGGGAGACCGGGCGCTGGCGCCGGAGATCCTGCCGTCGCTGGCCGGCTGCCGCCACGCTTTGCGGTCCACGGCGGCGCTGCGGGCGCTACCAACGTCGGGGCCGGCCACCGCTGCGCGGCGAGGCGGGCGAAACCACACCGGCATGGGCCACCTTGATGGGAGTTCGGGCGCCGGAGATCCTGCCGCCGCGCTTTGCGGCCCACGGCGACACTGCTGCCGGTGCTACCAACATCGGGGACGGCCGCCGTTGCGCGCCGCGACCAGCGTCGCCCTCCTCGTCCTCGCCGCCGCCGGTCAGGCCCACGGCGCGGTCGAGCTCCTCAGTGGCGGCAGCTGCGGCGTCCGGCCGGCGGAGGAGCTCCGTTAGGGCCCACTCCATGGCCACCGCCCGATAGTGTATTTTTCCGCTACAATAGTGTATTTTTCCGCTACAATTGTTATATTGTTTTGCTACTTTTAGTACAAAAATTATGCTGCGATGTCTCCGATGAGGTCGGATTTGCTACAATAGCATAACTTTTTTGCTACTAGGTCTCCGGTGAAGTCTCCGACGAGGTCTACGGTGAGATCTAGGTTGATGTCTCCGGTGAGATTGTTTTTGCTACAATATTATAATTTTTTTGCTAGGGGTCTCCGACGAGGTCTCCGGCTTGTCTCCGGTGAGGTCTCCGGCGAGCTTAACCTGTTTTACTTTATTTTCGTGGGCAAACCCTTTTTTGCTATACTGAAGTAAAAGCGTAATTTTTTTTGCTACCCGATAGCAAAAAGGACACGTGTCAGCATATGGACCAGGAGGCTGGGAAATTTAGATCGTGGGGGCGCCAAGTACTGTCCTTTTACTATTCACTTATTTTGTAGTTCATTTCTTTCTACATTGAAAGATCGAGAATCTGTTAGCTTTGGCTGATTGACGAGTGTTACACTCATTAATTGTGTTATCAAATATTAAATGCTGCTCCACCGATCCCACATATGGTGATAATTACTCAATTTGAACCGGTGAAAGCTTACTAGCTCCTTTTGCTAGCATGGTGCAGCAGCAGCAAAAGTCAGCTGTACTGGTGATGCAATAGAAAAACTGTTTTAAATAGGCAATACTATCTCTATAACGTGGGGTATTTGAATTTCAGAAGGGAATTATTAGTTGAGTACAAGAGAAAAACTATATGATCAGTTCAGAGGTCACTACTTAGTGCTTCTAAGAACTGAAAAGTGTGCCCACTACCACAAGTCAGTGACTCGCTGCCATCACTGTCAAGATGCTTAGCTCTGATTGGAATCCCAATGTCTCATTGTGGACACACTGTTTGTACAACTGGTTTTTTACTAATCTTAATGCGAAATATATGCAGCCAGACGTAATGGCCCTCAACTTGAAGGGAATGTTCTTCTATGAAGGTCGACAATTTCTGATTATCCTTAAATATCCTCCAGATTTGCTCATCTATGTTATTCAGACAGTAAAGTATGCATGAAGAATGATGCTAGAAGTGTGAGTTCCTGAACTTCTCCATTTTTTCTTGTGCTGCCTAGAAATGAAGTAAGTGCAAGGTGCCCAGTGCTCGTTCGTATGTAATTATACTCGTGGCAATACTTAACATGTTTGGAAATAGAAAAGGTTAGATTGGAATGATGGCGCTCTTAGTCTTCATGGCAGTCAATAGGAGATTAGCAGATGGAGCGGCTTGTTGGCTCAAATATAGTTTTGTGTACTTCTCAGTTCAAGGCTGTATGTCCTGAATCTTTGGAATGTTTTAATCTTGATGTTTGCGGTGTTGTTTTGAACAATTAAGCTGGGTTCATTCCTCTAAAAACAAGCGTGCTGTTATGGCGATGGTTGACAAATAATGTGATGTATAGGCACAATTATAGGTTTAATTCGATGTATGATTAACTTCAGTTTCAATGGGTACCTTGTGAAAACACATGCAGTTTGAGGTACCTATATGGCTATATTAGTCACCATAACTTGGAACATTCTATTTTTTCTGTCATGTTATTTGTGATGTTTCTATTACGATTTTCAAGATGGACGGGCGCGACAAAGCACGCATTTATGTTCTAGTAGATCCATATATTGCATGGTGTGAGAGATACGAAAAAGAGAAGTTAGCTGAGAGGTGGAAAATGGGCTAGCACAGGTCTTGATGCACCCGGTGCTCCCTTCAATTTTATTTTCGGCTTCCTAGCCACGGATTTCTAGCTCGCCTCGGTCCCCAGGAGGGGGCCATGGCTCGAGTCCTTCTTTGCCATGGCTCGAGTCCTTCTTTGCCTGCTAGCACTGTCAGTTCTGTCATTGCGTCCTGGCGGGTACTGGAGTTTACCTTGGAGGTCGATACAATCAGGAGATGATCTTATTGCTTTTGGAGGGATCTCTCCTATGTCGGAGGAAGTCCAGACTAGTGAGCGAATTCGTGGTCAGGAAAATGCTGATGTTACTCAAATGGAACGTACTCAACATCTTACCGAAAAAAAGAACAAAGGTTCTTCAGGTACTACATCCAAATCCAAATTTTCTTCATGTTCTAGATGATGCGGTTTTATCTAGAGCGTCCAAACTGGGTATTTCTTTAGTGGCACCTCCAAATCAGATACTATATCAACAATAGCTAATATTAAAGAGAAAGATAATCTGAGAAGTCTAATTGTGCTTTCTGAAAACCTTGAGGAAAAATTAAGACCGACCTACATAAGCATATTGATATTCTCGAACGTGCAAATGACCTTTCGACGGACCTTTCTGAAGAGGGATTAGCTAAAGAAGGTTTAAGTCTCCGCGATGTTGAGAAACTTGCTTGGTGTTCCGGGATTCGCAGCTATGGTACGAAAGTGGGGCAACAGCACATGTGAAGTTCAGAGTTCTAACTTTCAAGGTGAAAACCCAAGGTCTGTCATTAACTGGTTGTGTGTGGCAATGACCTTGTATGAGGCATTGTTTTGAGAACGGGGACTATCTTCAGGGTGAAAACCTAAGATTTTTGATCGGCAGACGACGGTGTTGGTGCACTGTTTCCTTTTTTGGATGCGTCGCTTTTGGAGAGTCTGTATTTTAGGTGTTGTCTAGGGGTGGGTGTATTTTGCTAGGCCTAGGGTACTATAGCGGGACTTTTATTTCTTAGTTTTCTTTTATCTTTTCTAGCTGTATGCATCCGTACTACCATTAACGTGTTGTGTTGTTGCAGAGGTTGGGTATAATTGATATCTTTTGATATTAATATACTCTTTTTATCGAAAAAATCTAGGATCGGAAGATCATGCAGATCCGTGAGACCAAAATAACCAAGGTGTATAAAAGGAAAGAATATGTAGCAAAAGTGGTGTGTAAAAGCGTTCTTTTAAGTATGAAAAAGTGATCCTGAATTTAGTTAAAATAAAAGGAAGTTTTTGAAATGGTTATGGTTTTAGAGATACTATAAGAGATCATCAGCTAGATTTCTTTGCAATTTTAGAAATGAGGAGAGATAATTTTTCTACCCTTTCTTAATCATATTTCGGAGGGCTTGAATTTCCAATGCTATTGTGTACCACCGATAGGAAGGTGTAGGAGACTTTGGTAGGAATTAAGGCTGCCACGTTAACCATTCAGAATGTGGTTACTGGGGATAGGTGCGTGAAGTTTTACATGGCCTCTAAGATTGACAACTTTAAGTGGGTTTTGGTAGTGGTTTATGGGGCTTCTCAAGAGGAGCAAAAACCAGAATTACTAAGGGAGTAACTGAGAATTTACGGAAATGAACCTTTATCTACTCTTGTTCGAGGAGATTTCAACATTATTAGAAGAAAATAATAAAAAAATGATAACTTTAATACCCGCTGACCGTTTATCTTTAATGTCATTACTGAAAGTCTTGACCTTAGAGAATTAGCACTCTCCCGTAGACAATTTAGCTGAGCGAATCGTAGACACTCACCCACCTATGAGAAATTGGATAGAATCCTTGCTAGTGTGGAATGGGAGCACAAATTTTCGTTGGTTTTTGTGAGGGCCCTGACTAGATGTGGGTATGATGATACTCCTCTTCTTTTGGATTCGGCTGACCAGGCGTTCATGGGCAATAAATCTAATTTCTCTTTTGAATTGGCCTGGCTGAAACATGATTGGTTCCCTTAGATGGTAACCAAAGAGTCGAACTACATCTCTTCTGGATGGAATGTGCTTGAAATTTGGCAAAATAAAATACGACATCTTAAGACAATTTCTTGGAGGCTGGGGGCGAAATCTAAGTGATACATATAAGATAGAAAAAGACTGTTTCTTGAGAATTATTGATATTTTAAATCGCAAAGCCAGGATAGCTCTGTTGAATGAGGATGATTGATGGGGATGTGGCCCATGGGTTCCATTACCAGAAGCACTCGCTAGAGCAGCTAGGCCAGTACATGGAAGCCACTCACCATACTGACCGGATCTGGGAGGTCGCCCGTGAATGGATCTGGATGACGCCAAGGTGAGTAGGGCCAAAGCCCATTAGACATGTGTGGTGCTAACCGATTCACCGCTATCCTTGTAAACCCTAACTGGGGATGTTCATGTAAACCCACTGCGTGGAACCCTAGAACGATTTAATCACCACCTTACTAGCTCACAGCCGCCATACTCGAATCTTGAGCCACCCCACTATAATATCTCCAATCAATACAAACAAGCAGGAAGTAGGCCTCCTATTCTCCGGAGGGCTTGAACCTCGGTAAAATCGTGTCTTTGCACAATCTCGGTCTGTAGATGGCTACGTCTCCCTTGCTCCACACTTCTGAAGTGTTGCACCCTATAGCACATGCTATGGTCACATCCACGAGAGTGGCGCCCACCATGGGGTGTGGGACGTCAAACTTCAGGTTCGCTGTGAGAGCCTACTCGTCAATCTACCGGCCAACGGCCACCGATGATGTGGGAATTACCCTTCGGGTAACCAATATTATGTTACCTCCTACGGCCCAACCAGGGGCCCATGAAGATCATCCACCGACCAAGGTGGGCTGTTTTCGTTGCCTATTCGACGGTACTCCAGAGGAGGGATCCTCATGGAGGGGAGAAGAAGTAGGGGCCATAGGGCGGAGAGTCCTCGGGACGGTGGTACGCGATTTACCCAGGTTCGGAACACCTGCTCGAAGACAGGGCCTATTGCTGCTTGTCTGGAATTATCTGGGCGCTTTCGCGTTATTATAATGAGTTGTGGTTGTCTCGTCTCTCCTTCGAGATCTGCCCTAAGGGCTCCCAGGATCCGGCTTATATAGGCGCCCGGATCTAGGGTTTCTATGGAGAGTCCTACCCGGAATACAAGTTGCCTAACTACGGAATATTACATTGCCGTGTACGTCAAGGATCCACCTATGCCTAACTTGTCGTCATGGATCCGGCTACCTCAGTAGGTCGGTTCGGATTCGGCTACCTCAGTAGGTCGGTTCGGATCCGGCTACCTCAGTAGGTCGGTTCGGATCCGGCTACCTCATTAGGTCAGTTCGGTTCCGGCTACCTTCGTAGGCCGATTGGGATCCGGCTCCTTGTTCCTGGGCTGGATATCTTCCATCTTGATCAACATCAACTGGGCCGCCCGGTGGGCCATATGCCATCACCAACATCTGTGTGCCACCCGGCTTGCCGGAATCGGACCATGTCGATGGTATACCTATGAAGTATATCCACAACAGTAGCCCCCGGAGTTCTCCAAGATTCACTGTTCTTCCGTCCAGCTCAGCTTGCGCATGTATCTTCATCCTTTGGCTGGAGCGAATAATAGAGAATCTTGAAGGACTCCAAACTTCATATCTCCAACCAAGTATTGGTCGGAAACTTCATGATCCATTGGTCAAATTCTTCGGAGATACAATCCAACGTAATCTACGGTATGGATCCAACTAGCCAAATGTAGGTTCGGATCTGACTAGCCAAAATATAGGTCTGGATCCAACTACCAAAATATAGTTGCGGATCCGACTACCAAAATGTAGGTGCGGATCCGGCTACCAAAATATAGGTGTGGATCCGGCTACCAAAACTTGAGGTGCGGATCCGGCTACCAAAATTGAGGTGCGGATCCGGCTACCAAAATTCAGGTGTGGATCTGGCTACCAAAATTGAGGTGCGGATCCGGCTACCAAAAATTGAGGTGCGGATCCGGCTACCAAAAATTGAGGTGCGGATCCGGTTACCAAAATTCAGGTGCGGATCCGGCTAGTTAGCCGGATTTTCGCCATCTTCTAAATTTTCTTGACATAACCATATGTAGCCTCCGAGCGTTGAGTCGGCTTGCTCCAAGGAGACTCGATGCTCAAAAACTTAGCCCCCAAGCGTCAAGGTGGAAATTTTTCGGCTTGTTGCTCCAAAAAGAACTTCATCGATGTAGCCCCCGAGCACCAAGGTGAATTTACTTGAAAATCCGGCTTGGAGCTCTTAGAGTAGCTTTATCTTTATATGTGACTTAGAAATAGCGTAAATCCCAAGCATCTAGGCGAAAATTTCCAGCACTGATACTCGAATGGAAGCACACTTTTCACGTAAGATCAAATCGCAGCCCCCGAGGTTGGTTCCGGCTAAGCATAGCGAAATCAAGACTCAAGTTGCTTTTCCAGCTATGCATGCTACGGATCCGCCTAACCTTCTCTCATATGGATCCGGCTAGCTTCCCCTGGGCTTCGTGCAAGTGCTAGGCCTACTTGAAAACACCTTAGTTCAAGGATTGTTGAAGGTCCAAGCGTCATGTGTACCTGATACATAAACATAAACATAAAAACACATTTGTATTAAATGTTTCTTTGATCATGTTCAACGAACAAATGTAAGGCGGAACAAAAACGGCCTTTGAACTAATGTTTTAAATCTGAAACTATGCAGCAGTTGAACAACATAAAACTGTCAAGGCGGAAACAACTCGACTATCTTAAACAGTTAATGTAATTTATATGTTTTAAGCAAGTGCTGGTTTATCCGTTCTTCTGGTTTTATCTCCATCACCAACTCCTCATTGTATTCAGTGGTCCATCCTCTCACAAACCTCTGTACCGCCCTATGTAAACATGGTGTTTGATGCTATAAGTTATAATCCTATGATCTATGTCATGTTGCCATAGTTTATTTGTTCATTGATTGATTGGTTGTTTCTCTTTGGTTCATTAGAGTTGTATGTTGATATGTTACCGTCCTTGGTGCACATTATATTTGTGCGCGCATGGATCAAGCACCATAGGGTTGGTAGTACTTGTATACTAGAAGGGGGAAGTTCTTCCGGAGTGACAGAAACCTGAGGACGCGAACCAGATAGTTGCATGTATGGGAGTAAGAGGACCATTTACTTAAGGCTATGGTTGGGGAAACCTTAATGCTTGCTAGTATTTACGGATGTTTGCTAGCAAGCCAATCATATAGTACTTGTAATCCCGGAGGGAGAGCATGTATATTTAGCCTCTCCTACATAGAAAGCTGCATCAAAGACATTGAACCCAAGATCCTCACTAATTGATCTTGGACAAAGCCACCACTATTACCACCGCCTTTCCACACTCATGGTACTGTTAGTTTAGTTTGTTTTATTGCTTCAGCATTAACATTTATTCCGTGTATTTTATTGTTCTGCAAAGTCACCTCTCATACCCGTTATCGCTCTAGTTTTATTTCCTAGATATTGCAAACACTTAGTGTGCGTAGAGTTGTATCAGTGGTTGATAGAACTTGAGAGAATGTTTATCCTACCTTTAGCTCCTCGTTGGGTTCGACACTCTTACTTATCGAAAAGGCTACAAACGATCCCCTATACTTGTGGGATATCAAGACCTTTTCTGGCGCCGTTGCCGGGGAGCCATAGCGTAGGTGAATATTTTCGTGTGCACTTGTTTTCTTTATCTCTAAGTAGTTTTAGTTCCTGTACCTAGTTGTTCTCTATCTATTGTATGGATAGGGAATGCGAAGAATAGTGATTGGAAAGATGAGTAATGGTGAAGTGGGGGTCGACCTTAAACACTTGTGTTCATGCCTGCGAAACCAAAATAATTCTTTCCATGGAAGTTTTTCATTAAAAACTTGTAAATAGTGTATATAGTGTATATAGTGTACATATCCCGCTGTAAATAGAATGTATAGATAACCCCTAGTTTGTTATGCAAGTTTGTCACTATGCTGCCTAGAAAAACAGATTTCTTGTGCTCCACTGTAGAAAATTTTAAAAATCACCAGAACGTGATCTTGATCTGAAATTTCATGAGTGCATAGTAGTGCTTGCTATCTAACTTTCGTTAGTTCTGACTTTTCTGATTTGAGGTACGTAGACAGATCTAATAATTCAATCTTTACGGACAGATTCTGTTGAGACAGATTTCCTGTGCTGTGCTGCAAAAATTCGTGAAAAATCTCAGTATGGCATTTTGATCTGAAATTATTTTGTGCATAGACCTGAGGTTATGATCTGTCTTTCATTAATCATGAGTTTTTCGATTTGAGCTACGTAACTATCTCATTGAGTGACATCTTTATAGAGTGTTCAGTTTTGACAGATTTCTATTCTCTTTGTTTAAATATTGTACTTAGGATTCAAAAGTTTCCTTCGTTTTCGACGTACGATTGAAATAATAAGAAACCTCAGTATTACAGTGGCTAAATATTTGGTAGATTTTATTAAAATTAGGGATACTTGAACACTTGTGGATTTTATTTAATGAGTTTTGAGAAGCTTTATGTGGATGCAGTTTTTAAGTTCCAATCAATATGGTGATATGAGATGAGAAAGATGATGCAAGAGCTCAAGCTTGGGGATGTGTAGATGGATCCCAAGAGAATATTCAAGAAGATGCAAATATCTAAGCTTGGGGATGCCTAAGGCAATCCCCGTATTCATCAACCAACATGAGGTTGTCTCCTTCAAACTCAATATTACCCATCCACATGTAAGCATTGTATATAGTTGCTTTTATTATCTTTGGTTTTATCCTATTTAGTTTTATTAGGTTCTTTATTTGGTTCTTGTTTCTTTGTCAGTTTCACTTATAATTGGAAAACAACAAAAAAAGGGGGTTTGAGAGCTCCATCAAATAATCATGCCCATCTTAAATGGCTATAAAGAAAGAGCTTTATGGGAGACAACCAAATATGTTTATATTTCTGTTATTTACTGCTTTGTTGAGTCTTGGAAGTCATTACTACTGTAATGACCTCTCCTTATCATGTTTGTTTTGTTTTTGTGCCAAAAATTGCCTCTAATGGTAAGAAAGTGGTATTTGGGGGATTTGCAATCTTGTTTACTGTTTCTGGTTCGTCACGAGAAAAATCTCCAAAAATCACCAGAACGTAAGTTTGAGCTGCCAATTTACGAGCATCTTCCCCAGGTATTTATATAACTTTCATTAGTTCAGAGTTTTTCGAGTTACGCAGCGTAACTATTTTTCAAAAATCAATTTTTACGAACTGTTCTGTTTTGACAGATTCTTGCACTGTTTTGCATTTGCATCTTTTTGCCCACCTTTTTGAGTTCTCTTGGTCAAAGAACCTTATTGAAGTTGTGCTACAGTAGCTAATGCTTATTAAAATGATTTTCATATGTCATATTGAACTTTATAGATTTGATTAACATTATCATTGCACTAACGCTGCTAATGAGATTTGGGATGAGTTTTGTATGAAGAAAGTTTTTCAAGTGTAGGAAAGAAGAATGATGAGATGAGATGAAGAATGGATAAAATCTCAAGCTTGGGGATGCCCATGTCACCCAAGATATATTCAAGAAGTACAAGCGTCAAACTGTTTCTGTTCACTATATTTTTATTACTTCATATACTATGTGTTATTCTTGGAGCGTCTTTATTTTCTGTTGTGTATTTTATTTTCAATAAAGTGGGCACCATCATACCATGTTTGTTTGGGAGAGAAACACGCTCCGTTTTAATTGTATGAACGCTCTAGTTTTCACTCTTATTGTTCAACGAGCGTTTTATTTTTGCTAGTACTGTGTTTAGCTCTGGTTTTTCACTCCTATTTTGTTCAGAGCTTGTTAGTATGCTTCAGTTATATATGATTATCTCTCTGATCTTTAATAAATATTATAAATGGGAGTTGTTTCAAATAAGTTGATTGGTGTTGGATACGAGTAAAAAGGTTTCATATTAATAGTGATGCAAATGAAAGATCTCCTCTGATGTTTCAATTGGGTTGAATTGATCATTTAGTTTAGAATTTGAATATCACCATATGCTTTAATTAATAAGTTTTGTCGCTATGCATGATTATGACCATTATTGCTCTCTTAGTTGGTCGCTATCTTTCTTTTTGCTAGCCTTCATTCTGTACTGAGTATGATCTCTACTCGTGCATCCAACCACCAAAAACCAAAATATGCCAAAAGTGTCCACCATACCTACCTATATGTGGTATTTCACCGCCACTCCAAGTAAATTTACATGTGCTACCTTTAAACCTTCAAAATAATTCCTTGTTTTTGCAATACATAGCTCATGGGAAAGTAGCCTAAAAAATATTGTGGTGAGGAATATGTCACTTATGTATCTTAGTTCTTATAAGTTGCTTGTTGTGTGGCAACCATGCTGACATGGGGACACGATCATCATATTTTTGATAAATATCATGTGAGTTACTATGCATGTCCGTCTTGTATGAAGTAAAGGAGATAACCATAATAAAAGATTAGAGTATGCATATTTTAGAGAAGAACATTGGGCCGCTAACCAAAGCCATGTTTACATGGTGGAAGTTTCAGCATGAACATTAAAATCTCAAAAATCTCTTATGAGAAATTTATGTTGCCAAAAGCTTTAAGCTTAAAGAGGAGTCCATTTGTCTGTTGTCCGTGTTGTCCCGGTATGGATGTCTAAGTTGAGAATAATCAAAAGCGAGAAATCCAATGCGAACTTTCTCCTTAGACCTTTATACAGGTGGCATGGAGGTACCCCTTTGTGAAACTTGGTTGAAACATATGTAATGCGATGATAATCCATGGAAATCCGAGCTAATTAGGACAAGGTGCGGGCACTATTAGTATTCGATGTATGAGGCTTGCAACTTATAGGAAGTTTTATACATAACCTATATTACTTATTGCTACCGTTGACATAATTGCCTCTCTTAAAATTTTATATCTCTATGTTTTCAAAATAAAAAGCTCTAGCACATGTTTAATCTCTGCTTCCCTCTGCGAAGGGCCATTCTTTTACTTTTATGTTGAGTCTTCATCTTCTAAGTTATATGCACCGTCTTATGAGAGCATAGTTGTCATTCTTAGTTCTATGTGCATTGTCCCAAAATTATTATTGATTGAATCATGAATGTGTTATTACTTGTTCTTAAATTATTTGTATCTAGTCATCCTTTGAACTTTGTAGGTGCATGTCACCTCAAAAATTATTCTTTTTATCACTTACCTACTCGAGGACGAGCAGGAGTTAAGCTTGGGGATGTTGATACGTCGCAAACGTATCTATAATTTTTGATGTTCCATGCTTGTTTTACACCAATTAGTATAAGTTTTAAGGGACTAACCTATTAATAGTTGCAAAAGTGCACAAGTTCTTGGTTTCAACTTTGTTGTGCAGGAAATAGGCAAATATGGAAGGAAATAACTCATTATGGTGAAATTTCGAATTTCCCGGAATCTATCCCTGCTGAACACTTTTCAAAGATCGCTTCGAAACACTATCAAAACGACGTCCAATGGAAAAGTGGTAAACTACAAAGTTGTAGAGAATTTCAAACCGAACAATTTGGACATATTATTAGTCCAGAACGGACAACGGATGCATCCGTCAGAACAGAATTACTGCGGAGGTTCGTGCAGTCTCGGGACTCCGAAAGTTGGTGACGTATTTGACACAAACTCTTTCCATACCTGGATATTTCGGCCCAGCGACGAGTTGTGAGGCTCATGAAGGACAGAGGGGAGTCCTAGGAAGGTTCTAGAGGTGCCCAAGAGCCCTTGGATCAAAGGGTCATCCATCCCATGGCCTAGATTGCATCTCCAACACTATATATTGATGGGAAACCCTATTTTTGGAGGCCCCCAAGCATTGTCACGAAAATCCTTCTCCTTGGCAGCAGCCAATGAGGGGGAAACGCTCATCTACACCAGAACCAACTCAATGAAGAAGAAGGCTAAGGGGCGGCGCTCCCCCATGATGCCGGCGGTGGGGAAGGAGTCCCCCGCGCCGCCGCCGCCGCCGCCCACGCCTCCGCCTCCCGGAGCTCCTCGCGGAGCCCCTCTCCGACGTCTTCACCGCCATCTCCATCACCAACTCCTCATTGTATTCAGTGGTCCATCCTCTCACAAACCTCTGTACCGCCCTATGTAAACATGGTGTTTGATGCTATAAGTTATAATCCTATGATCTATGTCATGTTGCCATAGTTTATTTGTTCATTGATTGATTAGTTGTTTCTCTTTGGTTCATTAGAGTTGTATGTTGATATGTTACCGTCTTTGGTGTCCATTATATTTGTGCGCGCATGGATCAAGCACCATAGGGTTGGTAGTACTTGTATACTAGAAGGGGGAAGTTCTGCCGGAGTGACAGAAACCTGAGGACGCGAACCAGATAGTTGCATGTATGGGGGTGTAAGAGGACCATTTACTTAAGGCTATGGTTGGGGAAACCTCAATGCTTGCTAGTATTTACGGATGTTTGCTAGCAAGCCAATCATATAGTACTTGTAATCCCGGAGGGAGAGCATGTATATTTAGCCTCTCCTACATAGAAAGCTGCATCGAAGACATTGAACCCAAGATCCTCACTAATTGATCTTGGACAAAGCCACCACTATTACCACCGCCTTTCCACACTCATGGTACTGTTAGTTTAGTTTGTTTTACTGCTGCAACATTAACATTTATTCTGTGTATTTTATTGTTCTGCAAAGTCACCTCTCATACCCGTTATCGCTCTAGTTTTATTTCCTAGATATTGCAAATGCTTAGTGTGCGTAGAGTTGTATCAGTGGTTGATAGAACTTGAGAGAATGTTTATCCTACCTTTAGCTCCTCATTGGGTTCGACACTCTTACTTATCGAAAAGGCTACAAACGATCCCTATACTTGTGGGATATCAGAGCGCCAAAGCTGTGAATAATCTCTGAATGCCGCAAAACTCTGTGAAGGTAAGACCCCAGATCCGTTCTGAGCGGCGTGGCACCGTCTCTGACGTCGGTTTGCTACTTTTTTCCGTATCAATAGATACGAAGAAAAATCCTAACGGATGCGTTAGGTACCCGATAAAATATGACAAGGACTCGACAAATGGTAAGACCTTAAGCGGCGCATGTCGAGTTAACACCAGTATCCCGAGATCATGTCCAGGGACGTGATCTTGAAGTAGGTTTTTGCGGATTGCCATTAGAGCAGTTAACTAGTACCTGATCCGTCAAATGAACTAGCCCCAATTACCATTATCCCTGTACAATATATAAACGTCTATCTAAAGATATATGATGGGTTGAAAGGTTCTTTAATGATTATAAAGTTGGAGATTTTCCCTGATTCTTCGATTCAAGCAAAATCTCGGGGGCTTCTGACATAGGCATCCCCAATGGGCCTGCCGAAGATGGTACCCGAGGTTTACTGGAGGTCCGTGAGTTAAAGAATATGAAGCCTGGAAGCCCAATTAGTATTAAGGAAAGATAGAATTGTATTAGGAATATCGACTTGTAATTATTACGGGACGGGTCAGAAACCCTCCCGGACTCTGTAACTTGTGTACTACGAATCCCTCGGCTCCGCCTCCTATATAAGGCGGAGTTGAGGGACAAAGAAAGGATCGACTCATTCTTTCACGCAACCCTAGATTCATAATCGTCGAGCACTTTTCGGCTGAAACCCTCGAGATCTACTTGCCCTCTACTTCCAACTAAACCCTAGTCTGCAACTTGTAGGCATTGATAAGTTAATCCCTTGTCATCCGGTGATGAAATCCATTCCTATCTCTTCCCACTTCCATTCTGGGATTGGTAAAGGTTGCAATTGTCCTGCCGGACTTTGATGTTCAGCCTTCACCCTTTGACATGTATGGCATTCTGCCACGTATTGTGCGATCTCTCTTTTCATGTTATTCCACCAGAACAATTCTTTAAGATCCATGTACATCTTTGTACTTCATGGATGTATTGAGTACGGTGTTTGATGTGCTTCCCTGAGTATAACTTCCTTGATCTCATCAATATCTGGAACGCAAATCCTTTTCTGAAACCAAAGTGATCCCGACTCTTCTCGGTGAAATTCGGATGGTCTTCCCTCATCAATCCTTCTCATCTCCTCCACGATGAATGGATCGTCTAATTGACCCATGATAATCTCATTCTTTAGATTTTTACTTAGTTCATCAGCTACTTGTAAAGCTGATAGTCCCTCATGAGCTTCCTTCTCCCAAAGTTGTATCTGGGCTTGGATTATTTCCTTCTTCAACTCTGGTGCTATTTCTTGTTCAACTCCTCCAGTGCTCTTCCCACTAAAGGCATCTGCTACAACGTTAGCCTTTCCTGGAGTGTAATTGATGGTCAAATCATAATCCTTGATCAATTCAAGCCATCTTTTCTGTCTCATGTTGAGTTCCTTTTGAGTGAAGAAGTACTTGAGACTCTTATGATCTGTATAGATCTCACACTTGGCTCCATAAAGAAAATGTCTCCAAGTTTTTAGTGCAAATACGACCGCTGCTAACTCTAAATCATGTGTTGGATAGTTTACTTCATGAGGTCTGAGTTGCCTTGATCCATAAGATATGACTTTTCGATCTTGCATGAGTACGCAACCCAATCCATGTTTGGATGCGTCACAATACACGGTGTAATCCTTGCCAACTTCTGGAACTGCTAACACCGGTGCTGTGGTGAGTTTCTCCTTCAGAGTCTGAAAACTCTTCTCACATTCATCAGACCACACGAACGGTGTGTTCTTCCTTAACAGCTTAGTCATTGGTCCTGCTATCTTAGAGAATCCTTCAATGAATGTCCGATAGTATCCTGCCATTCCTAAGAATCCTCGTATTTCCTTGACAGTCTTTGGTGCTTCCCATTCTAACACTGCTGCTACCTTGCTTGGGTTTACTACTATTCCATCCTTAATGATAACATGACCAAGAAATTCTACTTGATCTAGCCAAAACTCACACTTTCTGAATTTGGCATAGAGTTGATGTTCTCTTAGTGTTTGCAACACTATTCTAAGATGTTCAGCATGTTCGGCTTTATCCTTGGAATATATCAGGATATCATCGATTTATACGATGACAAACTTGTCTAGACATGGCATGAAAATCTTTTTCATGAGATTCATGAATATTGCCGGGGCATTGGTTAATCCGAAAGGTACTACTAGGTACTCATGATGTCTGTACCTTGAGACAAAGGCAGTTTTCCGAACATCCTCCTTCTTGATCTTTATCTGGTGGTATCCTGATCTTAGATCTATCTTGGAGAAGACTCCTGCTCCTCTAACTTGATCAAATATATCTTGTATTCTAGGAAGTGGATACTTGTTCTTGATAGTAACATTATTCAGATTCCTGTAGTCTCCGCACATCCTTCGGCCTCCATCCTTTTTATCCACTAATATCACTGGTGATCCCCACGGTGAAATACTTTCTTGAATGAATCCTTTCTGTTCTAGGTCATCCAATTGTTCCTTGAGTTCCTTCAACTCTTTAGACCCCATCTTGTACGGTGCCTTAGCAATCAGAGCTGTTCCCGGAATTAGGTCGATAGTAAACTCTATCTCCCTATCTAGTGGCATTCCAGGTAATTCCTTTGGAAAGACATCATGGAACTCATTAACTACGGGTATGTCCTCAAGTTTTACTTCCTTCATACTATTCAACTATAACTCTACCTCAATCTGGGTATGCTTATCTCTTTGTAGATCATCCGGCCTCCATCTGGGCTTTTCAAAGACACTGTCTTGTTGGCACAGTCTATCAAGGCTCCATTTGCCTCTAACCAATTCATACCAAGAATGACATCTATGTCCTTCATAGGTAGAATAAACAGGTCTGCGTCAAACGCACACTTATTGATCATAATGACCTGTCCTTGTTTAATGTGGGTTACTACTATCGTTCCCCCCACAGATAGTATGGTGATAGGTGTATCTAACTTAGTGCAACTAATCCCATGTTTGATGATGAATTGCTGAGAAATGAATGATGTAGTTGCACCAGTATCAAAAAGTACTTTGCCAGGATGAGTGAGTATCTGAAGCGTACATATCACTGCTTGATCGGAATTCACCACCTCCTCCAGACTGGTGTAGTTCAGCTTTCCGAAGGGTTTCTTGTTTTTCCAGTTCCCTCCAGAACTTCCGCTTCGATTTCCTCCTCCTCCTGACTGTCCTCCCCCGTTGTTTTTCTTGGGGCAATCCTTCAACATGTGCCCCTCCTCACGACACCCAAAACATATGATTTTGGGCTTACGGCAATCCTTCGAAACATGTCCTCTAACTCCACAACTGCGGCAAACGATCTGGTTTGCAGCCTGAAATCCTTGGTTCCTCTTGTTGTAGTAGTAGTAGTAGTAGTTGTTGTTGTTGTACCTCGGCTTGAAACTCAAGCTGGTATTGGACTTGTTGCTGACAAATTTCTTAGACTCAATTTTGGCCTTCTTCCGTTTCTCTTCTTGCAATTGTTTGAAATCATCCTCAAGAGTGATGGATGCATCCACCAACTCCTGGAACTCCGTAGCTCTCAACATCCTGAGTTGTACCATGAACTGAGGATTTAATCCTCTCATGAACCTATTCTTCTTCTTGTCCTCGGTGTTGACCTCTTCAACTGCATACTGGGACAATCCTGAAAACTCCCTGACGTAAGTCAGGATAGCCTTATCCTTCTGCTCGAGACTCTCAAACTCTCGACGCTTCAGTTCCACAATACTCTCATGGACATTGGATTCCCTGAACTTCCGTTTGAACTCCTCCCAAGTGAACACCTTCTCAGCCGGATAAACGGTTACGATGTTATCCCACCAAGATGCGGCGGGTCCACACAACAGATGTGTTGCGTATCTGACCTTCTCCAGGTCGTTGCATCCAACAGTATTGAGCTTTCGTTCAGTATCCATCAACCAATCCCCCGCGTCCATGGGTTCTGGCGCGTATGCGAAGGATATTGGCTTCGTATTTTGGAAGTCCGACAAAGTAACTCCCTGATTTTCTGGCCTCTCCACCTTGTTCTGTTGCAGCAACTCCTGAAAGAACCTGTTCTGCTGCTCCATGTTCACACGTTGTCTTTCCTCCAACATTTGCATGTATTGGAGGAAACTCTGCTGCGTCATGGGTGGTGGTGGTGGAAACTGATTCTGGCAGCTTCGTCCGCCTCCTCCTTCTGTTTTGCCTCACGCTCGAGGCGCTGTTTGATGTCTACGCACGCTTCTATTCCTGTAGACAGTGTTGGGCCTCCAAGAGCAGAGGTTTGTAGAACAGCAGCAAGTTTCCCTTAAGTGAATCACCCAAGGTTTATCGAACTCAGGGAGGTAGAGGTCAAAGATATCCCTCTCAAGCAACCCTGCAATTAAGATACAAGAAGTCTCTTGTGTCCCCAACACACCTAATACACTTGTCAGATGTATAGGTGCACTAGTTCGGCGAAGAGATAGTGAAATACAAGTATTATGGATGATTATAAGTAGTAATTGCAATTTGAAATAAAAATGGCAGCAAGCGAACATGTATAAAAGTATCATTACTCTCCACATAAGCATAATCATATTTATTAGTAATAGTGGGAGTAAAACTATCACAACCATCATTGTAATCATCATAAATTGTAGGCATGGTATAATCATAATAAACTTTATCCTCCATAGTAGGTGGCACCAAAATACCACTATCATTATAATCATCATAAATGGGATCCAAAGTATCATCAAAGAAAATTTTCTCCTCAAAACTTGGGGGACTAAAAATATCACAACCAGCTTCCCCAAGCTTAGACTTTTCCATAGCATTAAAAATAATAGTGTTCAAAGAATTCATGCTAAAAACATTGCTACAACTATTTTGCAAACAAAGTTCCATTGGTTTTTTAATTCTCTCTTCAAACACATCATGTCCTAATTCAATATAAATTTCATAAAGATCTCTAATTTTTTTGTTGTTTTCCATTAAGCCTAACTAGTGAAATAAAAACAAGAAACAAAAAGATATAATTGCAGAATCTAAAGGAAATAGCTTCGAGCACTCACACACCGGCAACAGTGCTAGGAAATAGCTTAGTAGTCGGAGGATGTGAATACCTTTTACCTTACCTCCCGACAATGGCGCCAGAAAATAGCTTGATGTCTACGCACGCTTCTATTCCTGTATACAGTGTTGGGCCTCCAAGAGTAGAGGTTTGTAGAACAGCAGCAAGTTTCCCTTAAGTGAATCACCCAAGGTTTATCAAACTCAGGGAGGTAGAGGTCAAAGATATCCCTCTCAAACAACCCTGCAATTAAGATACAAGAAGTCTCTTGTGTCCCCAACACACCTAATACACTTGTTAGATGTATAGGTGCACTAGTTCGGCGAAGAGATAGTGAAAAAATACAAGTAATATGGATGATTATAAGTAGTAATTGCAATCTGAAATAAAAATGGCAGCAAGCGAACATGTAGCAGAACTTGTTGGAAACGGTATTTCAATGCTTAGAAACAAGGCCTAGGGATCATACTTTCACTAGTGGACACTCTCAACAATGATCACATAATTGAATAAATAAATGCTACTCTCAAACACTCTCTTGTTGGATAACAAACACCATTCATTGTGTAGGGCTGCAAAAGCACACCTCAAGCCGGAGTAAACAAGCTCCACAACGTCATAAAGGAATCACACACGATGCGCACACTGTCACCATCACACCGTGGAGAGTGACTCCGGAGTTCATATTAAAGTAACCTCTAGATTGCATAATAGACAAGAGTAACATCTACATATTCAACTAGATTACAAAGCTCATGATCACATAAAGATCACACCATGGGAGAGAGAGATGAACCACATAGCTACCGGTAGAGCCCTCAGCCTCGGGGGAGAACTACTCCCTCCTCATCATGGGAGACAGCAACGGCGATGAAGATGGCGATGGAGTCGATGGAGATGACTCCGGGGGAAATTCCCCGTCCCGGCGGCGTGCCGGAACAGAGATTCTGTCCCCCGAAACTTGTCGTCGATGGCGGCGGCGCTTCGGAACCCTTGGTGGAATATGACTGGCTTCCCTAGGGTTTTTACTTCTGGGAGAATATATAGGCGGAAGGGCAGCGTCGGGGGAGCCAGGGGGTGGCCTCCCCACACCTGGGCGTGACAGTGGGCCCAGCCACGCCGCCCTATGGGGTGGCCCCCTGCTGGCCTTCTACGACTGTTCTTCGATCTTCTGGAACACTCCGTGGAAAATAGGGCCGTGGGCTTTTGTTTCGTCCAATTCCGAGAATATTTCCTGTGTAGAATTTCTGAAACAAAAAACAGCAGAAAACAGGAACTGGCGCTTCGACATCTTGTTAATAGGTTAGTCCCGGAAAATGCATAAAAATGATATAAAGTATGAATAAAACATGTAGGTATTGTCATAAAACTAGCATGGAACATAAGAAATTATAGATACGTTGGAGACGTATCAAGCATCCCCAAGCTTAGTTCCTACTCGCCCTCGAGTAGGTCAACGATAAAAAGGATAATTTCTGAAGTGACATGCTACCAACATAAGCTTGATCAATACTATTGTAAAGCATATGAGATGAATGAAGTGACTCAAAGCAATGGTCTATAGTTTGCTAACAAAAAGATAATGACTAAACAACTGAATCATATAGCAAAGACTTTTCATGAATAGTACTTTCAAGACAAGCATCAAAAAGTCTTGCATAAGAGTTAACTCATAAAGCAAAAGATTCTTAATAGAAGGTTTTGAAACAACACAAAGGAAGATTTAAGTTTCAGCAATTGCTTTCAACTTTCAACATGTATATCTCATGGATAATTGTCAACACAAAGTAATATGATGAGTGCAATAAGTAAGCATGTAAGAATCAATGCACACAGTTGACACAAGTGTTTGCCTCTAAGATAGAAGGAAGTAGGTAAACTGACTCAACATAAAATAAAAGAAAGGCCCTTCGCAGAGGGAAGCAGGGATTAAATCATGTGCTAGAGCTTCTCAAGTTTTGAAATCATATAGAGAGCATAAAAATAAAGTTTTGAGAGGTGTTTGTTGTTGTCAACGGATGGTAGTGGGCACTCTAACCCCCTTGTCAAACAGACTTTCAAATAGCGGCTCCCATGAAGGACGTTATCTCTACCAGCAAGGTAGATCATCCCTCTTCTCTTTTGTTTACACATGTATTTTAGTTTTATTTATAGATGACACTCCTCCCAACCTTTTGCTTTCACAAGCCATGGCTAACCGAATCCTCGGGTGCCTTCCAACATTTCACATACCATGGAGGAGTGTCTATTGCAAAATTAAGTTGCTTACTGATAAATCAGGGCAAAACATGTAAAGATAATTGTTAATGAAAGTTAATTAATTGGGGCTGGGCACCCCGTTGCCAGCTCTTTTTGCAAAATTATTGGATAAGCGGATGTATATGCCACTACTCCATTGGTGAAAGTCTGCCTAACAAGATTGAAAGATAAAACACCACATACTTCCTCATGAGCTATAAAACATTGACACAAATAAGGAGTAATAAAGTTTTGAATTGTTTAAAGGTAGCACATGAAGTATTTACTTGGAATGGCAGAAAAATACCACATAGTAGGTAGTTATGGTGGACACAAATGGCATAGGTTTTGGCTCAAGATTTTGGATGCACGAGAAGAATTCCCTCTCAGTACAAGGCTTTGGCTAGCAAGGTTGTTTGAAGCAAACACAAGTATAAACCGGTACAGCAAAACTTACATAAGAACATATTGCAAGCATTATAAGACTCTACACTGTCTTCCTTGTTGCTCAAACACTTTTACCAGAAAATATCTAGACCTTAGAGAGACCAATCATGCAAACCAAATTTCAACAAGCTCTACGGTAGTTCTCCACTAATAGGTTTAAACTACATGATGCAAGAGCTTAAACATGATCTACTTGAGAGCTCAAAACAATTGCCAAGTATCAAATTATTCAAGACAGTATACCAACTACCACATGAAGCATTTTCTGTTTCCAACCAAATAGCAATAAGTGCAGCGACTTTCAGCTTTTGCCATGAACATGAAAAATAAAACGAAGAACACAAGTGTTCAAATGAAAAAGCAAAGCGTGTCTCTCTCCCACACAAGCATGCTAGGATCCAATTTATTCAGAGAATGAAAATAACAAAACGAAAATAAAAGCACACAGATGCTCCAAGTAAAGCACATAAGATGTGACGGAATTAAAATATAGTTTCACTAGAGGTGACCTGATAAGTTGTTGATGAAGAAGGGGATGCCTTGGGCATCCCCAAGCTTAGACGCTTGAGTCTTCTCGAAATATGCAGGGATGAACCACGGGGGCATCCCCAAGCTTAGACTTTTCACTCTTCTTGATCATATTATACCATCCTCCTCTCTTGATCCTTGAAAACTTCCTTCACACCAAACTTAAAGCAATCTCATTAGAGGGTTAGTGCATAATCAAAAATTCACATGTTCAGCAAGGACACAATCATTCCCAACACTTCTGGACATTACCCAAGGTTACTGAAATTTAATGGAGCAAAGAAATCCACTCAAACACAGTAAAAGAGGCAATGCGAAATAAAATGCAGAATCTGTCAAAAACAGAACAGTCCGTAAAGACGAATTTTTTCGAGGCACTTAGCATGCTCAGATGGAAAATCTCCAGCTGAATGAAAGTTGCGTACATATCTGAGGATTACTCATGATGTTTTTCAGGATTTTTAGATTTTTCTAAAAAGAGAAAAACTCAAAACCGTGACAGCTAAAAATCTGTTTCTGCACAGAAATCCAAATCTAGTATCAACTTTCTATCAAAGACTTTACTTGGCACAACAATGCAATAAAATAAAGATACAAAGGTATTGCTACAGTAGTAACAAGCACCTTGACTCAAAACAAAAAGAAAAGAAAAAATAACAGAAAATAAAAACGATGGGTTGTTTCCCATAAGCGCTTTTCTTTAACGCCTTTTAGCTAGGCATAGTGATTTTTATGATGCTCACATAAAGATGAGAGTTGAAAGAGAGCAACAAGAAGCATATATAAAACATGTTTAAATCTAACACTCTTCCTATGCATAGGAGCCTTGTAAGAAAACAAGTCAATGAAGAACAAAGTGAGTAGCATAGGAAGACAAAACAAGTGTAACTTCAAAAATTTCAACACAAGGAGAGGAGACTTAATATTATTGTGATATATGAAATCGTGTCTCCCTCTCTCATAAGGACCAGTAGGTCTTAAAGTACACATCAAATAAAAGAAAATCAAGAGAAAGCTCAAAACATTCATCAATAAGAGAAGAAATTTAGTAACATGAAGATTTCTATACCCATACTTTCCTCTCTCAAAATAATTTTAAGTGGTATCATGAATAAACTCAACAATATAGCTATCACATAAAGCATTCTTATCATCATCCACATGCATAAAAGTATCATTACTCTCTAAATGGATCGTAGCGAACAAGAGGGGGGGTGAATGGCGCTACGGCAAGTTTTAACCTTTTTCAATTTTAGTGCAACGGAAGGTAAAGGTGAGAACTTTAGCAATAGCGGTGTTCCTACAATGATGCTAGGACATGTGCAACAAGTAAAGGAAACAACAAGATAGTAAGAGTAAGGAGCAAGACAACCGGAGGGTGCGGAGGCGAGGCGAGGTTTGTTTACCGTAGTTCCTTCCACAACAAGAAGTACGTCTGCATTGAGGAGGTGCTAGCCTCACACAAGAGACTAGACGGCCACACCACGAAGGAAGGCCTCACCTTATTCCTCGAGAGAGCTCCACGGAGGTGCTCTCCCTCTTCCACTAAGGCACCGGTCGAGGCGGTGATTCCTTCACAAGGTTGGGGCGAGCTCCACACACAAGGATGCTCCCAACACCCTATGGAGCTAGTACATCACAAAGCTAGACTCCATAGCTGCACATCTCCAATGCTCCACCATAGGAACCCATCTCCAATGCCCCACCAAGGAACTCTTCCAATGCTCCACCAAGAAGCTCTTCCAGTGCTCCACCAAGAAGCTCTTCCAGTGCTCCACCAAGAAGCTCTTCCAGTGCTCCACCAAGAAGCTCTTCCACCAAAGGAACCCTAACACCAAGATCCACTAAGGAGTACCACGAATTGGTGAACTTTCTCTCAGTAGAATGATAGATCGGGGTCTCCTCCACCACCTCTCAAAGTATGAGCAAGATTGGTTGGGTGGATGAGGAGATCCCCTCAATTTTGAGCTCAGCAACAATGGAGGAGAGAGAGAGAGAAGAGCTAGGGCGAGCTGGAGAAGAAGGGCCCTTTATATAGGTCCCTCCAAATCCAACCGTTACCTGCTATTTTTGCCTAAGCGGTACTACCGCTTCTGGGAAACGGTACTACCGCTCTGAGTTCGAATCTCCACTGAACTTGTCCACGTGGACACATTGCGGTACTACCGCTCGCGGTACCGCTTGAGGTACTGCAAGAGGGTCCAGACCTTACTGGATCCAAAGCGGTACCAGACCGGTACCAGAGCGGTACTGCCGTAACGCGTTACGGTACTTCAAGCGGTACCGTGGGCGGTACTACCGCTCTCAAGCGGTACTACCGCTCAAGGTACTGTAAAGGTACCGTAACGTGTTCTGTGGGACATTTTCGCGTGCAGACCTCAGAGCGGTATCTCGGGCGGTACCAGTAGGGGTAGCGGTACTACCGCTCCTGGTACCGGTAGTACCGCTATGGCTGAAACAGCTTTTTCCTCTTTTTCTCTCCTACCATGTTACCTCGCGACACACACACAAAACCAGAAAGCCTAAGAACTACGCTTCGGTCTTCTGATCATAATGTGTTCGGCGAGGGTACCGTGCAACCTGCAAACCTATCAATGACATACTTTGTGCACGGTTAGAATTGTTCGAGTGTTGTTATCAAACACATAAAACACGGGATATGGATCTTGCTCTTACAATCTCCCCCTTTTTGGTGTTTGATGACAACACACGAATTTGCAATAATTCATAGGATATTATGATAAGGTATTTGGTTTGCAAGTATAGGCGAAGCTCCCCTTAGATGTGTGCATATTTAAAATATGCATTTGTATACAAATGCACACATCCTAGAGAGAAACTCCCCCTAAATTCTACAAACCAAGCACAAGTGCTAAGAAGAACATATGACAAGATTATGTAGCACAAGTACACTATATAGGGGAGTTTGGGTGAACCTTTTCATACCTTTGCCTTGAGAAAACCCAAACTCATCAATAAAAAGTGCCTCCATAGAAATGATGTAGACAATGAAAGAATAAATAATGGAGACCATTGACCATTAAGCTACGCACGATTAAGTCTTAATACAAACGGGGGGAATCGAGAGATCCACGAAGAGTAGCAATCACACATACGAATAAAGTTCCGAATAACTAGGGGAAAGGTTTGATGCCAAGGCCGAAAGAACCAAAACGAAGCCACCAAGCCCTTGGCATCCCCATGCAAATTCCCGTCCTAATAGATCAACTTCTCCCCCTTTGGCATCGAGACACCAAAAAGGGAGAAGGAGCATACTAACGTCCCAAGGGACTCACTCATCGTCGTCATCCTCCTCGTCATCATCATCCTCGTTCTCATCACCCTCATCCTCGACATCTTCCTCCTCTTCATCATCTTCATCATCGTCCTCTTCATCTTGGGCAAGGCCCTTGCCATGAGGTGGCTCGGGGATGGATTCCTCGGAGCTTGACCAAACGAGCTTTGACTTCCACTCACCGGGAGGAGTGATGTTGTCCTCGGAGCCCTCAGAGACCGGGAGTTGCATGTGCCTCATCACCGCCTTTTGGCGTTGGCGGATCTTCTTGTTGTCGTGATGAGCTTGATACATCCTATCCTCGAGATCCCTCTTGAAGCAAAAGGACTTCTTGAGGCGAGCGGTGAGCTTGGCGAAGAGGCCCTTGGTCTTGATGGAGTTGGGCACATAGTCGGAGTCTTAGCTATCGGCCTCGTCTTCATCCTTGTCCTTGGGAGCTCCCTTGCCAAACCTTGGAAGGTCATGGTCCTTGACAAGCGGGCTCTTCTCCTTGTGAATAGTGACGTTGGGACGGCATTGTTGAAGAAGATCTCCACGGCCCTCTTGATCCCACTTGAGACAAATGAGCCTCATGAGATAGGGAGCGTACTGAGGAAGCTTGCGGAGGAAAGCACAATCACGCATCTCATGCCAAATGTAATCCATGACATCCAGTTGCTTGCCACGGCCCCTCAACTCATGTGTGAGCACAAGGAGATTCACAAGGAATCCATGCACCTCATCGTGGTTGGTATGCTTGGGGTTGATGGTGCTGCGGTAGATGCGGTTTATGATGTCGTAGACAGGTAGAAGGCCCTTGGTGCTTCCACACAACATCCTCCCTCGAATGTAGAGATCGGCCATTTTCTCCTTGGCCATGGGCTTGGCTTGGAGATGAATGCGGAAGGTGTTGGAGTCGTCTTCGGGGAGCTCATAACCAATGCTTCGAGCAAAGTCTTGACATGAGGCCTCCATCACATGCTCCTTTGTCATCCACTTCAAGGAGCGATAGCCTCCTTCATCCTCAAGAAAGACAACCGTGGCATAGAACTGGCAAATCACCCCCCGTGAGAAATCGTGAGAAAAGGTCATTATAGGAATAAGTCCTTGTTCATCACATATCTCAAGAGCTTCTCCAAAGTAGTCGAGGTCGGAGTTGAGCTTGTCCATGCTTATGGAGTATTGGGGGCAACACTTGAACTCTTTGGCCCCATAGACCTCAGTGTAGATCCTCTCTTGATTGACATGATTAAAATAAGGATTGGGGCATTGACGAGCATTTCTTGGGAGCAAATAAGGATTGGCCCCCCGCACCTCCAAGAACTGGCCTTTCTTTACATCAAGCATTGAACTTTGAGGTCCCCTTGCCCCTGCTGCTGCTTCTCTCTGTCGCTTGGTGGTCCTTGTTGGCATGATCTCCTCTTGCTCTTCATCTCGATGACGACGAGAGGATGGCTTGACCTTGCCACCACGGGTCTTAGGTGCTCCTGTGAATAGCAAAGGTTTGGGAGGGAATAGGGGATAAGTGCACAAGCCGAGAAATTAAGGATCAAAGTGGACACTAACAAGCAACATTGGTGACTCTAGACAGAGCGGTAGTACCACAATTTCAATCCGGTAGTGCCGCTTTGACCGGTAGTACCGCCCGAGGATGAGCGGTACTACCGCTTAAGCTCCGCACAGCCAAATCGAGATTGGGTTCATGGTAAAAATCGATCTAAAGTCACACATTGTTGCTAGCTAGTATCCCTACACATGAATAGCTTCCAAGAATGCTTCTCCACCACAAAACTCTAACAAACCCTAGCATATGCATCTAGGGAGTTCAACACACCCTAGAGAGAGAAATTAGGGTTCATACCGGAGGACATGGTGGAGAAGGGGTTGGGGAAGCTTCTCCACGGAGGAGATTTGGCCAGCGGCGGCTGGAAAAGGAGACCGGGGCTGATCTCCTCGAGGTCTTGAGCTTGGAGGAGCTTTTGACTTGAGGTGGAAGAGGAGTTGTGGTGATTTGGGGTAAACCCGACCCCAACCGGTACCTCTTGTCAAAAGATGCAAGCGGTAGTACCGCTCCTAAAAGAGGTAGTACCGCTTACCGGTACTGGCCCGGTACTTAGAGCGGTAGTACCGTTCTGGGGATATTTGTTCAGTTTCGTCAGAGAACTGCCCCAGAGCGGTAGTACCGGCCCAAGAAGCGGTAGTACCGTCCTCCAAATTCAAAAAACCTCAGATTTTGGTGTAGACTTGTGCTTTTAGACTGAGTTGGCTCAAGAGATAGATGATGGCTTAGGATTAGATTACGGAACTGTTAAGGTACTACCCACCCAAGCTTGCAAGAATCAAAGCAAGAAAAGCCAAGCTTGGGTGAATCTCCCGTGAATAAACAAAGAGAAAAGAAGAAACGACAAACAAAAACAAGAAGAGAAAAGAAAAGAGAACAAAAGGAACAAACACTCCTCGAGGAGGAGGTTTGGTGGCCGAAGCCACCGTGTAAGAGTTTGGTAGTGTGAGGTCGCGTAGAGACCTAGGACTCACGACTACAACTCAACATGAAGCTCATAGTCACTTGATTGACGGATGGCATATGCTTTTGGGTTTCTTTGTGCATCATGGGGGGAGGGATAGCTCAATAATTTAAACCGCACTCCCCATATGTTCATGCGTGCTTTACATCTAGACATATGGCACAAGAGTGGTATAGGTATCCACTTATGACACAATGTTCGGATGAGAAGCACAAAGGTAGAGAGGCAAACCTTGACGATAATCGATAGAGAGTGAGTCCATTGTCTTGTTGGGCACATTCGGGAAGAATTGATACTTGGGATTGCTATACCGTTGAATCCCATCATATCTTGCTCTTGAGTATGTCTTGTTCTTTGCTTGAATTATGAGAGAGTCTTGACGCTTTAGCACCTTGATACGTCTCCGATGTATCGATAATTTCTTATGTTCCATGCCACATTATTGACGATATCTACATGTTTTATGCATACTTTATGTCATATTTATGCATTTTCCGGAACTAACCTATTGACGAGATGCCGAAGGGCCAGTTCCTGTTTTCTGCTATTTTTGGTTTCAGAAATCCTAGTAAGGAAATATTCTCGAAATCGGACGAAATCAACGCCCAGCATCTTAGAATCATGCGAAGCTTCCAGAACACCCGAGAGAGGCCAGAGGGGGGCCACTGGGCCACCAGACGCCAGGGTGGCGCGGCCCATGCCTTGGCCGCGCCCCCCTAGTGTGTCACCGCCTCGTTGACCCTCCGACGCCGCCTCTTCGCCTATTTAAAGGTCCCTGACCTAAATCTTCGAGACAGAAAAGCCACGGTACGAGAAACCTTCCAGAGCCGCCGCCATCGCGAAGCCAAGATCTGGGGGACAGGAGTCTCTGTTCCGGCACGCCGCCGGGACGGGAAAGTGCCCCCGGAAGGCTCCTCCATCGACACCACCACCATCTTCATCACCGCTGCTGTGTCCCATGAGGAGGGAGTAGTTCTCCATCGAGGCTAAGGGCTGTACCGGTAGCTATGTGGTTAATCTCTCTCCTATGTACTTCAATACAATAATCTCATGAGCTGCCTTACATGATTGAGATTCATATGATGATGCTTGTAATCTAGATGTCATTATGCTAGTCAAGTGGATTTTACTTATGTGATCTCCGGAGACTCCTTGTCCCACGTGTGTAAAGGTGACAGTGTGTGCACCGTGTGGGTCTCTTAGGCTATATTTCACAGAATACTTATTCACTGTTATGAATGGCATAGTGAAGTGCTTATTTATATCTCTTTATGATTGCAATGTGTTTTGTATCACAATTTATCTGTGTGCTACTCTAGTGATGTTATTAAAGTACTCTATTCCTCCTGCACGGTGTAATGGTGACAGTGTGTGCATCGTGTAGTACTTGGCGTAGGTTATGATTGTGATCTCTTGTAGATTATGAAGTTAACTATTGCTATGATAGTAGTGATGTGATCTATTCCTCCTTTCGTAGCGTGAAGGTGACAGTGTGCATGCTATGTTAGTACTTGGTTTGATTGTGTTGATCTGTCGTGCACTCTAAGGTTATTTAAATATGAACATCGAATATTGTGGAGCTTGTTAACTCCGGCATTGAGGGTTCGTGTAATCCTACACAGTTAGTGGTGTTCATCATCCAACAAGAGAGTGTAGAGTCTAGCATCTATTTATTTATTCTGTTATGTGATAAATGTTGAGAGTGTCCACTAGTGAAAGTATGATCCCTAGGCCTTGTTCCTAAATAGTGCTATCGCTGCTTGTTTAGTGTTCTACTGCATCTGTACTGTCTGCAATATTACCACCATTATCCACATGCCAGTCCTGGACAGCAAAGCACTTTTCTGGTGCCGTTGCTACTGCTCATATTTATTCATACCACCTGTATTTCACTATCTCTTCGCCGAACTAGTGCACCTATTAGGTGTGTTGGGGACACAAGAGACTTCTTGCTTTGTGGTTGCAGGGTTGCATGAGAGGGATATCTTTGACCTCTTCCTCCCTGAGTTCGATAAACCTTGGGTGATCCACTTAAGGGAAACTTGCTGTTGTTCTACAAACCTCTGCTCTTGGAGGCCCAACACTGTCTACAAGAATAGAAGCACCCGTAGACATCAAGCACTTTTCTGGCGCCGTTGCCGGGGAGGAAAGGTAAAAGGCACTCATACTCCGGTTCCAGGTAACTAAGTACTTTTCTGGCTCCATTGTGTGTGTGCTCGAAGCTATTTCCTTTAGATCCTGCAATTGCATCTTTTTGTTTCTTGTTTACACTAGTTAGGCATAATGGAAAACAACAAAAATATGAGAGATCTTTATGAACTTTATCTTGAATTAGGACATGATGTGTTTGAAGAGAGAATTAAAAAACCCATGGAACTTTATATGCATGCTAATGGGAATATTATTAATATGAATGCTTTGAACACTATTGTTGCTAATGCTATGGAAAATTCTAAGCTTGGGGAAGCTGGTTTTGATGAGCATGATCTTTTTAGTCCGCCAAGCATTGAGGAGAAAATCTACTTTGATGATACTTTGCCTCCTATTTATGATGATTATAATGATAGTAGTCTTTTGGTGCCGCCTGTTATGGAGGATAAATTTGATTATGATTACAATATGCCTCCTACATTTGATGATGAGAATAATAATAATAGCTACTTTGTTGAATTCGCTCCCACTATTGCTAATAAAATTGATTGTGCTTATGTGAAGAGTAATAATTTTATGCATATAGCTCATGATAAGAATGTTTCATTTGATAGTTATATTGTTGAATTTGCTCATGATGCTACTGGACATTATTATGAGAGAGGAAAATATGGTTGTAGAAATTTTCATGTTACTAAAACACCTCTCTATGTGCTGAAATTTTTGAAGCTACACTTGTTTTATCTTCTTAAGCTTGTCACTTTGCTCTTCATGAACTTGTTTATTTACAAGATTCCTATGCATAGGAAGCATTTTAGACTTAAATGTGTTTTGAATTTGCTCCTTGATGCTCTCTTTTGCCTCAAATACTATTTCTTGCGAGTGCATCATTAAAACTGCTGAGCCCATCTTAATGGCTATAAAGAAAGAACTTCTTGGGAGATAACCCATGTGTTTATTTTGCTACAGTAATTTTGTTTTATATTTGAGTCTTGGAAGTTGTTACTACTGTAGCAACCTCTCCTTATCTTAGTTTTTTTGCATTGTTGTGCCAAGTAAAGTCTTTGATAGTAAGGTTCATACTAGATTTGGATTACTGCACAGAGACAGATTTCTTGCTGTCACGAATCTGGGCCTAATTCTCTGTAGGTAACTCGGAAAATTATGCCAATTTATGTGAGTGATCCTCAGATATGTACGCAACTTTCATTCAATTTGAGCATTTTCATTTGAGCAAGTCTGTTGCCTCAATAAAATTCGTCTTTACGGACTGTTCTGTTTTGACAGATTCTGCCTTTTATTTCGCATTGCCTCTTTTGCTATGTGGAATGGATTTCTTTATTCCGTTAACTTCCAGTAGGTTTGGGCAATTTCCAGAAGTGTTAAGAATGATTGTGTCACCTCTGAACATGTGAATTTTGATTATGCACTAACCCTCTAATGAGTTTGTTTCGAGTTTGGTGTGGAGGAAGTTTTCAAGGGTCAAGAGAGGAGGATGATATACTATGATCAAGAAGAGTGAAAGCTCTAAGCTTGGGGATGCCCCGGTGGTTCACCCCTGCATATTTCAAGAAGACTCAAGCATCTAAGCTTGGGGATGCCCAAGGCATCCCCTTCTTCATCGACAACATTATCAGGTTCCTCTAGTGAAACTATATTTTTATTCCATCACATCTTATGTACTTTGCTTGGAGCGTCGGTTTGTTTTTGTTTTTGTTTGAATAAATGGATCCTAGCATTCATTGTGTGGGAGAGAGACACGCTCCGCTGTTGCATATGGACAAGTATGTCCTTAGGCTTTACTCATAATATTCATGGCGAAAGTTTCTTCTTCGTTAAATTGTTATATGGTTGGAATTGGAAAATGATACATGTAGTAATTGCTAAAATGTCTTGGATAATGTGATACTTGGCAATTGTTGTGCTCATGTTTAAGCTCTTGCATCATATACTTTGCACCTATTAATGAAGAAATACATAGAGCTTGCTAAAATTTGGTTTGCATAATTGGTCTCTCTAAGGTCTAGATAATTTCTAGTATAGAATTTGAACAACAAAGAAGACGGTGTAGAGTCTTATAATGTTTACAATATGTCTTTTATGTGAGTTTTGCTGCACCGGTTCATCCTTGTGTTTGTTTCAAATAAACCTTGCTAGCCTAAACCTTGTATCGAGAGGGAATACTTCTCATGCATCCAAAATCCTTGAGCCAACCACTATGCCATTTGTGTCCACCATACCTACCTACTACATGGTATTTCTCCGCCATTCCAAAGTAAATTGCTTGAGTGTTACCTTTAAAATTTCCATTCTTCACCTTTACAATATATAGCTCATGGGACAAATAGCCTAAAAACTATTGTGGTATTGAATATGTACTTATGCACTTTATCTCTTATTAAGTTGCTTGTTGTGCGATAACCATGTTCCTGGGGACGCCATCAACTACTCTTTGTTGAATATCATGTGAGTTGCTATGCATGTCCGTCTTGTCTGAAGTAAGGGAGATTTACCACTCATTTAATGGTTAGAGCATGCATAATGTTAGAGAAGAACATTGGGCCGCTAACTAAAGCCATGATCCATGGTGGAAGTTTCAGTTTTGGACAAATATCCTCAATCCCATATGAGAAAATCAATTGTTGCTACATGCTTATGCATAAAAGAGGAGTCCATTATCTGTTGTCTATGTTATCCCGGTATGGATGTCTAAGTTCAGAATAATCAATAGCGAGAAATCCGATGCGAGCTTTCTCCTTAGACCTTTGTACAGGCGGCATAGAGGTACCCCTTTGTGACACTTGGTTAAAACATATGCATTGCGATGATAATCCAGGTAATCCGAGCTAATTAGGACAAGGTGCGGGCACTATTAGTATACTATGCATGAGGCTTGCAACTTGTAGGATATAATTTACATAACACATATGCTTTATTACTACCGTTGACAAAATTGTTTCTTCTTTTCAAAATCAAAGCTCTAGCACAAATATAGCAATCAATGCTTCCCTCTGCGAAGGGCCTTTCTTTTATTTTTATGTTGAGTCAGTTCACCTATCTCTCTCCACCTCAAGAAGCAAACACTTGTGTGAACTGTGCATTGATTCCTACATACTTGCATATTGCACTTGTTATATTATTTTACATTGATAACTATCCATGAGATATACATGTTATAAGTTGAAAGCAACCGCTGAAACTTAATCTTCCTTTGTGTTGCTTCAATGTCTTTACTTTGAATTATTGCTTTATGAGTTAACTCTTATGCAAGACTTATTGATGCTTGTCTTGAAGTACTATTCATGAAAAGTCTTTGCTATATGATTCATTTGTTTACTCATGTCATTTACCGTTGTTTGGATCGCTGCATTCATTACATATGCTTACAATAGTATGATCAAGGTTATGATGGCATGTCACTCCAGAAATTATCTTTGTTATCGTTTACCTGCTCGGGACGAGCAGAAACTAAGCTTGGGGATGCTGATACGTCTCCGACGTATCGATAATTTCTTATGTTCCATGCCACATTATTGATGATATCTACATGTTTTATGCATACTTTATGTCATATTTATGCATTTTCCGGAACTAACCTATTGACGAGATGCCGAAGGGCCAGTTCCTGTTTTCTGCTGTTTTTGGTTTCAGAAATCCTAGTAAGGAAATATTCTCGGAATCGGACGAAATCAACGCCCAGCATCTTAGAATCACGCGAAGCTTCCAGAACACCCGAGAGAGGCCAGAGGGGGGCCACTGGGCCACCAGACGCCAGGGTGGCGCGGCCAAGGCCTTGGCCGCGCCCCCCTAGTGTGTCACTGCCTCGTTGACCCTCCGACGCCACCTCTTTGCCTATTTAAAGGTCCCTGACCTAAATCTTCGAGACAGAAAAGCCACGGTACGAGAAACCTTCCAGAGCCACCGCCATCGCGAAGCCAAGATCTGGGGGACATGAGTCTCTGTTCCTGCACGCCGCCGGGACGGGGAAGTGCCCCCGGAAGGCTCCTCCATCAACACCACCGCCATCTTCATCACCGCTGCTGTCTCCCATGAGGAGGGAGTAGTTCTCCATCGAGGCTAAGGGCTGTACCGGTAGCTATGTGGTTAATCTCTCTCCTATGTACTTCAATACAATAATCTCATGAGCTGCCTTACATGATTGAGATTCATATGATGATGCTTGTAATCTAGATGTCATTATGCTAGTCAAGTGGATTTTACTTATGTGATCTCCGGAGACTCCTTGTCCCACGTGTGTAAAGGTGACAGTGTGTGCACCGTGTGGGTCTCTTAGGCTATATTTCACAGAATACTTATTCACTGTTATGAATGGCATAGTGAAGTGCTTATTTATATCTCTTTATGATTGCAATGTGTTTTGTATCACAATTTATCTGTGTGCTACTCTAGTGATGTTATTAAAGTACTCTATTCCTCCTGCACGGTGTAATGGTGACAGTGTGTGCATCGTGTAGTACTTGGCGTAGGTTATGATTGTGATCTCTTGTAGATTATGAAGTTAACTATTGCTATGATAGTATTGATGTGATCTATTCCTCCTTTCGTAGCGTGAAGGTGACAGTGTGCATGCTATGTTAGTACTTGGTTTGGTTGTGTTGATTTGTCGTGCACTCTAAGGTTATTTAAATATGAACATCGAATATTGTGGAGCTTGTTAACTCCGGCATTGAGGGTTCGTGTAATCCTACACAGTTAGTGGTGTTCATCATCCAACAAGAGAGTGTAGAGTCTAACATCTATTTATTTATTCTGTTATGTGATCAATGTTGAGAGTGTCCACTAGTGAAGGTATGATCCCTAGGCCTTGTTCCTAAATACTGCTATCGCTGCTTGTTTACTGTTCTACTGCATCTGTACTGTCCGCAATATTACCACCATTATCCACACGCCAGTCCTGGACAGCAAAGCACTTTTCTGGTGCCGTTGCTACTGCTCATATTTATTCATACCACCTGTATTTCACTATCTCTTCGCCGAACTAGTGCACCTATTAGGTGTGTTGGGGACACAAGAGACTTCTTGCTTTGTGGTTGCAGGGTTGCATGAGAGGGATATCTTTGACCTCTTTCTCCCTGAGTTCGATAAACCTTGGGTGATCCACTTAAGGGAAACTTGCTGCTGTTCTACAAACCTCTGCTCTTGGAGGCCCAACACTGTCTACAAGAATAGAAGCACCCGTAGACATCACACCTCGGCGAGAATCGATCAAAAGAATAGGTTCTTGTGAAGTTCATTGATCTTCATCATAAATTGGGTCCTCGCCTTGTCCTTATTGATGTTGATGCCAAACTTGAGGTTGTGGAAGAGGTGACCTAGCACTTGGTTGTCCAATGGAAAAGACTTGGCCTTGTGGTGTAGATGGCTCCATATAGATGGAACTTCGTCCTTCCCCGGTACTCATAGAAGGTAGCTTTTGAGACCGGCGAGTGCCAACACTCATCCTTCCTATGGTAATCGGGGGAATTGCATCTCCTTTCTCACAAGAAGCACTTCGCCTCCTCCAAAGAACTATCATATCCATCGAAATGTCTCATCACTCAATACCACAAACCTCACAATAGACTCATACTCCACCATTATGCTTGAGTGTCTTCTTAGGTTTGTCTCTCACTTCCGGCAACCCTATGAGGTTAGGGTAAGAGTATGGCTAGGAGCAAAAGGTGGATTCCTTCTTCGCCAATGAAGATATCCAAGATCTTGAGAACAAACTCCGTTCCATTGTTGCTTCTTCTGGCAAGGATTATGTCATGGAACTTGTATTGAAATTGTTTGAGAAGCTTCATCATGGTTCATTTCCTTTCAACAAAATTCCTACAAAACACAATCTCTACACAAGGAAGCAAATTCCATTAGTCCTAGGCCGTGGCCTCTTGAAGAGACTAGCTCCACAAGAGGACCACTACATGTTCATAATAGTAGGTACAAAGACCCAAGAGTGTAGAGCAATGAACAAAGAGTATATATGTAAGAGTCTTGACAAGGTAGGACTTGATCACCACCTTGTCAAGGCTCCAATACCTTTAAGCTTGTTTGTGTCGTCGTCATGAGAGAGATGGATATAGGGACTTGATGACGACAACGAATTCCTTGCTTCCGGACATAAGACTTGTGGCTTCAAGATAACCACCCAATAAGCATCTCCAAAAGCAAGGCCCTTCATGGATCAAGAGTTGGAAATAGGAGCCCATTTTTCAATGGGCCCTATCTTCATATCCTTTGCTTCATTGATCCTTCTTCCTCTCACAATCTTCTTTGGCATAATTGCCACTTCTCCTTCATTGCATAAGTCCTCGTGGGCTTCAATGACTCCATCCAAGAATTGGATTTGAACTTGGAGACTCTCAATCTCGGACCTCAAGTTGTTAGCTTCATCTTCTCGATCCAATAGAGCTTCCTCAAGAAGAGAATTCCTTCTCAAGAGTGAATGCTTGTGTCTCTCCAAAGTGGCAATGTCGTCCTCATGATTACGACAAATTTAATCCTTGCTTGAGTGTTTGTATTCTTCTATGGCTTCATCTTGCATAAGCTTGATCACCATAAGTTTGTCCTTGCTTCTCTTAAGATAAGCAATTTCATCCTCATGGTTACAACAAGTGACCTTTTCTTTGCTCAAACGGATCCACTCCAACAAGGACTCATTTTGCCTCTCATTCACTTCGACTAGCTTGGCCTTGTGTTTCTTTAGAGTGGCAATCTCTTCTTCATGATCACAACATTGCACCTTCTCTTTACTCAAGCGATAGTATTCATCTAAGGTCTCCTCTTGAGTTGAGATGACATCCAAGAGTTTTGCATTGTGTTTTCTCAAGAAGCATACTTCGTCAAGGAGCTTGTCACAACATGAATTAGGACCTTCATCTTCTTTCTTCTTGGTAAAGGTTGCAACATCCTCAATTGACCATTCATGATCTTCTTCAAGATAATCCTTCTTTGTCTTGAGCTTGTCCAACCAACCAACAGCATACTCTCGATCCTTGATGAGTTGGGAGATGAGAGAGTTGTTGTAGTCTTCAAGAATAAGAGCAATAGTTTCAAGAGTCATACGCATGCACACTTCTTCCTCATAAGCCTGGGTGAGAGAGATAAGCTCCAATTCCTTCTTCTTTTCAAGCCCTTCATTTTCCACCATGTGGTCTTCATCTCCAAGCATGTTAGTTCTAGGCTTCTCGATGGAGGAGATCGTGGTGACGTGGTTGTTGGGGAGTAGCTTGGAGAGCCGTTTGGGAAGGGGTGTACATCCACTCTTGAAAATGAGCTTTCCATCATGTTCATCTCTTCTCTCATAGATACATTCCGCAACAAGATGCCTTTTGTCACCACAATTGTAGCAAGATGATCTTGAGCTTCGTCTCTTGATTCCTTCCCAAAAGCTCTTGGTGATAGGAGCCATATGTTCACGATACAATGCAAAGTTGAGCTTGCGGGTATGGTGGGGGTGAGCAACATGGTCTTCCGCATTCTTCTTAGATATGGCCATTGACTTCGTCATGGCCATGTTGTTCACTTCATTTAAGCAAGAGCTTTGGATGTTCTCATGTTCGAGGAAGAGTATGTCGAGTTTGTCCCAAGCTTCCTTGGCGGTCTTGAGCGAGCGGATATGAGCGCGTTCCTTGGGAGTAATGGCCAAGTGGATCATGTTGATGGCGATGGCGTTGAGTTGGTTGTCCACCACTTCCCTTCTTGTCAAGTTCATTGGGTCTCGTGGTGAATATCCCTCTTCAATCATGCGCCAAAGCTCGGTAGAAGCACTGCGCACATGAGAATGCATTAAGAATTTCCAATCACCAAACCTATTATAATCAAGTAGTGTCGGTGAACCATGAGGAAAAATGCATGGCATGGGTATTGGGACATTTAAGGCACGATCACTTGGTGAAAACACCGCATGAATATCAATTAATTGTCCCGCAACCGGAGATTCATCCTTCCCCTTTGATGAGGTGTCAACATCCTCAAGATCCTTTTCCCGATGTAAATTTGTTGATTGCTCAACAATCTCAACACAAGGAAAAGTGTTAACTTGTGATGGGGAAACATTGACACCTCCCTTAGCATCTATGATGGGGTTTGGTTTTGGAGTAATCAACTCCATCATCATAGCCTTCAATTGAGATACATTGGATGACTCCAATTTCTTGAGGTCATCCAAAGTAGCCGGAGTATTATCGGCACTTGATGATGGAGATGATTGCTCACGGGGAAGGACTCCATTCACAACCACCTCTTGTTCGGCCATTTCTTAGGCGGTTAAGCCCGAGCAAGAAAACCTTGCTCTGATACCACTTGAATGGATCGTAGCGAACAAGAGGGGGGTGAATGGCGCTACGACAAGTTTTAACCTTTTTCAATTTTAGTGCAACGGAAGGTAAAGGTGAGAACTTTAGCAATAGCGGTGTTCCTACAATGATGCTAGGACATGTGCAACAAGTAAAGGAAACAACAAGATAGTAATAGTAAGGAGCAAGACAACCGGAGGGCGCGGAGGCGAGGCGAGGTTTGTTTACCGCAGTTCCTTCCACAACAGGAAGTACGTCGGCGTTGAGGAGGTGCTAGCCTCACACAAGAGACTAGACGGCCACACCACGAAGGAAGGCCTCACCTTCTTCCTCGAGAGAGCTCCACGGAGGTGCTCTCCCTCTTCCACTAAGGCACCGGTCGAGGCGGTGATTCCTTCACAAGGTTGGGGCGAGCTCCACACACAAGGATGCTCCCAACACCCTATGGAGCTAGTACATCACCAAGCTAGACTCCATAGCTGCACATCTCCAATGCTCCACCATAGGAACCCATCTCCAATGCCCCATCAAGGAACTCTTCCAATGCTCCACCAAGAAGCTCTTCCAGTGCTCCACCAAGAAGCTCTTCCAGTGCTCCACCAAGAAGCTCTTCCACCAAAGGAACCCTAACACCAATATCCACTAAGGAGTACCACAAATTGGTGAACTTTCTCTCAGTAGAATGATAGATCGGGGTCTCCTCCACCACCTCTCAAAGTATGAGCAAGATTGGTTGGGTGGATGAGGAGATCCCCTCAATTTTGAGCTCAGCAACAATGGAGGAGAGAGAGAGAAGAGCTAGGGCGAGCTGGAGAAGAAGGGCCCTTTATATAGGTCCCTCCAAATCCAACCGTTACCTGCTGTTTTTGCCTAAGCGGTACTACCGCTTCTGGGAAGCGGTACTACCGCTCTGAGTTCGAATCTCCACTGAACTTGTCCACGTGGACACATTGCGGTACTACCGCTCGCGGTACCGCTTGAGGTACCGCAAGAGGGTCCAGACCTTACTGAATCCAAAGCGGTGCCAGAGCGGTACCAGAGCGGTACTGCCGTAACGCGTTACGGTACTTCAAGCGGTACCGTGGGTGGTACTACCGCTCTCAAGCGGTACTACCGCTCAAGGTACCATAAAGGTACCGTAACGTGTTCTGTGGGACATTTTCGCGTGCAGACCTCAGAGCGGTATCTCGGGCGGTACCAGTAGGGGTAGCGGTACTACCGCTCCTGGTACCGGTAGTACCGCTATGGCTGAAACAGCTTTTTCCTCTTTTCCTCTCCTACCATGTTACCTCGCGACACACACACAAAACCAGAAAGCCTAAGAACTACGCTTCGGTCTTCTGATCATAATGTGTTCGGCGAGGGTACCGTGCAACCTGCAAACCTATCAATAACAAACTTTGTGCACGGTTAGAATTGTTCGAGTGTTGTTATCAAACACACAAAACACGGGATATGGATCTTGCTCTTACACTCTCCACATAAGCATAATCAATTTTATTAGTAATAGTGGGAGTAAAACTATCACAACCATCATTGTAATCATCATAAATTGCAGGCATGGTATAATCATAATAAACTTTATCCTCCATAGTAGGTGGCACTAAAATACCACTATCATTATAATCATCATAAATGGGAGCCAAAGTATCATTGATACGTCTCAAACATATCTATAATTTCTTATGTTCCATGCTACTTTTATGATGATACTCACATGTTTTATACACACTTTATGTCATTATTATGCATTTTCCGGCACTAACCTATTGACGAGATGCCGAACAGCCAGTTGCTGTTTTCTGCTGTTTTTGGTTTCAGAAATCCTACAAAGGAAATATTCTCGGAATTGGACGAAATCAACGCCCAGAGTCTTATTTTTCCACGAAGCTTCCAGATGACCGAAGGGGATACGAAGTGGGGCGACGAGGCGCCGACACCACAGGGCCGCGTGGCCTGGGTGGGGCCCGTGCCGCCCTATGGTGTGGGGCCCCTAATCCGCCTCCAACCCTACCCTTCCGCCTACTTATAGCCTCCGTCGCGAAAACCCCTGTACCGAGAGCCACGATACGGAAAACCTTCCAGAGACGCAGCCGCCGCCAATCCCATCTCGGGGGATTCAGGAGATCGCCTCCGGCACCCTGCCGGAGAGGGGAATCATCTCCTGGAGGACTCTTCATCACCATGATCGCCTCCGGATTGATGTGTGAGTAGTTCATCCTTGGACTATGGGTCCATAGCATTAGCTAGATGGTTGTCTTCTCTTCATGTGCTATTATGTTAGATCTTTTGAGCTGCCTATCATGATCAAGATCATCTATTTGTAATGCTACATGTTGTGTTTGTTGGGATCCGATGAATATGGAATACTATGTCAAGTTGATTATCAATCTATCATATATGTGTTGTTTATGTTCTTGCATGCTCTCCGTTGCTAGTAGAGGCTCTGGCCAAGTTGATGCTTGTAACTCCAAGAGGGAGTATTTATGCTCGATAGTGGGTTCATGCCTCCATTGAATCTGGGACAGTGACAGAAAGTTCTAAGGTTGTGGATGTGCTGTTGCCACTAGGGATAAAACATCGATGCTTTGTCTAAGGATATTTGTATTTATTACATTACACACCATACTTAATGCAATTGTCTGTTGTTTGCAACTTAATACTGGAAGGGGTGCGGATGCTAACCCGAAGGTGGACTTTTTAGGCATAGATGCATGCTGGATAGCGGTCTATGTACTTTGTCGTAATGCCCTGATTAAATCTCATAGTAGTCATCGTGATATGTATGTGCATTGTTATGCCCTCTCTATTTGTCAATTGCCCAACTGTAATTTGTTCACCCAACATGCTATTTATCTTATTGGAGAGACACCACTAGTGAACTGTGGACCCCGGTCCATTCTTTACATATGAATACAATCTACTGCAAACATTGTTCTTTACTGTTCTTCGCAAACAAACATCATCTTCCACACTATACATTTAATCATTTGCTTACAGCAAGCCGGTGAGATTGACAACCTCACTATTAAGTTGGGGCAAAGTATTTGGATTGTGTTGTGCAGGTTCCACGTTGGCGCCGGAATCCCTGGTGTTGCGCCGCACTACACTCCTCCGCCAACAACCTTCACGTGTTCCTTGACTCCTACTGGTTCGATAACCCTGGTTTCTTACTGAGGGAAAACTTGCTGATGTAACCTTCCTCTTGGGGTTCCCAACGGACGTGTGCTTCACGCGTATCAAGCTCTTTTTCTGGCGCCGTTGCCGGGGAGATCAAGACACGCTGCAAGGGGAGTCTCCCACTTCCAATCTCTTTAGTTTGTTTTTGTCTTGCTTTACTTTATTTTATTTACTGCTTTGTTTGTTCACTATATCAAAAACACAAAAAAATTAATTACTTGCTTTACTTTATTTACTTCTTTGTTTGTTCTTATATTAAAAAACACAAAAAAATTAATTACTTACATTTACTTTATTTAGTTTGCTTTATTTACTATTGCTAAAATGGGTACTCCTGAGAATACTAAGTTGTGTGACTTCACTAGCACAAATAATAATGATTTCCTATGCACACCTATTGCTCCACCTGCTACTACAGCAGAATTTTTTGAAATTAAACCTGCTTTACTAAATCTTGTTATGAGAGAGCAATTTTCTGGTGTTAGTTCTGATAATGCTACAAAGAAACCTTTGGGGAGGATTGATAATGTTCGCATTATGGTTAACAATAACCTTGTCCCTATTGATTTTGTTGTCTTGGATATTGAATGCAATGCATCTTGTCGCATTATATTGGGAAGACCTTTTCTTCGAACTGTTGGTGCTATTATTGATATGAAGGAAGGTAATATTAAGTATCAATTTCCTCTCAAGAAAGGTATGGAACACTTCCCTAGAAAGAGAATGAAGTTACCCTATGATTCTATTATTAGAACAAATTATGATGTTGATGCTTCATCTTTTGATGTTACTTGATTCACACTTTCTGCGCCTAGCTGAAAGGCTTTAAAGAAAAGCGCTTATGGGAGACAACCCATTATTTTACTTCTGCACTTTTATTTTATATTTGAGTCTTGGAAGTTGTTACTACTGTAGCAACCTCTCCTTATCTTTATTTTATTGCATTGTTGTGCCAAGTAAAGTCTTCTATACTAGGGTTGATACTAGATTTGGCTTACTGCGCAAAAACAGATTTCTTATTGTCACGAAATTGAGCAGCCCCGTCTGTAGGTAATTTAGAAAAATCTGTCAATTTACATGTGTGATCCTCAGATATGTACGCAACTTTCATTCAATTTGAGCTTTTTCATCTGAGCAAGTTAAGTGCCCCAAAAAAACTCGTCTTTACGTACTGTTCTGTTTTGATAGATTCTGCCTTTTATTTCGCATTGCCTGTTTTGCTATGTTTGATGAATTTCTTTGTTCCATTAACTTTCAGTAGCTTTGTGCAATGTCCAGAAGTGTTAAGAATGATTATGTCACCTCTGAATATGTGAATTTTTGATTATGCACTAACCCTCTAATGAGTTTGTTTTGAGTTTGGTGTGGAGGAAGTTTTCAAGGGTCAAGAGAGGAGGATGATACAATATGATCAAGAAGAGTGAAAAGTCTAAGTTTGGGGATGCCCCCGTGGTTCATCCCTGCATATTTTAAGAAGACTCAAGCATCTAAGCTTGGGGATGCCCAAGGCATCCCTTCTTCATCGACAACTTATCAGGTCACCTCTAGTGAAACTATATTTTTATTCCGTCACATCTTATGTGCTTTACTTGGAGCGTCTGTTTGTTTTTGTTTTTGTTTGAATAAAATTGGATCCTAGCATTCTTTGTGTGGGAGAGAGACACGCTCCGCTGTTGCATATGAACACATGTGTTCTTAGCCTTACTTTTAGTGTTCATGGCGAAGGATGAAACTGCTTCATTCATTATTATGGTTGGAAACGGAAAATGCTTCATGTGGTAATTGGTATAATGTCTTGAATAATTTTATACTTGGCAATTGTTGTGCTCATATAGATCATGTTTAAGCTCTTGCATCATGTACCTTGCACCTATTAATGAAGAACTACATAGAGCTTGTTGAAATTTGGTTTGCATGATTGGTCTCTCTAGAGTCTAGATATTTTCTGGTGAGGTGTTTGAACAACAAAGAAGACAATGTAGAGTCTTATAATGCTTATAATATGTTCTTATGTAAGTTTTGCGGTACCGGTTCATACTTGTGTTTGCTTCAAACAACCTTGCTAGCCTAAGCCTTGTATTGAGAGGGAGTCCTTCTCGTGCATCCAAAATCCTTGAGCCAAAAACTATGCCATTTGTGTCCACCATACCTACCTACTACATGGTATTTCTCTGCCATTTCAAAGTAAATTACTTGAGTGCTACCTTTAAAATTCCATTCCTTGTCTTTGCAATATATAGCTCATGGGAAAATAGCCTTAAAAACTATTGTGGTATTGAATATGTAGCTTATGTATCTTATTTTTATAAGTTGCTTGTTGAGCGGTAACCATGTTTCTGGGGACGCCATCAACTATTACACCTTTGTTGAATATCATGTGAGTTGCTATGCATGTTCGTCTTGTCTGAAGTAAGGGTGATTTATCATGATCAAATGGTTTGAGTATGCATATTGTTAGAGAAGAACATTGGGCCGCTAACTAAAGCCATGAATCATGGTGGAAGTTTCAGTTTGGACACTAATCCTCAATCTCTTATGAGAGTATTATCTGTTGTTGAATGCTTATGCATTAAAGAGGAGTCCATTATCTGTTTTCTATGTTGTCCCGGTATGGATGTCTAAGTTGAGAATAATCAAAAGCGAGAAATCCAATGCGAACTTTCTCCTTAGACTTTGTACAGGCGGCATAGAGGTACCCCTTTGTGACACTTGGTTGAAACATATGTTATGCAATGATAATCCATGTAAATCCAAGCTAATTAGGAGAAGGTGTGGGCACTATTGGTAATCTATGCATGAGGCTTGCAACTTATAGGATGTCTTATACATAACACATATGAATTATTACTACCGTTGACAAAATTGTTTCTATGTTTTCAAAATAAAAGCTCTAGCACAAAAATAGTAATCCATGCTTCCCTCTGCGAAGGGCCTTTCTTCTACTTTTATGTTGAGTCAGTTTACCTACTTCTTTCTATCTTAGAAGCAAACACTTGTGTCAACTGTGTGCATTGATTCCTACATATTTGCTTATTTGCATTCATCATATTACTTTGTGTTGACAATTATCCATGAGATATACATGTTGAAGTTGAAATCAACCGCTGAAACTTATATCTTCCTTTGTGTTGCTTCAAAGCTTTCTACTATGAATTTATTGCTTTATGAGTTAACTCTTATGCAAGTCTTATTGATGCTTGTCTTGAAAGTACTATTCATGAAAAGTCTTTGTTATATAATTCAGTTGTTTAATCATTATCTTTACCATTGCTTCGAATCACTGCATTCATCTCATATGCTTTACAATAGTATTGATCAAGATTATGATAGCATGTCACTTCAAAAATTATCTTTGTTATCGTTTACCTACTCGAGGGCGAGTAGGAACTAAGCTTGGGGATGCTTGATACGTCTCAAACGTATCTATAATTTCTTATGTTCCATGCTACTTTTATGATGATACTCACATGTTTTATACACATTTTATGTCATTATTATGCATTTTCCGGCACTAACCTATTGACGAGATGCCGAAGAGCCAGTTGCTGTTTTCTGCTGTTTTTGGTTTCAGAAATCCTACAAAGGAAATATTCTTGGAATTGGACGAAATCAACGCCCAGAGTCTTATTTTTCCACGAAGCTTCCAAAATACCGAAGGGGATACGAAGTGGGGCGATGTCAACACCCGGATTTTTAAGTCTGAATGCCTATTATGTCATACATCGCAATCCCAGGAATATTATTGTTGCGAGGCATAATAGTTAAGTATCACAGTCATCATTCATTACAAACCATAATGTCTTACAAATTGGAATCGCATGATCCATATTACATGAATAGTTGATCTATTGATCAACGAACAAACACTAGTTCATAGCGAAAGCGTAAGATACAAGGACTCTCTAGTCCACAGGCCAACGCTTGACGTCGGAAGACTCCTAGTTGTCGTAGGCGTCCTGCTGGTCATCTCCTTGTTCATCTTCATACTCTGGCCATTTGAATAGCCAGGGACAAAGCCGTGAGTACTTCAAGTACTCGCAAACTATTACTAGTGTAAGTGCTAGACATTTCTAGTAAGGTTTGCTACGCTCTAGTTTATTTGCATAAAGCCAATTTTAGTTCACAAGTGTTTGAGAAAAAGCTTATTCAAATGCTAACTAACTCAAGTGGGAACATTAGTGTCATTCCCACCATTCAAGTGGTGATTTCAATTCAATCCACCACAAGTCATTTCATTTCACCCAATTCATTTCAAAATCATTTTCAAGAATTTGACATCGGAAACTGGATGGCCTTTCCAACCGTCCGTAACCGTGGACGCGGCTATTCGAATAGATTGACACTCTGCAGAGGTTGCACACTTGTGCCACAACATTTGATTTCATCCGTCGGGATTACCCTAAATCATCGTAACACAGTAAGCAGATCATCAACCATAACCTTTCACTTACAAATCCTAGTATGAGCACCTCTCCCATGAGCTTGGCCTCCCAGTGAAGACCAACTGTCAACTTGGGAACTGCACAGGGCTTGGCCGTACAATTCACCTCAATTCACATCATTTCTCAACAACGGAGGCAGCCTCAAGCATAACCCCTATGATGTGTGTTCAGAGGGAACCCATACTAAGATGCATAAACTTCCGGTTAAGCCCTACCCATAATCAGGTATTGTGGGGGTACTCAATATTGGAAAGGTATCGCATTCAAACCAATATCATTTTTATCAAACATCACCATCTTCTCTTGGTCATATTCACCTTCAAAAATCATTCAATGGAATGCTTCATCATTCCAAGGTTTCAAATCATTCAATGTAAATGATAGTTTCCATAGGGTTCTTGAGAAATAATTTCCTCTCATTGAAATCTTCTTAAGATTTAATTTCTCCAACAATCATACATGAACTCATATTGACCTAAGTCCAACATTCATCATCATCATTTGAGAAAATGATTTAAATGAGGTAGAGCACCTCATACCATTTAATAATTCTACAAATGATTTAAATCTCCAAGTAATTCATATAAGGGTGTTTGACCAGGGGTGCAAACATCACATGAATTCATTTGGGACAAGATTTAAATGAAGTATAATACTTCATATGATTTGCATAATAGTTTTGGACAATATCACCTAGATAAACTAGCCATATTGTCCATTAATTAAACTAGGGCATGATCATGCAAAGTGACCACACCATTTTCTTGCATAAACAATTAGTGTAAGTCAAATGTGAGCTATTGGAGTTGGAATTAACTTAATATCTATTTTGGTTGATTTTTAATAATTATTTGAATAGGGAAAAGTCCCTGTCTTCTTCTTTTTATCATATTAATTCTACAACTAATCTTGACATGGGACCAGTGGCATATTGTAGATATTTTTCATAGCTTTCCAACAATATAAAGTTTGTTAAATTTGGCCAAGCCAAACTGATTCTATTGAATTTCAAAGTTGGAGCCAGTATTGATTTGAAATGGATTTGAATTAAATCTAATTTGAATAAAAGGGCCGGCGGGAAAGCTGGGTGGGCCGAAACGGTTTGAAACAGAGGAAAACGGCCCAGCTACGCATCCAGTGCGCTTGGGCCGCCTGACAGAGTGGGGTCCACTCGTCAGCGACGTTTAAACACCGAATCGGTAAGTTTTAAAGGGAGACGTTGGATTAGAATCAGATCAGACGGCGCTGGTGCGTCGTCTTCTCCGGCGAGATCGAGCCACTGGCGCGGCGAGGGTAGGGGGTCGGAGGGCTAACCAGAGCTCCAGCTAGGGTGGGCAGTATGCTCGATGACGTTGTGGACGACGGCGAAGCTCCTGGTACCGGCGGCTCCTCTTGGAACGGCTCCAATCAACGGCGGCGACCTCCGGGTACGGGCGGCTCCGATCTTCAAATTGGAGCAGCTCCGGTGACGATCGAGTGAGTGGAGTGGTTGAGGAGAGGCAGTGAAGGGTGGGGAGTGAGGTGGTGTGCTCCGTTGCTTCCAGGGAACTCCCTATTTATAGAATCGAGTGAGGGTTGCGGGGCAGGGTGGTGGTCGACATGGGCGCGGCGTTTCCGGCGAGCGGTCGAGCTAGGAGAGGGTGCGGCAGTGCTCTACATGTCCAGGCGAAGCTAATGGCGGTGACGGCGTGGTCGGGCGGCGTCTGTGGCGCTCGCATTGCTTCCATGTCGGGCGGTGGCGTTCACGGGATCTTCTTCTCCTTCTCCGGCGGCGGCGGTCCAGGGTCTGGTCGTGGGCATGTCTGGCGACGTCGTGGTGGCGTGGTGATGCTCAACGGCTAGCAAGCGGGGCCAGGGCGAGTGCGAGCGCTTGGAACGGCGCGTGTCCAGAGCTTGTCCGCGCGCGACGCGAGCGGCATCCAGGGGCGACCATGGCACGCGATCTCCAGCGAGGCTACGGTGGCTACGGCGAGCTGGTCGGTGCTAGGCGAGGTAGAGGCGCACGGTGGCGACGTTGGACACCAGGGCCAGGGCTGAGAGTGAAGGAGGAGAGGGGGAGGTTGTCGGGGTGGTGACATGGCCGGCATGGCCATGTCCTAGCCTTGCTCCTCCTCTCTCCTGGGGTTACTATGCTTCATTTAGAGTTAGAGGGGACCAGGGGACTATTTAGACTAGGTTTGAGGTAGATTAGATGAGGTAGATCACTATTGCAAATAGTGTCAAATAGTTCCATAGTTGATATTTGTGAATTTTGTCCAAATTTGATTCAATTCAAATGGTTGCAAGTTTTGAATTGGGTGTGTTTCATTGAGTTAGGAATGATCAGAGATGATGAGAGGTGGTGGTGGAATTGTTGAAATCAAAGAATTGAAAAAAATTGACAAGTGTGAGATTGTTCCATTTGATAAAATGTTGCAACTTTGGATGAGCATAGCTATTGATCTAGAAAGAATTTGGCATGGTGATCTTTACAAAAAGTGTTCACTTGATGTTGTCTTGGGTGAGGTGCAAAGAGTTAGCAGGGTTTAGTTTGAAAAATTTGAATTGCAGGGGCTCAAAGTAGTGATCAGACTATAATTGGCAGATTTGACCATTATCATATGTGAGCCAAATTTGTATTTGAAAATCATTTGATTTGTGATTCTTTGATTCCAAAAGTTGTAATAAGTGTTTAGTAACATTATTCAACTAATGGTGAAGACCAAATTGGTTTAGGATCAAAATTTATAAAAATGGCATAGAGCCATATGTGAGGGTTTTAGGGTTTTTCTTTTATTTGATTTATTTCTCTTTTTGATTTATTTGGTTGGTGATCTTCATATGATCAAGTTAGGGTTTTAGAGTATAGCACATACACATAATAACAATCATCATGGCATATCACTCAAATGCACATGTCCTATGCATGGCACTATATGCAATTTAAAAAGTTTTTTTGGTTTGAAATTTTGCTCTCTGAAATTCTTCTAACTTTCTTTTTATTGAAATTTGGGATGTTACAAACCCTTCCCCCTTACAAAAGATCTCGTCCTGAGATCGAAAAGAAATTTAGGTACTAAAGAAATCTGGGTACTCCTTCTTCATGAAGTCTTCGCGTTCCCAGGTGGCTTCATCTTCGGTATGATTGCTCCATTGTATCTTCAGAAACTTGATGCTTCGGGTGCGGGTGGTTCGGTAAGCTTCCTCCAGGATGCGAATCGGCACTTCGCGGTAGGTCAGGTTCTTGTTGATATCCACCGATCGGTGATCGATGTTCTTGAACACTTTGGTCTTCTCAGGGACTTCAAGGCACTTCCGGAGGAGTGAGATATGGAACACATCGTGCACAGCCGACATTTCTTCGGGTAGCTCCAGTTGATAAGATACTTCACCTCGACGGCTAAGGACTTTGAAGGGTCCGACGTATCGGGGCGCGAGCTTTCCTTTCAGCTGGAATCTCTGCATTCCTTTCAAGGGGGATACCTTGAGATAGACGAAGTCTCCGATCTCGAAGGTCATCTCCCGACGTCTCTTGTCGGCATAGCTCTTCTGTCTTGATTGCGCTGTCTTGAGGTATTCGCGAATCTTGTGTACTTTCTCTTCGGCTTCACTAAGAACATCCAGGCCAAAGACTTGGCTTTCTCCGACTTCCGACCAGTTCAGGGGGGTACGGTATTTCCTTCCGTACAAGGCTTCAAAGGGGGCCATCTGTAGGCTAGCTTGATAGCTGTTGTTGTAAGAGAATTCTCCATAAGGTAAGAAGTCTTCCCACTTGGATCCATGTTCCAGTACACATGCTCTCAGCATGTCCTCCAATATCTGGTTGACTCTCTCAGTCTGTCCGTCGGTCTGAGGGTGATAGGCGGTGCTGAAATTCAGACGGGTTCCTAGTCCTTCGTGCACTTTCTACCAGAATCTTGAGGTGAACTGTGATCCTCTATCTGACACTATCAATTTCGGGGTTCCGTGCAGGGCAACTATTCTGGAGATGTACAATTCGGCTAACTTTGGGCCTTGGTATGTGGTCTTGACGGCGATGAAATGGGCGACTTTGGTCAATCTATCGACAACTACCCATATTGAATCATTGCCTTTGCTGGATTTGGGTAGTCCGGTGATAAAGTCCATTCCTACGGAGTCCCATTTCCATTCTGGAATCTGTAGGGGTTGCAACAGTCCGGCGGGTCGTTGGTGTTCTGCCTTGACTCTCTGACAGATGTTACACTTGGCGATGTAGCTGCCGATTTCTCTCTTCATTCCATGCCACCAGAATTGCTCCTTCAAATCTTGGTACATCTTGGTACCTCCGGGGTGGATTGAATAAAGGGTGTCATGGACTTCTTGCAGAATGACTTGCTTCAAGTCCGAGTCCGATGGTACGCAGAGACGTTCTTTGTACCAAAGAACTCCGGCTTCATCTACGGTGAATCCGGGGGCTTTTCCTGCGGCTTTCTGTTTCTTGATTCCGTCGATGCTAGCGTTGTCCTTCTGGGCTTCCTTGATCTGGCTAACCAAGGTGGGTTGCAGTTCTATGCTGGCTAGGAATCCTTCACTAACAAGTTCTAATCTGAACTGTTCAAACTCTTGGTACAGGCTGGGCTGTTCGGTTGCGATCATGGAGTTCAACTGACACGGCAGTCGACTCAAAGCATCCGCTACCACATTGGCCTTGCCGGGGTGGTAGTGAATCTCCATGTCGTAATCCTTGATCAATTCGATCCATCGGCGTTGTCTCATGTTCAGCTCCTTCTGGGTGAAGATATATTTCAGGCTCTTGTGATCGGAGTAGATCTCGCATCGATTACCCATGAGGTAATGACGCCAAACTTTCAAGGCTAGGACCACGGCTGCAAGCTTGAGGTCATGGGTTGGGTAGTTCTGTTCATGTTGTTTTAGCTATCTTGAAAGGTAGGATACAACTTTCCCTTCTTGCATAAGCACACATCCAAGACCAGTCTTGGAGGCGTCGCAATATACGTCAAAGGGCTTGGTGATGTCTGGCATGATCAGGATGGGGGCTGTTGTCAGTCTGCTCTTGAGCTGTTGAAAGCTCTCTTCACATTTGTCGGTCCACTCGAACTTCTTGTCCTTCTTCAGCAGTTAGGTCATTGGGCGAGCGATGCTCGAAAAGCCTTCTACAAATCTGCGGTAATATCCGGCTAATCCAAGAAAAGCGCGGACCTCGGTTTGGGTGGTTGGGGCTTGCCATTCCATCACGGTTTTGATCTTGGCGGGATCTACGGCAATTCCTCCTGCAGACAAGATGTGTCCCAGGAATCCAACTTCTTCCAACCAAAACTCACACTTGCTGAACTTGGCATACAACTGGTGGTGTCTAAGGGTTTCTAGGACAGTCTCCAAATGTTGTTCATGTTCCTCTTCGGACTTGGAGTATACAAGAATGTCATCGATGAAGACAACAACAAACTTGTCCAAAAAGTTCATGAAGATCTTATTCATGAGATTCATGAAATAAGCGGGGGCATTGGTCAGTCCAAACGACATGACGTTGTACTCATACAACCCATATCTGGTGGTAAAGGCAGTCTTTAGGATGTCGGTGGCTCGGATCTTCAGCTGATGATATCCAGTTCTAAGGTCTATCTTGGAGAAAACTCTGGCTCCGGTTAGCTGATCAAACAAGCCTTCTATCTTGGGTAGGGGGTATTTGTTTTTGATGGTGACATCGTTAAGCTTACGATAGTCCGTACATAAACGATTTGCACCATCCTTCTTGTCCACAAACAAAACTGGGGATCTCCAGGGGGATGCACTAGGTCTAATCAGACCCTTGGCTAACATATCATCTATCTGTTTCTTCAGCTCCACATGCTCTGTTGCGTTCATGCTGTAGGCTCTCTGGGCTATAGGTCCAGTTCCGGGGATTAACTCGATGATGAACTCGATATCCCGATCCGGGGGCATACCGGGTAGGTCATCCGGAAACACATCAGGGTAGCGACAAACGACCCTGATTTGATCCAGAGTTGGCTTGGATAAACTTTGGTTGCAGGTGAATTTTCTGGGTAGTCTTTCAGAGACATGCTCTACTATGATACCGGTGCTGCTAGTCATGGTGATGGCTTTCTTGGCACAGTCTATCAAACCATTATGTTTTGACATCCAGTCCATTCCTAGTACGACTTCCAAACCTTTGGTTCCCAGAATGATTAGATTGGCACAGAAATCTACATCATGGATTTTGATAGGTACATTTTTGCAAAATTTTCTGCTTTGGTGGTTGATCCGGGGATTTGAACTATCATAACGTGCTTCAAACTGAGGGGTTGAATTATACTTGTTGATGCAAAATCTTCAGTGACAAAAGAATGAGATGCTCCGGAATCAAACAATACTCTGGCAGGGATGTGGTTGACAGAAAACATACCCAGTACCACATCTGGTGCTTCCTGGGCTTCTTCGGCGTTCATGTGGTAGAGGTGGCCGTTGCGGTTATTGGAGTTGTTGGGGCGAACTTCTTGCCGGTGGAGACACGGCGTTGCTGCTGAGCAGGTGCAGCGGTGTTGCCTGCGAGCTTGGCGAGCCTCTTGGGACACTCGTTGGAGTAGTGCCCCACTACACCACACTCATAACAAGTGATGGTGGCCTTGTCCTTGGTCGCAACGGGGATGGCGTTGCTTCCAGTTCTGGGAGCGGTGTTGGTGTTGCTGTTGTTGTTGTTGGGGGCTCTGGGCGGAGCGCGGTTGTAGTAGTAGTAGTTGTTGTTGTAGTTGTTGTTGTAGCCTCCTGACTTGGAGTTTCCTCCACTCCAGTTCTGATAACCGGGGCGCGAGTTCTGCATCGGGGGTTTGTTGTTGTTGCTTCTCGGAGTGAAACCTCCGCTTGAGCTGGGGCGATACTTCTGGGTATTGCTAGACCCACTTTGATTCATCATGCGGCGCTTGCGGTTCTCATTGGCTTGGTTCAGCTTGCCCTCCATCTGGATGGCGGAGTCAACAAGGGCTTCAAGGTCGGCGAAGGGGATGTTGACGAGGACAGTCTGCATCTCGTCATGCAGTCCGTTCAGAAATCTCTCCTTCCTCTTCTCAACGGTGTCGGTCTCATCAGGGGCGTACCTCGACAGTGTAAGAAACTTGTCGCGGTATTCTACCACCGTCATGCGACCTTGTTTTAGTTCACGGAACTCATCCCTCATCTTTTTGATAAGACCCGGGGGTACATGGTACTTGCTGAACTTGAGCTTGAACTCCTCCCAAGTCATGAACTGACCTCCGTTCATGGCACGGGTGCTTGTCCACCAAGCGCGGGCTGGTCCGGCGAGATAATGGGTGGCAAACAAAACCTTCTCGTTGGCTTCCACTCCGGCTACTTCCAAGTTGTTCTCCATAGTTTGGAGCCAGTCGTCGGTGTCGAGGGGTTCCTCCGTCTTGCTAAACACCGGAGGGTTGGTGTTCTGGAAGTTCTTGAGCTTAGATCCGGGGTGGTCATGATTTCCAGGGCCTTGGTTGGCAATGTTTTGCAAGGCTGCGATGTTGGCTTGGTGCTCGGCTCTTTCTGTCTCCCTGTCGGCAAGCAGGGTTTGCAGCAGTTGCATCATCGCGTCGTTGGTGCGATTGGGAGGGGCCATCTGAAGATAGAGACGATCATGAGATAAGAGGGAAATTTCTATGGTTTATTTTGGGTAAGTTTGAACACATTTGAAACTTGTAATCTTTTCATGACAAACATAACATTCATTCATTCATTCATCACATAGTACAAACTAACACACACATACTACCATGGTTTTAAGAACCATTCTCATGCTATGATACAAAGGACGGGATACAACTCACACCTACATAAGTGAAACTAGTGCAACTACTCCTCATCCTCGACGTCGATCGGGACGAAGTCGTCAGGTCCTGCCTCCAGGAACTCGTAGTCCTCCTCCTAGGTGAACTCGTCCTCCTCAAAGTCGTCGTCGTCGCTCAGGAAGGCTCCTCCTCCCTGAAGGTCGATACCTCCGTCGTCATCCTCCATCTCTCTAAGCTGATCCTCCTGGGCCTTGACAGTGGCCTCAAGTGCTGCGATCTTGGCGCGAAGGCGCACAATCGTGGCATCCTTCTTGGCACGCTGCTGGTGAAGGCTCTTGCGGTCGTTGTTGAGTAGCTTGATCACCTCACCCTGCTCGATGATGTGAGCATGGGTCTGGTTCGCGTAAGCGCGAGTGGCGTCGAGGTCCTTCTGAGTCTGGTAGAGCATGAAGTCCAGGTGCTCAACATGGTGCCTCAACTGCGGGTGCGGCTGCAGCTCCATGGGCACTTCCATGGCATCACGCCTCACGAGATGCGCGAAGCGAGGATGCGGACCACGTTTTGTCCACAAAGGCGCGCAAGTGCCTCCTGAAGGCCACGTGCGAGTCCGTCGAGCCAGTTGCTCTCACGGAAGGAGAAGAGGATCCTCTCAGAAGTAGGAGGCTCCATCTTGCCCCTCAAGTCGGCGGTGATGATCCACTGCAACTCTCCTCCAGGAGTGTCGTCCACCTGAATTCCGTGGAACTCAGGGTGCGGGCGCTCGAGGAAGTCCGAAAGGGCGTTGAGGTCGTGCTCGAAGATCAAGCTCCCTCCGTTCCCAAGCTGGTAAAACTTGGTGTTGATGGGTTCATTCGGCTCCATCTGAAAGAGAATTGGATGAGTAAGTTAGAGAGTGCAAAGTGTGGCAAAATTTTAAGTAGATTCAAAATAAGATAGAACATGATTCATCAAATTTTGGAAAAGTCTCAAAGGCAAGAGTGTAATTAGATTTTCACAAATATTTTCTTCATTTGATTTCAAAGATAAGTTTTTCAGAACGCCCATTCTAACTAAGGTCTTCTAAGGTCAAACAATGGCTCTGATACCAACTTGTCAACACCCGGATTTTTAAGTCCGAATGCCTATTATGTCATACATCGCAATCCCAGGAATATTATTGTTGCGAGGCATAATAGTTAAGTATCACAGTCATCATTCATTACAAACCATAATGTCTTACAAATTGGAATCGCATGATCCATATTACATGAATAGTTGATCTATTGATCAACGAACAAACACAAGTTCATAGCGGAAGCGTAAGATACAAGGACTCTCTAGTCCACAGGCCAACGCTTGACGTCGGAAGACTCCTAGTTGTCGTAGGCGTCCTGCTGGTCATCTCCTTGTTCATCTTCATACTCTGGCCATTTGAATAGCCAGGGACAAAGCCGTGAGTACTTCAAGTACTCGCAAACTATTACTAGTGTAAGTGCTAGACATTTCTAGTAAGGTTTGCTACGCTCTAGTTTATTTGCATAAAGCCAATTTTAGTTCACAAGTGTTTGAGAAAAAGCTTATTCAAGTGCTAACTAACTCAAGTGGGAACATTAGTGTCATTCCCACCATTCAAGTGGTGATTTCAATTCAATCCACCACAAGTCATTTCATTTCACCCAATTCATTTCAAAATCATTTTCAAGAATTTGACATCGGAAACTGGATGGCCTTTCCAACCGTCCGTAACCGTGGACGCGGCTATTCGAATAGATTGACACTCTGCAGAGGTTGCACACTTGTGCCACAACATTTGATTTCATCCGTCGGGATTACCCCGAATCATCGTAACACAGTAAGCGGATCATCAACCATAACCTTTCACTTACAAATCCTAGTATGAGCACCTCTCCCATGAGCTTGGCCTCCCAGTGAAGACCAACTGTCAACTTGGGAACTGCACAGGGCTTTGCCGTACAATTCACCTCAATTCACATCATTTCTCAACAACGGAGGCAGCCTCAAGCATAACCCCTATGATGTGTGTTCAGAGGGAACCCATACTAAGATGCATAAACTTCCGGTTAAGCCCTACCCATAATCAGGTATTGTGGGGGTACTAAATATTGGAAAGGTATCGCATTCAAACCAATATCATTTTTATCAAACATCACCATCTTCTCTTGGTCATATTCACCTTCAAAAATCATTCAATGGAATGCTTCATCATTCCAAGGTTTCAAATTTAGTTCAAGTCACATTGTTCCCATCTAGAGTAGTCAAGTTTTATTTCATTAGCACTAGCTCTAATTCATGAGGGGATCTATCTTGCTTTGCTAGATTGAGACTAACTTTACTACTCTAGTAACTTCCTTTACTTTGACCAAAGTTAACTATAAAAGTAACTCTTGGAAAACAACAAGTAAAACTTGTAATGTTGAAACTTGGGATAGGCTTATGGTAAGAAAAGGTAATACTATGGTGCCTTGCCCCAAAGGGGCTTTGCACTTTGCAAGAATATTAGCTTGCCTTGGTAGTTCTCAAAGTTCTCCTCCTCCTCCTCTTGGTAGCAACCTTCCTCTTCCGGGTATTCTCCGATGCTAGCGTCTAAATTTAAATACGAGTATAATCACTCAACTAATTCAATGGCTATTCCATACATCACATATAATCACACAAACTATTCTATGCACACAATTAATTTAATTAGAGTGCATGGGTTGTGTTGCTTGAGGAGAGTTAATTTCCTTTTATTTAATATGTAAATGATAGTTTCCATAGGGTTCTTGAGAAATAGTTTCCTCTCATTGAAATCTTCTTAAGATTTAATTTCTCCAACAATCATACATGAACTCATATTGACCTAAGTCCAACATTCATCATCATCATTTGAGAAAATGATTTAAATGAGGTAGAGCACCTCATACCATTTAATAATTCTACAAATGATTTAAATCTCCAAGTAATTCATATAAGAGTGTTTGACCAGGGGTGCAAACATCACATGAATTCATTTGGGACAAGATTTAAATGAAGTATAATACTTCATATGATTTGCATAATAGTTTTGGACAATATCACCTAGATAAACTAGCCATATTGTCCATTAATTAAACTAGGGCATGATCATGCAAAGTGACCACACCATTTTCTTGCATAAACAATTAGTGTAAGTCAAATGTGAGCTATTGGAGTTGGAATTAACTTAATATCTATTTTAGTTGATTTTTTATAATTATTTGAATAGGGAAAAGTCCCTGTCTTCTTCTTTTTATCAGATTAATTCTACAACTAATCTTGACATGGGGCCAGTGGTATATTGCAGATATTTTTCATAGCTTTCCAACAATATAAAGTTTGTTAAATTTGGCCGAGCCAAACTGATTCTATTGAATTTCAAAGTTGGAGCCAGTATTGATTTGAAATAGATTTGAATTAAATCTAATTTGAATAAAAGGGCCGGCGGGAAAGCTAGGTGGGCCGAAACGGTTTGAAACAGAGGAAAACGGCCCAGCTACGCATCCAGTGCGCTTGGGCCGCCTGATAGAGTGGGGTCCACTCGTCAGCGACGTTTAAACACCGAATCGGTACGTTTTAAAGGGAGACGTTGGATTAGAATCAGATCGGACGGCGCTGGTGCGTCGTCTTCGCCGGCGAGATCGAGCCACTGGCGCGGCGAGGGTAGGGGGTCGGAGGGCTAACCAGAGCTCCAGCTAGGGTGGGCAGTATGCTCGATGACGTTGTGGACGACGGCGAAGCTCCTGGTACCGGCGGCTCCTCCTCGAACGGCTCCAATCAACGGCGGTGACCTTCGGGTACGGGCGGCTCCGATCTTCAAATTGGAGCAGCTCCGGCGACGATCGAGTGAGTGGAGTGGTTGAGGAGAGGCAGTGAAGGGTGGGGAGTGAGGTGGTGTGCTCCGTTTCTTCCAGGGAACTCCCTATTTATAGAATCGAGTGAGGGTTGCGGGGCAGGGTGGTGGTCGACATGGGCGCGGCGTTTCCGGCGAGCGGTCGAGCTAGGCGAGGGTGCGGCAGTTCTCTACACGTCCAGGCGAAGCTAATGGCGGTGACGGCGTGGTCGGGCGGCGTATGTGGCGCTCGCATTGCTTCCATGTCGGGCGGCGGCGTTCACGGGATCTTCTTCTCCTTCTCCGGCGGCGGCGGTCCAGGGTCTGGTCGTGGGCATGTCTGGCGACATCGTGGTGGCGTGGTGATGCTCAATGGCTAGCAAGCGGGGCCAGGGCGAGTGCGAGCGCTTGGAACGACGCGTGTCCAGAGCTTGTCCGCGCGCGACGCGAGCGGCATCCAGGGGCGACCATGGCACGCGATCTCCGGCGAGGCTACGGTGGCTTCGGCGAGCTGGTCGGTGCTAGGCGAGGTCGAGGCGCACGGTGGCGACGTTGGACACCAGGGCCAGGGTTGAGAGTGAAGGAGGAGAGGGGGAGGTTGTCGGGGTGGTGACATGGTGGGCATGGCCATGTCCTAGCCTTGCTCCTCCTCTCTCCTAGGGTTACTATGCTTCCATTAGAGTTAGAGGGGACCAGGGGACTATTTAGACTAGGTTTGAGGTAGATTAGATGAGGTAGATCACTATTGCAAATAGTGTCAAATAGTTCCATAGTTGATATTTGTGAATTTTGTCCAAATTTGATTCAATTCAAATGGTTGCAAGTTTTGAATTGGGTGTGTTTCATTGAGTTAGGAATGATCAGAGATGATGAGAGGTGGTGGTGGAATTGTTGAAATCAAAGAATTGAAAAAAATTGACAAGTGTGAGATTGTTCCATTTGATAAAATGTTGCAACTTTGGATGAGCATAGCTATTGATCTAGAAAGAATTTGGCATGGTGCTTTACAAAAAAGTGTTCACCTTGATGTTTTCTTGGATGAGGTGCAAAGAGTTAGCAAGGTTTAGTTTGAAAAATTTGAATTGCAGGGGCTCAAAGTAGTGATCAGACTATAATTGGCAGATTTGACCATTATCATATGTGAGCTAAATTTGTATTTGAAAATCATTTGATTTGTGATTCTTTGATTCCAAAAGTTGTAATAAGTGTTTAGTAACATTATTCAACTAATGGTGAAGACCAAATTGGTCTAGGATCAAAATTTATAAAAATGGCATAGAGCCATATGTGAGGGTTTTAGGGTTTTTCTTTTATTTGATTTATTTCTCTTTTTGATTTATTTGGTTGGTGATCTTCATATGATCAAGTTAGGGTTTTAGAGTATAGCACATACACATAATAACAATCATCATGGCATATCACTCAAATGCACAAGTCCTATGCATGGCACTATATGCAATTTAAAAAGTTTTTGTTGGTTTGAAATTTTGCTCTCTGAAATTCTTCTAACTTTCTTTTTATTGAAATTAGGGATGTTACAGGCGACGAGGCGCCGACACCACAGGGCCGCGCGGCCTGGGTGGGGCCCGCGCCGCCCTATGGTGTGGGGTCCCTGCGCCGCCTCCAACCCTGCCCTTCCGCCTACTTATAGCCTCCGTCGCGAAAACCCCTGTACCGAGAGCCACGATACGGAAAACCTTCCAGAGACGCAGCCGCCGCCAATCCCATCTCGGGGGATTCAGGAGATCGCCTCTGGCACCCTGCTGGAGAGGGGAATCATCTCCCGGAGGACTCTTCATCACCATGATCGCCTCCGGATTGATGTGTGAGTAGTTCATCCTTGGACTATGGGTCCATAGCAGTAGCTAGATGGTTGTCTTCTCCTCATGTGCTATCATGTTAGATCTTGTGAGCTGCCTATCATGATCAAGATCATCTATTTGTAATGCTACATGTTGTGTTTGTTGGGATCCGATGAATATGGAATACTATGTCAAGTTGATTATCAATCTATCATATATGTGTTGTTTATGTTCTTGCATGCTCTCCGTTGCGCGTAGAGGCTCTGGCCAAGTTGATACTTGTAACTCCAAGAGGGGGTATTTATGCTCGATAGTGGGTTCATGCCTCCATTGAATATGAGATAGTGACAGAAAGTTCTAAGGTTGTGGATGTGCTGTTGCCACTAGGGATAAAACATCGATACTTTGTCTAAGGATATTTGTATTGATTACATTACGCACCATACTTAATGCAATTGTGTGTTGGTTGCAACTTAATACTGGAAGGGGTGCGGATGCAAACCCGAAGGTGGACTTTCTAGGCATATATGCATGCTGGATAGCGGTCTATGTACTTTGTCGTAATGCCCTGATTAAATCTCATAGTAGTCATCGTGATATGTATGTGCATTGTTATGCCCTCTCTATTTGTCAATTGCCCAACTGTAATTTGTTCACCCAACCGAAAATTCGCTTCTGAGCTCGTGTCCAGATGCTCCTGATCCCAGGACCAATCACGCTAGGCGTTGTCAGCGTATTCAGCTGTGTATATCCTACGTATCTTGTTTATTGAACAGTACATGGCTCCATCTACGCAGGGCTAATCAATACATGTGGCTCCGTTTCGGCCCGCTACTTGACGGTCGAATCTTTCTTGTTCCCTCGTGTTCACCAATCTGGGACGCCGTAGAGCCACGCAATTAATTCGCCGTCTTCTCTCCATGACTATGTTTCTTCTCGGAGTTTAATCTGATACTGTACTTCAAATCCGGGATTTCTCCAACAGTTCGATCACTGGATTTAGCCTTTGGCCGTCTGGTCAGTCCGTCTGCCTCCGCAACAACCACTATCGATTTAGAACATGTACGGTAGCACGTGCTCGCTTCCGGCCGGCGCACAGTTCGTCTTCCTCTACGATGGCTGTCGATCTAGCGTGAACATGTCCAGCAAGCCATAGAAGGCCGATCTGGCTTTTTCTTTGATGATTGAATGCTGCTAATATTTGACTTTGACTGAGTAGGTACTATGCGTTTATCATTTTCCTAATCAAAGTTTATCGTGTACTCGCAGCTGGTTAGTGTAAACAAACCATGTTGTGGCATTTGTTCTCTTGGTCATGTTTTTGAGCATGTCTTTACCTTTTCTTAATCGCAATCTCATTGACATATTGGCACATCAATAGGTGCTCTTGTACATGCATTAGAACATCTCCAACAAACGCTGCTGCAAATTACGGCGCAGCCTTTTGCGTTTACGGTGCTGGTTTCTAAGTTTTACGGCAATAACGACGGTTGCAGCATTTTTAGATGGTAAAAAGACCTGATGGAATTTTCGGAAGTTTTCTGGATGTTGTACTTTTCAGCGCCACATCGACACAAACACTAGTCCACATTAAGAAAGTAGGGTAAACAACATGATGCTCAAAAAACCTGATGGAATTTTTAATGAACACTCACACTAGCTCAGAAATTCAGAAACCATAGTAGTTCAGAAAACACTCGACACATGGAGAACTACTCCCAATCCCTGAGATTGTCGTTGTTGTTCGTAGCCTCCTCGGTAGTATAGATGTAATGGAGCAAACGATCATCGTTGGGCCCACATGCTGCGCCTCCAAGAAGGACTTCGCTGCCATCTTTTGCTCCCCTCCCGCTTCCGCACTACCTTCTACTCCTTTAAAAACTCATTTTCCACCAACACGTCTTACGGGTGGTCGCGGCGCCACTGCTCCATCGCGCTCTCGTCCGCCTCGGCGATGGTGAGGCGATATAGCGCCCGACGGTGGCGCTGCTCCTCCTCGCGCGGGCGTAAGCGCGGCTTCAGCACCACCATCTCGCCCTCCGCGAGCGACTGCACGTCATCGAAGTTCTTCAGGTCACGCTGCACACGAATGAACCACGACGCCACGACATTATAGGCTCTCGCGGCCTCTTCCTTCGAGACGAAGGTGCTGAGCCAGTGCGTCGGTCAGCCACCGATATTTTAGCGGCGTAATAGCCTGTCGGCTGCAGGCTGCAGGCGCATGCTGTGGAAGCCATTGGCGCTCAACAGACTGCGGCGGCGAGGAGCCATCTTCGGTGGTGGCTAGGGTTTGCCGAATCGGCCGAATTCGGCACGTCGTTGGTGGGTAGTGCCCAGATATACATAGGGGATGGGCTGTGGTGGCGGGATTCGACGGTCGCAAAGTGTGGTCGAATGCGGAGGGGAAATTTCAGTGGTCATTTTCTTTTGCGTGGAGCGGCTGGATATGCGGCGCCGGATAGAGGTTTTTTGGTCATGCCCAAAATTTTCGCACTCAAAAAAACCGATACCCTGCATCCGTAGAAGCATTCCTGTGCTCTAAGGGCATCTCCAACCATGCGACCCAAACGGACAGTGTATTTCATCCGTTTGGGTCGTTCCGCGGACACACGGATGTCGCGCGGACGCACACAGACGTCCGGCTCGATTTTTACTCCCCAACGCATCCACGACCCAAATTGGGAGCAGCTCGGCGGAGAAGCCGAGGCGCTGGGCGGCCGGCCGCCGCGGACGCAGCCCCGTTCGCCGCTGCGGACCCTCGTCGCGGGCGCAGCCCCGTCGCCGCACGCTGCCCCGTCCGGGCGCGCCCAAACAGCAGCGGCTGCGCGCGCGAGCACCCGCATCAGCGCATGGCTTCCTCCTACTGCCTTTGGAGGAGAACAGCTGCTGCACGTCGTCCTGCCTGTCGCTGCGCACTAGAAGAGCCGAGGTCGACCCGCACAGCCTGGAGGGGCTGCGCGACACGGCCCCGTCCTGGCCCTGCAGGCGTGCGCGCGTGATGCGGCGGGAGCGCGTGGCGTCGTGTGGTGGCGCGGCACGGGCGGCGTCGAGGCGAGGGCGCGGCGTGGCCGGAGCTGTGGCGCGGGCGCGGGCTCCCGGCGGACGTGCTCGCGGGAGGCGGCCGGTGGCCGGCGTCATGGCGAGGGCGCGGCGTGGGCGGAGCTGTAGCGCGGGCGGCCGGCTCCAACGGAGGCCGCGCGTGCCTGCCTCACCGGAGGCCGCGCTCGCGATGCGCCACGCCGGAGGCCGGGGACGCCGTGCTGTGCCTGCCTCGCCGGAGGCGCGCTCGCGCTCGCGATGCGCCACGCCGGAGGCCGAGGCCGGGGACGCCGTGCCGCACATGTGCCTGCCTCGCCGGAGGCCGCGCCCGCGATGCGCCTCGACGGAGGCCGACGCCGGGCACGTCCGCGAAGCCGCGTCTCCGCCGCCGGTCGGCGGGGCGAAGCGGCCCTGGGCGCGCGACGAGGTAGCACGGGGCGGCGCGAGGGGCGCGGGGCGCAGCGAGGCGTCGAGGCCGGCGGCGCTCGTTTCTGCTCCGGCGACTTCCAGCATGACTGAAAAAAAGGAGCCGGCGGCGGCAGGGGTCTCCCGGCGAGGGTGGCGCCGGAGCTCGGCTAGGTGAGCTCCAATCCGGCGAGTAGCTTCGAAGGTTTTCATGGGGGAAAAGCAGACAGAGGAGGACAGAGGAGAGAGAAGGTTGGGACCATGTGGTTGCATTTTGTGTCTCTGTCACATGGGCCAGGACGCGGACATAGTCGGATACAATGGACGTCCGCGTTCGTCCGGCTCGCCCCAAAAGTCTCCCAAATTTGCGCCAGTTTTGGGTCAGACCGGACGCTGCACCTGTCCGTTTTTAAGTTGGGTAGCCCCGTTGGGAGCAGGTTTTGTCCGGAAAGACACAAACGGACGAAAGATTCCCATTTGGGTCTCCCCGTTGGAGATGCCCTAAAAAGACATTTTCCGGCCGCGCCCTATTTTGCAATGTCTGTTAGAGATGCTCTTAACGAATCTAGGTCGGAGCACATGTACCTCCGAGTCATGGCGACCGCATAGCTGTGGGCTTCCTCCTCCGCTGCCCAAGCCTGACGGCGCTGGGCGTCCCCAGCTAGGGTCTCGAACGATGCGAGCTGGTCGCCAGCACGCACTTGAAGCGGCAGGGTACGTCGTCGCTGTAGGCGGCGGCAATGTCGTGGATGAGGGCGTCCGTGGGTGGGGCCGCCGGCAATGGAGTGTCCGCCATCGCTGCCTGCTGGAGGGTTCGTTTTCTTGGTCGATCCAGACATGATCGGATGAAGGCTTGGAAGCTAGAATTGTGTATAAATGGTGAATTGGTCGATGGAAGACAAATAGTTTGTCCTGATTTTTTCCCCAAGATCATTACACAGATTATTTGGTATATTTGGTAAGTGATTAGCATTTTCAGTCTCTCAACTAAAATGGTGGAAGTACACATGTTGTACCGCCGGGGTCTGTACCACCCGCACACGGCACACGGGATTCCCCGTCAAACTGTCCCATCGTACCCCCTGTAGCATACATGTATCATCCTGTTCCTCCATTTTCTGTCTTTGGTATGAGCTCTAAAATGGCCTAACTGGCCCACATGCCCAGAGCAAACGTGAGGTCCAGAAAACGAGCTCATTTGAGCTCGGGACCAAAAATGCCATGTCCTCACCCAACATGCTATTTATCTTATTGGAGAGACACCACTAGTGAACTGTGGACCCCGGTCCATTCTTTACATCTGAATACAATCAACTGCAAACATTGTTCTTTACTGTTCTTCGCAAACAAACATCATCTTCCACACTATACATTTAATCCTTTGTTTACAGCAAGCCGGTGAGATTGACAACATCACTGTTAAGTTGGGGCAAAGTATTTGGATTGTGTTGTGCAGGTTCCACGTTGGCGCCGGAATCCCTGGTGTTGCGCCGCACTACACTCCTCCGCCAACGACCTTCACGTGTTCCTTGACTCCTACTAGTTCGATAACCTTGGTTTCTTACTGAGGGAAAACTTGCTGCTGTACGCATCACACCTTCCTCTTGGGGTTCCTAACGGACGTGTGCTTCACGCGTATCAATCATCAAAGAAAATTTTCTCCTCAAAACTTGGGGGACTAAAAATATCACAACCAGCTTCCCCAAGCTTAGACTTTTCCATAGCATTAAAAATAATAGTGTTCAAAGAATTCATGCTAAAAACATTGCTACAACTATTTTGCAAACAAAGTTCCATGGGTTTTTTAATTCTCTCTTCAAACACATCATGTCCTAATTCAATATAAATTTCATAAAGATGTCTAATTTTTTTGTTATTTTCCGTTAAGCCTAACTAGTGAAATAAAAACAAGAAACAAAAAGATATAATTGCAGAATCTAAAGGAAATAGCTTTGAGCACTCACACACCGGCAATAGTGCTAGGAAATAGCTTAGTAGTCGGAGGATGTGAATACCTTTTACCTTACCTCCCCGGCAACGGCGCCAGAAAATAGCTTGATGTCTACGCACGCTTCTATTCCTGTAGACAGTGCTGGGCCTCCAAGAGCAGAGGTTTGTAGAACAGCAGCAAGTTTCCCTTAAGTGAATCACCCAAGGTTTATCGAACTCAGGGAGGTAGAGGTCAAAGATATCCCTCTCAAACAACCTGCAATTAAGATACAAGAAGTCTCTTGTGTCCCCAACACACCTAATACACTTGTCAGATGTATAGGTGCACTAGTTCGGCGAAGAGATAGTGAAAAAATACAAGTAATATGGATGATTATAAGTAGTAATTGCAATCTGAAATAAAAATGGCAGCAAGCGAACATGTAGCAGAACTTGTTGGAAACGGTATTTCAATGCTTAGAAACAAGGCCTAGGGATCATACTTTCACTAGTGGACACTCTAAAAAATGATCACATAATTGCATAAATAAATGCTACTCTCAAACACTCTCTTGTTGGATAACAAACACCATTCATTGTGTAGGGCTGCAAAAGCACACCTCAAGCCGGAGTAAACAAGCTCCACAACGTCATAAAGGAATCACACACGATGCGCACACTGTCACCATCACACCGTGGAGAGTGACTCCGGAGTTCATATTAAAGTAACCTCTAGAGTGCATAATAGACAAGAGTAACATCTACATATTCAACTAGATTACAAAGCTCATGATCACATAAAGATCACACCATGGGAGAGAGAGATGAACCACATAGCTACCGGTAGAGCCCTCAGCCTCGGGGAGAACTACTCCCTCCTCATCATGGGAGACAGCAACGGCGATGAAGATGGCGATGGAGTCGATGGAGATGACTCCGGGGGAAATTCCCGTCCCGGCGGCGTGCCAGAACAGAGATTATGTCCCCCGAAACTTGTCGTCGATGGCGGCGGCTCTTCGGAACCCTTGGTGGAATATGACTGGCTTCCCTGGGGTTTTTACTTCTAGGAGAATATATAGGCGGAAGGGCAGTGTCGGGGGAGCCAGGGGTGGCCTCCCCACACTTGGGCGCGGCAGTGGGCCCAGCCGCGCCGCCCTATGGGGTGCCCCCCTGCTGGCCTTCTCCGACTCTTCTTCGATCTTCTGGAACACTCCGTGGAAAATAGGGCCTTGGGCTTTTGTTTCGTCCAATTCCGAGAATATTTCCTGTGTAGAATTTCTGAAACCAAAAACAGCAGAAAACAGGAACTGGCGCTTCGGCAACTTGTTAATAGGCTAGTCCCGGAAAATGCATAAAAATGATATAAAGTATGAATAAAACATGTAGGTATTGTCATAAAACTAGCATGGAACATAAGAAATTATATATACGTTGGAGACGTATCACTCTTCTTCACTCTCCTCACCCGTCACTCCAGACATTTCCCCCTAGTTCTGCAACACAAAGTGGTACTCATAATTACTCCATGTGCAAGCTTTCTGAGCTCAACTTTTTGCACAGAACTAGTCACGCAATGGAAATCAAGAAGCAAATCCAAATGATACAAAACATATACCATGTATATACATGCATAAGTGGTTTATTACAATACTCAGTAGTAGTGTGAGTATGCAAACTCACTTATTGAAGTATAATTACAAATTATACAAATATTACATACTACAATACATGTGGTACAACTGTATTGTAGTCTCGCCTCCAGTGGTGGTCTCTAGTCGTGGTTTTATTCCCGGTACATCCCAGGCTTCCATCCGGTCCTCCTGATAGAATCTGGAACATAGGGTCTTCCAGTCGGCTGGTAGTCAGAATCAGAGGATGATCCCAGGGAGAAATCTGTGTTCATGAAATGATTATTTAATGCTGCATAAACCTCTCCTGGGTTATACTCCCCTGTGACTCCGCCGTAGGCATTCCCACCATCTGTATCCGACTCGATTAGTATCGGATACTCCTCATAATCTCCCCTACTATACTGATGGTTCTGATGCTGGGTTGTGGCGTCCTTATCAATCTCAGGATTACATCTAACTGGATCACTATATGTTCCCATGAATGATCCCCAACGCCATCATGTGGAGTTCTCAATAGGAGTCTCAGAACGCTGATGGTTCCCGGATTCCTATCCACCCTCATATCCACCTTGGGAATTACTAGGAAAGTACCTAGGTGTTATAGGTGTGGTTTGTTGTTCTGGATGGTCAATACTAATATAATCATCAGCTGAATAAACTGGTGTGTGAACCTCACCCTCCATTGGTTCCTTTCCCTTCGACTCCTCCTTGGGCTCAGTGAATTCTTCCAACATTGTGTCAATTGCCCCCGACAGATGTCGGTTCAACTGAAAGAACAATGTCAGCAGGTTTCTGCAGTTATCCATGTACTTAGCGGCTTCTACTGGTTTTCGTTTTGCAAACTTGAAGTGGTTCAACATAGGATCATCTTCCTCCTCCATATGAGGAATATGTGCAAATTCGGAACCAATAAGCTCCTTAGTCTTATGTTCCCGAATATCTGTGATGGCTTTCATTATGGCTATGTGGTAGGCTGTTCTAATGGTTCTAGCCTCACCTGCTGGCATCACTGCACTCATTCCTAGGGATTCTGGGAGTTGTAATCCTACCCTACACTTTGCCAATACCGTACCATCGTAGTACATGTATTTCATTACTTGGATTTGGGGATCGCACACAAATTCAAGTAACATAGCACGAAAAATGTCCGCGAGTCCTCCGTCATAATCGTTCAAAGTTGATTCCTTCACTTTCACGTTACGTCCAGAACGTGAACTTGCCATAATTGGCTGTAGATAAGAAAGAGTATAATATTAGTAATGATGCATCATCATAGTGATCATAAAGAATTATCGCACTAAAAGATATGATTGTTTTATTCTCAAGTGAATATACACCATATTTTTAGAGAATTCTTTACTAATCCTATTTGACTCCTACCGTTCCATCCCATTTACTAGGTTCCAACCTAATGTCAAAGCTTTTGCTCTCATACCAACTGTGGTGACCCTACATACCACTGCATGTTGTAGTATGCTAGTCGTTGATATAACATTCACGAAGTACCAATCCGCAAATGTTACATCCCCCAGAGTAGTACAACAGAACATAGTAGGTCCATAATTCATTCATTTATTATTACAAGCCATATATACATATCATCTCGGAGTTCCTCCAGGGTCTGGAGAGGAATACTCCTGGGTTCGGGGTGAACCCAACTTAACTTACAATATAATAGTCTCAGCAGATTATACATCTTATTCTACTCGAGCAGCTAAATACTAAGTGTTCCCACTGCTCGGTTACTACTACTAGTGGTACTCTATGCTTGCCCCCCCTCGGAACCGTTCCCGGCTCCATAGACTATAAGGTAGTCTACGTCTTCTATTCCTCCGGAGAGGTCTGGTTCTTCATAGCAGACGTCTTCTGCTCCTTCTTGGTTGTAGATGTCCTCTTCAAGGCGATTCAGACAATCTAAGCAGGGGATTTAAGAGTGGTATGAGTACGAGCGTACTCAATAAGTTCATTATAGAAAAGAGGTGCTTAATCCACTAACTACGATATCAGACCAGAAAGTCTAATACCAATGCAAGTTTTGATAATCATTTCTTCAAGAGGTTGCTTTTATTCCGAAGAACTATGTCCGTCAGCCTTCACCGGTTTACTAGAACTTCATGGAGTTCATTTCCGGCAGCGTTCGCAGTTCCAAACCCGGAACAGGGAGTGACAGGTCACGATTCATTACACTCTGCAGAGGTGTGTTGCTTTACCCATAAGAGATCTTAACCTTGGTGCCAACCGGGCAGCTTTCCCGTCCACACTTCCTTTAGTGTGAGGCCCGGTATAAGGTCTTAGCCAATCATATTCCTCCACTACCTCGCACACCCATCCTTTGTTGCATACCCAGACCCTGGGTCCTTGCCGGTGCTCTTATACCAATTAAGGACGGCCCTCGACCACGACAACAGTCTGGGATCGAACCAAACTCCTTCGCCGGTAGATGCAACCCATCATAGACCGCAATACCGTGGGGACTTAGGGTTCCCCAACCTCACCGCTTGCTCCTCGGGCTACAAGTGTCTACGGACTATGCCGTGGGGACTTAGGGTTCCCCAACCTCACCACTTGCCCCTCGGAATACAAGTGTCTACGGTAAAGCGCATCCGTTGATGTACAAGAGGTGGAAATACGATTGACTACTCCGTCCCACTCCAGATCTTATTGTTAACACGAGTTTTACGGCACAAGAATCACTGGACGACTTTTGTTGTTTAATCCTAAATGGATATAAACCCTTGCAATGGAACATCCACCATATCAACACAATCCATGGTTCCATTGCCCACCACATAGTCATATTCATAGTTATGAAAATAGTGGTTTTGCTTTTTATGCAAGAGTGATAAACATAGTACTTTGCAAGTGATTTGGTAAAAATACTCAAATGACATGAGCAAGTGATGAACTTGCCTGAAGACTGCAAAGTGTTGCAGTTTGATGGTGTGGACTGACCCTTGTCCTCTGTTGCTGAAAAATAGCATCATTGTCCGATAAGGGCAATGGTTAAAGAAGCAATTATGCATGATTCAGCTTTTAGGGTTTGTTCCCCCCTTTCCGGTGTTTTAACATTTCATGTAAGAGGTGAATACTAAGAATAATTTAGGGATACTCTGTTTAGAGTAAAATACTACCTTGAAATGTTGTCAAGGTGTTTTTAGAGTCCAAATTTATGGACTTATTTTCACTATTGAAAATATAAAGTGTGATTTAAATGCTTATAATATTCATCAAATTAGGACTTAATTTTATTTGTCTCCAAAAATTCCTTTTAATATTTTATTATGATAGAGAATTTAATTCTAAGTGGTTTACATATTTTTACTTATTTATTTGGAGCTTTTAATCATTTTCTATTTATTTTTAAAGTTTCTGGTTTATTGGAAATGGTGAAATGACCCTTTTGCCCCTGGACCCACCTGTCAGTGCAGCCCAGCGGATTAGGTCGAACCCGAGCCGCACGGTCCGGCTCGGTCGGACTCACTCGCCCCCTTCCTCTCTCTCTCGCGAAACCCTAATCCTCTCTCTCTCGCGACGACCGCGTCGCCCGCGCCATCGCCGATTTGTCCCGACCACCTCCGGCCCTCGCCGGCGATGAGATGGGTGCCAGTCGAACCGTCGTTCAACGGCGCACCCTCGGGTCCGCGTCGATCTGAGTTTCGCCGCCGTTCCTTCTCGCCCCAACCTCGCTGCTCCTCGGCCGCACGGATCCATGAAGATCCGCCGCTCATCGGCGGTCCTGGCGCTATGGCGACGCTGAGAGGATGCTGGCGTTGCGGCGAGGCTGCGGCCTGGCTTGGCTTGGCCTGGCACCGCCATTCGCCCGGCGTGTGCCGCCGTTCGCCCGGCGTGTGCCGCCATGCCGCCATGGCCGTGCTCATCTTCTTCGCCTGTAAGTGTTCTTCTCCTCTCTCTCTCCTGATCTTCCTCCTCCTAGTTGAGCTGCGGCTGCCTCTCCTCATGGAGATGCTATGATGTGATGTGCTGCTGTTGCTATGTGCTACGCCCTGGTTATTGTGCCCCCCCCTGTGTGTGCTGCTGCTGCGCTCTGCTTGCCATGCTCTGCCTAGCTCTATTGTCATGCTGGTACTGATGCTCTCATCTCTCTGGCTTATACCTGTGAGCTTGCTATTATTACTGCTATACTCATATGTGTTTGCTCATGAGCATCTTGTAATGCTCATGGACTGCTAAGTTGCTTCTGTTATGCTTCTGGTCATGCTACAATTTGTTAAATTGCTTGCTTGCTGGCTCTGGTTGTTGCTATGGCTTATTTATATGTGTGTGCCATCCATATATATATCCCTGGTTGGATTACTTGAGTAATTCTTGCTTGAGCAAGGTCAGTGATGTGTGCTATTCATGTCTAGCTTGATCCAGTGGTACATCATGTATTTGATGTGCTTCTGGATACAATTATGAATCATTTATTTGATTATCTGTGAAGTAACTGTGGATGAATTGTGGCTATGTAACTTATATGCTTCATGGATTGGTGCTAGGTTGGCTCTAGCATGTACTTGCATGCTCTGTCAGGCCCTGATGATCACATGATCATCAGTTGCTTGGTGACTTTCTGGTGTCATATGGCTTGTGTTCCACTGATGCTCTTCCTTGGCCTGTGTGGCACTCAAGCCTGTGCTGGTGCATGCTCTTGCTTACCCCAGCACCTGATGTTGCTTGCAGTGATCATCTGGATCATATGCAATGGTCTGGTGCACTGTTTAGTTATGCATCTCATTTATCTGTGTAGTCTAGCTTGATTGAATAGATAAATGAGGTGAACTGCTGAGCAGTAATGATCTCATGGATGGATTTGTTGTAGCTAGAGGGATGCCAACCACTGGTTGGGTACCCTAGCTCATGCTGAACCCTATTGGGTTATGATGCAGTGGCTTAGTGAGTGCTCCTGTGGGTTTGAGGTAGCCCTCACAGCTCTTTGTGTTGTTCAAGGGTGGCTCCCCTTTTCTGTGGCTTTGTTGTGACTCTCTCATGCTATCTGGTTGATCCATGACTGGATTACCAGTAGCTTTTGATGTTGAAAACAAAATAGACATTTAGATGTCTATATTCTGATGGTGTAACTAGCTGTGTGGTGCTAGGTGAGTTTGGATGGCTAGTTAGGGATTAAATTCATGTTGGATTTCTCTGGTAGTGTCACCATGCTGACACACGAATGTTCCCTTGGGTGATTTCCTTCTGGCTAATCTTCTGTTTGCTTGCACCAAATGGCTTAGTAGCCAGATGATGGTACAAACAGGGTATTCTACCCATTTTGGCTTCTGTGATATATGCATATGCTTATTTATGAGCAAAACCATGGTTTGCTCATGTTCATCTGTGTATACCTCACTCCAGCTCCTAGAAAGTGTGTTGGTGTAGAGGGTTTGCTTCTGGTTGATGTGTGAAGCTTGCCCTGCTCCTCCTGCTAGCTTGTGATGCTTGATTTGATTCTGGTGGTTTTTAGAAGAGGTTGAACAACTCTGGCTGTTCTTCCTGTTCTTCCTGTTCTTGGTGTTCTTACCCTTTGGAGATCTGTCAATGGAGCTGCTAGGGTTTGAGCTTGATAAAGTTTATATATGCTCCTCCCTTGCTCTCCTTGGTCGACAGCAGTGCTGTATGCATTTAGTGACTCCTCTCTGGACTTGTGTGTTCTGAAGCATGCACACATGCAGTGTGAGCTGCCTGTGTGTGTGTGCTTGGAACTTGGACTTGTGAGTGGATCAGCTCGGCAGGTTGTGGTATTATCCACCCCATCCATTTCTTTGACTAACCTGCCAAGTGGTTTTACCACTTGGCTTAATCTTTGTTCTTTTGTTGTTTTTGTTTTGCAGGAATACAGCAGATGATCAAGATGATCTCCATTCCTTTGCTGATCATATATTCATGAAGAAATGTAGCTAGTAGTTTAGTTATGTGAATACCTTTGTAATTTTCCTTTTTCCTATTTCATTTATTCAATTTCTGAAATGTGTTGTAATATATAATTCAATTTGGGATATTGTAACTTGACAATGTATCATGCGTGATTATCAATAAAGCTCAAGTTTTCCTTAATGAGCTTTATATATTTGATGTACTTTTTATATACTTGAATATCTATTTATTTAATGAATTATCTCAATTTGAATTATGATATATTCAATTGATGTTTGAATTTTGAAATTCAAACATATCTTACTTAAATTCAATCATGCAACTTACTTTGAGATGCACTATTCCCCTCTCTTCTCGAAAACCCTAATTGAGTGAAGTAAGGTCCAAGTCTATCGCACTCTCGAAACCCTAACCCTGTAAGGTGTCGAGAGAGAAACTTGTCCCCCTTCGACGCAATTTTCTTTTAAAAGCGCGAAATTTCCCCAGATTTTACGATGCAATGCACATCCCTTTCTAAATTCTACCCTTCGATCGTCTCTAAACCTAGGACATTACAGCCGTTTACCTCAAAGTTCACGGCAGGAGCTTGTCCCTCGGCTAGCCTGGTAAACACCGGAGAGCGCTGCAACACGTTGATATCATTGTTTGTTCCTGCCATGCAAAAAAATGCATGTCAAATCCAACGCTCATGGTCTGCCACCACCTCAAGAATAACACTGCACTCACCAGTATGCCCCTTGTAGATCCCCTGCTAAGCGAAAGCGCAATTCTTTCATTCCCAATGCATACAGTCAATGCTTTTGAGCATCCCAGGAAACCCTCTTGCTGCATTCTTTTGCATGATCCGAGTTGTATCATCTTATCTTGGTGCTCTCAAATAGTGTTTAGCAAACACCGCTATGATGGCTCGGCAAAACCTGTAGAGAGTCTCTGTACATGTCGACTCTGCCATCCGTACGTAGTCATTGGCTGTATCTAGAGGAGTTCCGTATGCAAGATAACGCATTGGAGCAGTGCACTTCTGAATTGAGGTGAAGCCCCAAAAACCCATGAAATCTTGCTTGGCCATGAAGTACTTGTCGTACTCCCTGACGCCATGGACAACCTTCAAGAACAGCTCCTTGTTCATCCTAAACCGGCGCCGAAATTTCTTCGGTGAATGAGTCGCGTCGTCGTTGAAGTAGTCGGCGTCAAGCAACATTGCGCTTGCTTGACGATGCCGGTTGATGTTCCTCCTCTTGCCTGGATTTGAGCCGCCGCGCCGAGGCACTATGAAGAAAGCCTGGCGAACGCGCAGCATGTTCATCAGAATTAGTTGTTGTTGTTACCACCGAACAGCCTGATCGTTCTGCTCCTTCGTGAACAGCTGCACCATCATCTCGTCGTCGTTGTCCATCGCGGCAATCGGGACGAACACCTTGCGGGCGGGGCGGTTGTGCCGAGGTGGTGGCGAGCTCTGTTCCGAGCGAAACAGCGGCCGCCGGTCGATGGGGTGGCGGCCGTGTCGATGGATGGCGGTTTCTAGACATGCGGTGGTGTCTATTGCAAGCAGGGGCGCGGCGGCGACAGCGACAGTGGTGATCTAGAAGGGTGGGAGTCGGCTCGGGCGTGGGTAGGATGTGGGAAATCGGTGTGTCTGGCTGACAGGCGGAGCCCACGCTCGTTTTCAGACGTGCCGTGAGGCGCCGGCGCGCCCTTGGCGAAGGGGCCGGTACGGGGTTGCCGGCGATTCTATTGGGTTCGAAAACTAGCCTACGCCGTTTGGAGCGCACCGGTGCGAGCCCATTTTCGCTGCTGGCCCCCAAAACGCTATCGGGACCGTTATCGGGGCCGCCGGTGGAGATGCTCTTATATCTATTTTTCGTGCTCTTCCTTGGTTTACATGATTCATTGATATCTAATTTAGGTGGGTAGAAAGGTAAACTAATTAAGGTGGGCATAATGCAAAACTATTTTGGATTTAAGTGAAATGATCAGGAGAGGGAGGAAGGACAATACCTTGCAGCTGTTGAGATGAAGCCATCACGTCACACATGCGACATTTATCACTAAGTTAGAATTTGTAAGGTGAGATATATTGCATGGTCTGGATGTAGAATAGTTATTTTATACCCGTCGTGTATCTTTCCAATCATAGATAATTTTTATGTCACAATAAATTTTGTCTTACTTTAGCAATCGTGTTGAACATAAGAAAAAATAGACATGTTAATGACTCATAAAGTGCAATTTATATGTCGATTGTTAGTCAATATAAACGCAATTATTTGTATATAAAAAAGCATAATTTTACGAACGTATGACGGTTGATACATTCAAGGATAGCACTACGTCGCGGCACCGCATAGATCCATGTCCGCATAAAGCGTGATATCGATTAGATATGATCTCACGATCAGGGACGGAGCCACGGGTGCCAGTTGGGGCCATGGGCCCCCTATGCTGAAAATTTTGCTAAAAGACCTCCTAAAATGTATGTGTCCTTCAATTTGCGAGTATTTGCCTATCCAGCCCCCTCCAAGCTAAATTTTGTTTAATTGGCCCCCTCCAGACTATATTACTGGCTCCATCCCTACTCACGATCAAAGGAATTTAGGTTACAATGTTTCTTAGTTATCGCAATGATGAACTTTGTGACTGAATCACATTGCAATACTTTAGTTGGGTGTGTATACATCACATCATTCATCCAATGACATGGCTCTATTATCAATTGAAAACAATGTCCATGATCAGAAAAACTTGTTCATCTGTTAATCAAGGATGACACTACGTCGCGGCACCGCATAAATCCATGTTCGTGCATCGTTTCTGCATGCAGCTCTCCATTCCTCTATTTATGGTCCACATGACATCAACAAAAGATTCCTTTGAATTTTTTTATTTAAAAATGTCTACCTTTCAAACCATTCAACTCGACTGATGATTCGTTTTCACGGTTGGCTTCCACGCGTCAAGATATTCAAAACTGAATCTTATATTAATATATTTTGAATTTCTTTTGCTATTTCATAATTACCAGATTATCTCATATGATTACCGGATAATGCACACTAGAATTCAAAAAATAACAATCATGCACTCTCGATTAAGCAGAACTTAGTAACAGCCAACATAAGTGATATTACCAGATTAACCTAGCGAGACTATCACATAAAACTAGTGTGATTATCAAACTATTCCAGAGCGTCATTCTCGGATTTTCCATACATGTTACTTCAGAGTAGTCACGAGGTTATTACTACAGCAGCTGCCCGATTAATTGGTCACAGTTATCATGCTATTCGTAGCAAAACAACCAGCATAACAATTATCAGATTAATTTGTGATAATTAAAATCACCTAATTGCGAAATTTCAGGGCGGCGGCAGACGCGGGGACAACGGCGGCAGAATGTTCCTGGTGGGTGTTCAACGTCGCGCATCAGTCAGTGTCCTGCTCGCCGTTGCATGCTCGTCTACCTCCTCCTCGTGCCCGTCGATGGCGGCCTGGCAGAGCCCTCCCCGCATCGCGCTCACAGATCCTCCTCGAGCTCGTCGGTGGAAGCGGAGCCTTCACCACGAAGTGCCACCTCCCTGCGCTTGTCAACGACGGCCTCATGGAGCCCTCACCGCGACGCACCTCGTCCTCACGCTCATCGACGGAGGCCTGGCAGAGCCCCCAGCGAGGCGCCTCTTCCCTGCGCTTCTGGTGCGGCGCTCCAGCGCTCCGATGCGGCACTCGGGCACAGTGGTCCGGCGACTATTCGGCGCACGGTGCTCCCCGTGGCCTCTGAGAGAGAGATAAAGCCGTGTGGCTGAAAGAAAGTAGCGAAGAGATAAGGTGCAAGTTGTCGCGGTTCCTATAAAGAGCCTGATGGCGCTTCACCAATTATGATGCAGCCGCCGTTCACGGAAAGAAATCATGCGGCGCTTCTAGTTATATTTTCTCATTAATCAATGGACTAAGTTACTAGGGACATGATTTTGTTTACAATGTTTCCGATTAATACAGATAGCATAGCATAAAAATTATTATGAACGTTAAAGATGTAACAATAAAACATCTTTATTATTTGCCTCTAGGACATTTATCCAATATCTTTGGGGTCGTAAATTACCCCCTTCGTTCTGTGAAGGAACAAGAATTTTATTAAAATCACCTATTAGGATCCATGGTAGATCAACGATGCCATGGAGCTCTCGGATATAATTAATCTCCCACGTCAAGTGTTTCCTATCACCAGTTCACCACTTGGTTCACCATAGATACCAGTTGTGCGTTTGAAAGTACAAATGCACCGCTCTTGAAAGTAAAAGATGTTGACTTGGAGATACATGCGCGCACCTTAGGGTGTGTTTGGTTGAGTTTTTAGAGCCAACTTCTCGGTTAGCACCGCAGAATCTGAACCAAAGGGTATTTTTACGTATCAGATTCTACAAACGCACCAAATTCCCGTACGTGTAATTTCCGCAGCAAGTCGCAGCGAGCCAACACCAGCTTCCAGAGCGGTGGCTTCCGAACTTTGAGAAAAATTACCCACTGCCATCAGATAAGTGGTACCGTTTCGTTCTATTCTTTTCTCTAGCCCAGGCATCCTGCCCCTTTCTCTCGTCAACAAAAATAGAGCGCAGCCTAGGAGGCTAGGGTTGCGCCGCCCCTGCGCCGCCCCTCGGCCAGCCCGCCGGCGGGAGAACCTCGTCCATCCGCCCCAGTCGCCGCCGTTTCATCCGCCTTGATTCGCTTCACCCAACGGCAAGGCAGCGACTCCCCCGACCCGTCCCTGCTCACTCGCGACCAGGACCGGTCCGTGTTTGTTGCCGACGTTATTCTCTATCCCGACCTCGAGCCTCAGCCCTCGTTGATGCGAGCTGCCGGCCCGATCTCAGCCTGAGGTACGCGATCCTTTTCCTAGGCGATGGTATTCAGGCAAATTAATCACGCCTCCCCACACCCCTGTAACAATCTCATATGTTTCAGTTTTTGTGTATACCTTTGCCGCTAGTACCAGCAGAGCTTGTCGGCTGGGTTGAATAAAATAACTAGTTCTGTAAGCACTTATAGGTGGCAATACAGAAAAGTACTTGAATAATGTAAACACGATTTAGTTTGTAAGTCCGATGATTAGCTAGTAGCTCTTGCCATGAGTTAAAGATTTGCAGTTTAGTCAGTTAACCTTGTGTTGATATTTCTTCCAGCGAAAGTATGGACAAAGCTGAGAAAGCAGTATGGGATGATGCACACGTACTGCACTTTATTACTACTTGCAAAGAAGAGATTAGTAATGGGAACAGGCCTTTAGGTTTTCTCAATCCGATTGGTTGGAAAAATCTTGTGGAGAAGTTTGAAGCAAGAACTGGGAAGAAGCTAACAAAGACTCAATTGAAGAATAAATGGGATAGTATGAAGAAAGAGTACACATGGTTCATGGAGTTGAGAATTGCTGCTACTGGACTTGGATGGGATGATGCAAAGCAAACTGTTGATGCTTCCAAAGAATGGTGGGATGAACATCTTCAGGTAACAAAAATACCTTTTTGGCATCAATTATGTATAAAGTGTATTTGCATTTGCTAACTTATTTACATTCAATTCTAGAGATGCAACGATCCCGCGAAAAGTATAAAATGCAATCACTTGAGGTACAGGAAGCGTGGACCGAAGCATTTGGATGATCTGCACGTGATGTTCGAGAAGGCACATGTAACAGGGGCTAGTGCAAGCTGTCCAGGAGATATATCTAGCGACGAATGCAGTGATGATGATGTGACAGCTGTAGACACAACTGATGAGAGTGTTGAAATAAAGTTGGCATCCTTGAAGAAAGCAAAAGCAAACAAGAAGCGCAAACAATCAACTATTGAAAGTGAAGAGAAAGCTAGTAAGAAGCGCAAGGAATCCTCTAATGCCAATAAAGATAAAGATGAGAAAAGCCCCTTCTTTCGAACGTACGCCAGGCACATGTGAAAAGATAGGGATTGCAGCTGAAAAGATTTCATCAAATTTTGTAGCATCATCTGCTCCTCCAACAAACCATGTACCTTCCATTGCAGATGTTATGCAGATGGCGAAAGATTGTGGGGTGCAAGAAGGAACCGCTTTAATGCATACAACCACTATGATGATCGTGAAGCCCGATTTTAGGGAGATCTTCAGCTTGCTTCAAACAAAAGAAGGACGGTTTGATTTGCTGCAGAGGGAGCATGAAAAGGAGATGAAACGAGTGTAGAATATTTTACTTATCGTGTTAAACATTTATGTCAATTTGCTTGTCTTGCCGTGTGAACCATTTGAGTCTTGTCGTGTGAACAATTTCCTATTCATCAATATTATCCCAAAATAGCGATTTACATATCAATTAGTACGCATATCCATGTCTTCTGACTAATTTGCATATAAACAGTCTATCTGGATCTTAGGGGCATTACAGACATTTCTAACCAAACCTAAAGTTCACAGTTGCTACAACCAAACAACTTCGAGAAACAGCTTCCAGATAATCCACAGTTCACAGTTCACAGCAGCTTTTTCACAGTTCACAGTTCACAGCAGCTTTTCTATAATCCACAGCCCAACCAAACACACCCTTAAAATACTTGACATGTAAATCTGGAATTGGATATGAAATATCCATAGGCTTTGGACTTAAAATAAACTGGGACACGTCTATGTAGCGCACGGGCGCCCGATGGACAACTCGGGCGCACCGTCCACTGCACCGACCCCATCGTTCCCAAATAGAACGACCCAGACTCTTTCCCTCAGGCAACTTGCCCTTGTGCGCCGCCGATCAGGTTCCTCGCTGCCGCCGTGGCTCCCCATGCACTGCTCCACAATTTCCAACCGGGACTCATCCTCGCCGCCGCCGCCTTTCCCCATGCGCCGCTCGACCGTTCCCCATCCCCGCACCTCTAGTATTCCCTAACTGCCGCCGCGACTCCGATCCAGCGGATCCCGTGATGTAACTCACCTCCGTCGATAGGAGAGAGAGAGCCGGAGGATCTCGAGGTGGAGGGGATCGATGACGACCGGATCGAGGAAGAAGGGATCCAGGGTGTCGATTCCGGTGGGTTGAGTCGGGATGGCCTACAGCGAGTGCACGGACAAACGACGGCGGCGACTATCTCGGGTCCTCCCTTGAGAGAGTCGCAGAGGATGAGAGAGCCAGGGTAGGGGAGAGACGTGCGGGACTCGGGGAAGGGCAGGTCCCACCTATTAAAACACAAATTTGTCAAATTGTTGCCTAACAACACTGAGTAATTGCTCGATTATCTTAATTTGTTGCCTCAATAGCTACCAGTGCCATCGTTAGTCAAGTTATTGTCCAGGTAAGCAACTTTATAACATCGGTATGCAACTTCATAGGAGGGGCATCAAATTTGCTTTATTAGGCATCAAATTTGGGCTTTTGGCACCAAAGTTGTGTCGTCGGTCACTAAAGGTGCCCCTTCGGGCACCAGTGTTACACCACCCTCAGACATCAAATTTGCCCGTTTTGGCACCAAAGTAATGTTTCGCTCTACCAAATTCGCGTTGGTGGACATCAAAGTTGCACCGTCACACACCATATTCACTCACCAAAGTTGTGTCACTGGGCACCAAATGTGAGCTAAGATTTGTCGGGCACCAAAATTGCCATGTCATGCACAAAACTTGCTATATCAGACATCAATATACAATCGTTAGGCACCAAATTTAGTTTGACGTGCACCAAAATTGCTCTGACGGACACCAATGTTGCACCGTTAGGCACTAAAGTTCCCTCCGAGGCACCAAAGTTGCTCCGTCAGGCACCAAGGTTTCTCTTTCAACATCAAATTTTCCCTATTGGGAACCAAAGTTGCGCACCAAAATTTGTGTCTTGTGACACCAAATTTGCGCCTTCGGGCACCAAAGTTGTGTCGTCAGACATCAAAGTTGCATTGTTGGGCATTGACGCGCACAAGAATTGCATGCTCGAGCTCTGGGCCTCCTAGAGCATGGGCTGGGAGGCCGTGGGGGTGCGGAGGGGAGGAGGCCGAGGGTGTAGGGGGGCAAAGGGGATGGGGATCTGGCGGAGCTCCAGAGGGATCGCGGGATCGCCAGAGAAGGTGGTCTTGCGGTGGGATTCTGGGCGGCGGCCGCGTGCACGGTGCGGAAGGGAATCAGAGGTTCGAACCAGGAACCACCTGGGAGCGAATCTTCACCTGGCTCGATCAGGACGGTTCAAGAAGGTACGCTCGATTCGTCGGTTTGGACTAGTCACAATGGGGAATATCATATAGTAGTATCATGCATATGATACTAGTGTACGATATTATCTTCACAATGCATAGTATCATGTAGTGGTATCATATGTTACATGTATTTAATGATTTGTAGAATCTCAATACAAAAGTGTGTACAAGATTTGTTTGCCATTAAATTTTCTAGCTCTAAGTGCTATGATACGGTATCTACCTATGATACCACTATCATCTGTTTCATCATTAATTGATATGATACATCATCATTTTGCATGATACTATTTATAATACTACCATGTGAGTAGCCACTAATCGAATAAATTTGAGCTAACTGGACAGGGCTTCGTTGGAGGTGGATCGCAAGCAGACTTTAGGAACAATAATATTGGATGGACTTGGATCTCATACGCTGGGTCGTCCAATATGCTGTGGACTCTGTGCTTCCTCTCTCTTGGCTCGCTATCTCGTGGCTGCCGGAACACGTGCATGTTAATAATCATGGGTGGAAGAGATAAAGCAGCGTCAGATTTAAGTCATGCACATCGTAACAGAATTAGAAAGGGAAGAGGTGCATGCTGTATGGCGTACATGACAACCACGTGCGCGGGCTGGAACTGGGCGCCGATGTGCCATCCCTACGTCCCGCTCGGTGCAGAACGATCGACACGTTCCGATCGTGTGTTCCACCAGAAGAATCCATTTGGACCTTGGATATCCATGATATGATAACTGGTTGTTGGACTGGACGGACATGGACATTGCACAACATAAGTTGGATTGGAGCTGGACCAGGCCAGACCTCGGAATGGATATCTGCTATTTGGACTTGGGCCCTGATCCAGTTCCAGATAAGTCGCACGTTGCAATCGATCGATACTAGCTTTTTTTTTAGTTAAGCACGCCACTTTATTTAATACTAGCAAAATTGCCCGTGCGTTGCAACGGAAAAAAAATACGTCTACTTTAGCATATATGTAGTGCCTGATTAGTTTGGTACCTTTGATCTTTCAAAGTGTTATGGTTGAATTGCAGATTAAAGTGGGAGCGCCTTTATTTTTTCTGTCCAGCCAAGCCCTCTATGACTATTACTGTTGAAAGTCCACTCTTCCGCAAACGACATTTTTTCACAAAAATTCAGCACATACGTATGGATCTCGTAACATTTTTCGCCATGCTTCTGTGACACGATCACCGCAGTCCAGCTCGTGCTGCAAAAGAGAAGCAAATCTTTAGCCAAATTCATCTAGTCTATTGTAGAAACTGCAGGGTTTCCTACTCTGATATACGCAAACCACCAAACGCCACGAAGAGTGATTACTCTAAACCAACATCATACAAATTCACTGAATAAGCATGTGGAATTTAAATCTTGTACACTGATAACCGCAACAGATATCGTTTAGGATGGTAAACGAATGGTTAAGTAGTCATCTTTCTCCCAAGTAATGAGCCAATTACTTTTGGCACAGTACGTTCAACGATTGTAGAGGATTTTAACTTACAAAAACCTGGTAGAACCACCTAAACTAAACATTAATTAAACTACCATGCTAGTATTTAGACATTGCAAATACAGTTTAAATTTTAGAACAAACTAAATTAAGTTAGCTTTGCTTTTCTGTTTCGCAAATACATCTAGCAAGCAGAAAAATCGTCATCTCGCTTTGATCAAACTTTTTTTTGCAAACACATCTAGCAAGGAAGGGTAGGTAGCAGCGACCATATCGAGCAGCTAGCAGCAAAAGCATTTGCAGCTGCGCGCTCTCAGATGGGACAGAAGAAGTGTTGCGTCTTGCTAGGAGACCGGCTCCCACGACACGTGAAGGCACCCACGATATTCGCACTTTTATAGAGAGAAAAAAAGTGAGGCATCAGGAACAACATACATACGGGCTTAGACCAGTCAAAATCCCCAAATCTTCCTGCTCTCTGCTTGCTCTGGTGCCGGCCGCCTTCCAACCGTGCTACCTCCGGCCGTTCTCGCTTGCTCCGGCCACGCCAGCGCCTCCACATCCCCGGCTTCCCTCCTGCCTGTACCACGCCGGGGACGACCGCCGAACAGCTCCGCCCCTCGCCCAATTGCTGCCTTGCAGGCAGCACGCACGCCGCACGTCTGGAAGCGCAACGCTTCATGACCTGGCAGTCGTGCCTGCCGTTTTCCTCCGTCGTCGCCGCCAAGCTCGCTTCGGCCGACACCCACAGTCCAACGAACCTTTTCTCTCCTCGGCGCCGTGACCCCGTCCGTCTTCGACGCCTCTACCGCACCGGCCACGCGCCCGCGAGGAACCCGGTTGAGGGCCACATCCATTGGCACCACCGTCCCGGGAGGAGCAGCGCCAGTGATGGAGTCGACGCTGCGCCACGCATCGTCCACATCCCTGGCAGCCTCTCCGCCAGGATCGCTCCTCGTCAACGCGGTTGCCATGAACGCGACGCGCTACCCTCCTCCTGGGCCTCCCGACTGACTGATGCTCATGTTCCCGTGTGGTTGTCGCCATGGATGCGAGTATGCGACGCGTGACCCTCCTCCTGGGTCTCCCCTCTGACTGTTGCTCCTGTTCCCACGTCGTGGCCTGCTGCTTGCACCTGCGTCGTGGCCTGCTGTATGCGCCTGCGTCGTGGCCTGCTGCTTGCGCCTGCGTTTTTCGTGAGGTCGCGATGGAGTCGTCGGGAGAGCAGTCCCGCTCTTGCTTCGGGGGCGGTCTGCGCGCAACCCTGCCCGTGCATGCCTCGTAGCCGAAGTCCTGGTTTGAGCTCGGTCTGGAGCTCGATGGGTGTTCCTGCGCCGCGCAATGCCTCCCCCTCGCCCGCAACCGAGCCCAGAATCACGACTCCGCGCGCAGACACCGCCATAGTTTCCTTTCCTCCGGCGGCGGAATAACGCCCAATCCGCCCCGGATTTTCGCCGGCAGTTGCGACATGGGGCTCCCCTCTTGAAGCCCCGCCCCGAGCCCCATCCCAGGCCCTAGGTACTCCTCCACCATCGTGAGGACCTGTCCGCGCGAGATTCTCCGTCCCTTGATCTTCTTTCCCCCCGGCTGCAATAGATCTAGATTCGATTTAGTTTTTTACGACTTCTGCGCGAATCGTGTGCAAAGGAGACATACTATATATAGGTGAATTTTCGTGAGAAGGGGGTAAGAAATCTTGATTGGACTTTGGATCAGTTCGTGCTCGTGTTCCCGTGAGCCACGGGAGGTTTCTGTGCGGGACAGGGGAAAGTGTGAGACCGTGCGAAAGGAACCGGTACATGAAGACGCCCACACGCACCGGATGATGGACTGGAAAAAAAAAAGAATAAAACGGTTTGGTGGCAATAGTGCGTTGTATGTGATTTGGTGGGAGGGTAAATCGGTCCAAAAAAGTGTTGGACCAAGGAACAATCCTCCATTTATTATTAGGTATAGAATAACATTATTCAAGATACAAAGACCTTCAGGAGGCTGGAGGAGCCACACCTGACGTTCCACACTACTAGAAACAATAAAACGTGCCAAACGATGAGCTTCGCCATTGGAAGCCCTGTTTTCATGTTGGAAGGAAGCCTCGGCGAGTAAACTCGCATCAACCTTCACCTCCTCCAGAACCGTACTGTAGCTCCCCTTAAACCCTTCAATTTTCAGAGCATTGATTACTGCCAGGCAGTCGGATGCCACAGTTACTCGAGGGAGCTGCAGGTCCTTTGCTAGCGCCATCACCTCCCTGCAAGCGATCGCCTCCATAATCGTGGGATCAGTAACTCCTGGGACGCTGAGCGAGGAAGCACCCAGGAACACGCCCTGCTCACTTATACAGACGACGCCGACTGCCCCACCCCGATTCTGTTTGGACATGGCCACATCGACATTCAGCTTCACGCATCCTGCACTCAGAGGGATCCACCTTGGGGCCATAGGCTGGGCAGCTCCTCCCGGTATCTTCTTACTAACCTTGGTCGAGATAGCTAGGTCTCGGATGTAACTTTCGATGAACAAGTGAGTAGACAGGGGACTCTGGAATTCCTCATCGTGGATGATCTTACGACGCGCATACCAGATCGCCCATAAAGTGACTGCCACACTCTTGCAAAGTCATCCCTGGGTAGGGACTCCATCATAGTGAAGAGCTATTGTTTCGCACTGGGATCCTCGTTTCTGCATAGATGCTCCACTATGCCCTCGTCAGCAAGGGCCCATACACATCTTGCCACTGTGCAATCTATCAGGGAATGTCTCCAAGAGTCTTCGGCCCCACAGATAGAGCACATATTGTTCTCCGCCATATGCCGATGACACCTAACATCAGCTGTTGGTAGTGAATGCTTGGCTAACCGCCAAAGGAATACCCGAAGCTTTGAGGGAACTTCAGTTCTCCAGAGACGCTGCCAGACCTTGCTCTCGCCAACATGGCTCGAGCCATCTGATTTGCCTTCTAACCAGCCTTCCCGCCTCCTCTTTGTTTCCACTAGCATGCGGTATGCAGACCGCACAGTCAAGATTCCCGTTTTTTCATAGTGCCACGCCCAATCGTCCTTCATCCTCCTGGTGCTTAAAGGAATCGCCTGAATGGCCTCCCTGTCCATCGGTAGAAAGAACTCAGTCAACATTCCCGTCTTCCAGGTGGACGACGTAGGGTCAATAAAGTCTGATACAAGCATCGGAGGGTTCTACTTCAGGTAGGCTAGCGGACGTAGCACGTGATCACGTGGTAGCCAGTTGTGATTCCATGCATTAGTCTCCTCTCTCGTCCCAATTCGCTTAATCAACCCAATTTTCATTGCGTCTCTGCCTTCGACCAAGGCCCTCCATATTTGTGATGGAGCAGATCCCAGCGGAGCCTCCATGAAGTCCACACTTGGGAAGTACACTGGCCTTCAGAATTCTCGCACTAAGAGTTTGAGGATTCTGAAGAATTCGCCACGCCTGTTTCGCAAGCATAGCCATATTAAAAATTTCAATGTCGCGGAAACCCATGCCGCCCAAGGCCTTCGGCGTGCACATGGATTCCCAAGATATCCAGCAGGTCTTGTGTTTTCTCTCTCTGCTACCCCACGAGAAGCTTCGCAGCATAGCATTGATCGTCAAACACAGACCCCGAGGTAATTTGAAGCAAGACATGGAGAAAGTTGGTATTTCCAAAGCAACAGATTTGATCAAAACCTCCTTACCCCCAGAAGCTAGAAGTTCCTCCAGCCACCCTTGAATCCTCTTCCAGATCCGGTCCTTGAGGTGCTTGAATGCCCCATGCTTGGATCTCCCTACGTCTGAGGGCCTACCCAGGTATTTTTCATTCAGAGTCTCATTGGGGACATTCAAGGTATTCTTCACTGCCTATCGAGTAACCTCATTGCATCCTTTACTGAAGAAAACAGATGACTTATCTAGGTTCACACGCTGCCCTGAAGCATTGCAATATTTCTCTAGGATAGCATTAACCTCCAACGCTCCATCCACGCAAGCTTTCACAAGTAGCAGGCTATCATCGGCAAAAAGGAGATGGTTCACAGTGGGAGCTGTAGGGGCCACCTTAATTCCTTCTAACAGTGATGATTGACGGCCGTTTTTTAGGAGGCCTGAAAGGCCCTCTACTGCAATCAAAAACAGGTATGGGGATATAGGGTCACCCTGTCGGAGGCCGCTTGATACGTCTCAAACGTATCTATAATTTCTTATGTTCCATGCTACTTTATTGATGATACTCACATGTTTTATACACACTTTATGTCATATTTATGCATTTTCCGGCACTAACCTATTGACAAGATGCCGAAGAGCCAGTTGCTGTTTTCTGCTGTTTTTGGTTTCAGAAATCCTACAAAGCAAATATTCTCGGAATTGGACGAAATCAACGCCCAGTGTCTTATTTTTCCACGAAACTTCCAGAAGACAGAAAGGGAAACGAAGTGGGGCAACGAGGCGCCGCCACAACAGGGCCGCGCGGCCAAGGGTGGGGCCGCGCTGCCCTGGCGTGTGGGGCCCTCGTGTCGCCCCCGACTCTGCCCTTCCGCCTATAAGAAGCCTTCGTCGAGAAAACCCCAGTACCGAGAGCCACGATACGGAAAACCTTCCAGAGACGCCGCCGCCGCCAATCCCATCTCGGGGGATTCAGGAGATCGCCTCCGGCACCCTGCCGGAGAGGGGAATCATCTCCCGGAGGACTCTTCATCGCCATGATCGCCTCCGGAGTGATGTGTGAGTAGTTCACCCCTGGACTATGGGTCCATAGCAGTAGCTAGATGGTTGTCTTCTCCTCATGTGCTATCATTGTTCGATCTTGTGAGCTGCCTATCATGATCAAGATCATCTATTTGTAATGCTACATGTTGCGTTTGTTGGGATCTGATGAATATGGAATACTATGTTATGTTGATTATCAATCTATCATCTATGTGTTGTTTATGATCTTGCATGCTCTCCGTTGCTAGTAGAGGCTCTGGCCAAGTTAATACTTGTAACTCCAAGAGGGAGTATTTATGCCCGATAGTGGGTTCATGCCTCCATTTAATGCAGGACGATGTGACAGAAAGTTCTAAGGTTGTGGATGTGCTGTTGCCACTAGGGATAAAACATCAATGCTATGTCTAAGGATATTTGTGTTGATTACATTACACACCATACTTAATGTAATTGTCTGTTGTTTGCAACTTAATACTGGAAGGGGTGCTGATGCTAACCTGAAGGTGGACTTTTTAGGCATAGATGCATGCTGGATAGCGGTCTATGTACTTTGTCGTAATGCCCAATTGAATTTCACACTACTCATCATAATATGTATGTGCATTGTCATGCCCTCTTTATTTGTCAATTGCTCAACTGTAATTTGTTCACCCAAAATGCTATTTCTTATTGGAGAGACACCACTAGTGAACTGTGGACCCCGGTCCATTCTTTTACATCGAATACAATCTACTGCAATACTTGTTCTTACTGTTCTTTGCAAACATCATCTTCCACACTATACATCTAATCCTTTGTTACAGCAAGCCGGTGAGATTGACAACCTCACTGTTACGTTGGGGCAAAGTATCTTGATTGTGTTGTGCAGGTTCCACGTTTGTGTAGGGATTCGTTGCATAGAAAACAAAAAAAAATCCTACCGCGAACACGCAATCCAAGCCAAGATGCAATCTAGAAGACGGTAGCAACGAGGGGATTATCGAGTCTCACCCTTGAAGAGATTCCAAAGCCTACAAGATGAGGCTCTTGTTGCTGCGGTAGACGTTCACTTGCCGCTTGCAAAAGCGCGTAGAAGATCTTGATCACGGCGCCACGAATGGGCAGCACCTCCGTACTCGGTCACACGTTCGGTTGTTGATGAAGACGACGTCCACCTCCCCGTTCTAGCGGGCAGCGGAAGTAGTAGCTCCTCTTGAATCCGATAGCACGACGGCGTGGTGTCGGTGGTGGTGGAGAAACCCGGCGGAGCTTCGCTAAGCGAGCGAGGAAGAAGGAGTAGCGGGGTGGCTAGGGTTTGGGGAGAGGGGGGCGCCGGCCATCTAGGTGGTGCGGTGTGGTGACCCGGCATACCACTGCATGGTGTAGTATGCAAGTCTGATATAACACCAATGAAACACCGTTCCACTAGTATTATATCGCTCAGAGTGGTACAACAGAAACATATGTGGGTCCAAGGTATGTCTATGGAATTACAACATCGAGTCTGTTACATAAGATCATCACAGCCTCCTACTTTACAATGAGGTAAAACTACAAATAAACTCCAGAAGAACGACTCGTAGTCTAGTCTTATCACGAACTCTATTTGTAGAGTATTTAACTAACTACAGAGGCTAAGAATAGATTCTAGCTAAATAGGAGCTAGGTTTAGGAAGCTAGTTCCCTTCTATGTCTGAACTAGGTTTTCTCCTTGATGGATGTGGTATCTGACTCCTCTGACAGGGTCTTGTCTCTTGAAGTAGCTGTGGACTCCTCGGCCTTCGAGTTGCACTGTGGATCCTCCTCCGATGCCTCCATATCTAAGCAGGGGATTTAAGAGTGGGATGAGTACGAGCGTACTCAACAAGTTCATTATAGGAAAGAGGTGTTTAATGCACTAGCTACAGCATTAGACCAGAAAGTCTAATACCAATGCAAGTTTTCATAACCATTTCTTCAAAAGGTTGCTTTTATTCAGAAGAACTATGTCCGTCAGCCTTCACCGGTTTACTAGAACTTCATGGAGCTCCTTTCCGGCCGCGTTCGCAGTTCCATATCCCGGAACAGGGAGTGACATGTCACGGTTCTTTACACTCTGCAGAGGTGTGTTGCTTTACCCATAAGAGATCTTAACCTTGGTGCCAACCGGGTGATCTTCCCGTCCACACTTCCTATGGTGTGAGGCCCGGTATAAGGTCTAGCCAATCATGTTCCTCCGCTACCTCGAACACCCACCCTTTGTTGCATGCCCCGACCCTGGGTCCACGTCGGTCCCATTATTCCTGTAGATTTCAAGGTGGACCCCGACCACGACAACGATCTTTGGGCTCTACCATACACTCCTACGCCGGTAGCTGCAACCCATCCTAGACCGCAATACCGTGGGGACTTAGGACTCCCCAGCCTCACCATCTTGCTCCTTCGGGCGACAAGTGTACTACGGACTATGCCGTGGGGACTTAGGACTCCCGGCCTCACCAGCTTGCCCCCTTGGATTACAAGTGTACTACGGTAAAGCGCATCCGTTGATGAACGAGAGGTGGAAACACTTTTGACTACTCCGTCCCACTCCGGATATTATGGTTAACACGGGTATTACGGCACAAGAATCACTGGCGACATTTGTTGTTTAATCCTAGATGGATATAAACCCTTGCAATGGAACCTCCACCATATCAACACAATCCATGGTTCCATTGCCCACCACATAGTCATATTCATAGTTATGAAAGTAGTGGTTTTGATTTTTATGCAATAGTGATAACCATAATACTTTGCAACTAATTTGATAGAAATACTCAAATGACATGAGCAAGTGATGAACTTGCCTTTCTTGACTGCAAGATTATGCAGGCAAGGTCTTCGATACGTAGAAACTCCAAATTCTGAATAGCATCATCGTCCGTAAGGACGATGTTTAAAAGATTGGCAAGGATGCAGTAATGCATAAGTATGAGATGCAATCGCTCTAAGCGTGACCTAACTCCGATGATTTAGGATCAGTGAGTTGTAATGATTGGTTTAGGGTGTGTTGCACTTTTAGAGTGATTCACATACAAGGTTCTTATTCAGGTGTGATTACTTGGTATCATAAACAGGTGATGTAATAAATCATAATAATAACACAAATAGCACATAACAATATCATTTGGTATAATCCTAACATTTAATGAATATTGGTTGGTTTTAGCCCTATATGGCATGGTTAATGATTAATTATCATATACTTCAAAAGAATAACTTTTGAAGAACATGTTCTTTGATAAAGAACAAGTATGATAATTAGGGTTGTGGAGTTCTATGGTTTTCTATGGTTTTAATTGGTTTTGTGTAAGTAGTAGATGGATCACAACCTAGTTGGATTCATCAACACCTAGGGCTTGTAAGGTTGAGCTAAGCCTAGGCATCTTGAGCAATTTATTATAAATAGTTGCTATCAAGGTTGGTATACCTTCTTTGGTGATAACTGGTTATTGGCTATAGGTCCTATTAGGTAGGATTGATGATGATTCCTTATTTTCTTCAAAAGAATAACTTTTGAAGAACATACTTCTTAGATAATAAGAAGTATCTCAATTAGGTTTAAGGTTGTCTAGGTTTTGCTATTGGATTTACTAAGTAAGAAATAGTTGACTCCTAAGTGGGATGATAAATAATTATCTTACACGAATAGGGTTTAGTGGAGTATGGTTAGGTAAGGCAAGATAATAAGCATGGTTGCTATTAGGGATCATCACCATGGTGTGATGCTAATTAAATAGGAATGGTTAAGGTTGATAAGTTGGATGATAGGAACTAGGGTTTAGATGTGGTTGATCCAATTGGATCAACTAAGTTGGTTAGATATGTGTATATGGACTACTATATGATTGATGATGGGCTCCTACAATTTTTATGTGGCATGGCAGGTGTTTAATTCCTGTTATGATACTATGGATGAAAAATAGAATACCATGATTACATGTGAGGATCTAGGTTTTAGGTTTTAGAAGTAATTTAAGGTTCACATGTAATAATGGAACTAGGGTTCCTAATTAATTTAGGGTTTTAGGTGTCACATGAAATGATGAGTTCCTGGTTCTATTACTTATGAAATTAGGGTCTTCTACATACCCTAAAGTTCTTGAATTAATAACTTCACTTTAAGGTTGAAGTTATTAATAACTTTGAAATAAAAATAATGTTGGATTTGGTATTTTATTATTTTTAATGAATTAATAATTAAGGTAATTATTAATTAGGGTTTAAATCCTCCTGATAAGGATTTAATAAATTAATAGAAAAGGAGAATTAATTTTAATGTTTTCCTTAATTAGTTACTGGTTTTTTATTTATTTTCTGAAGTTTTCCTAATTATTGGATTTTAATTAAATTTGGAATTAAAATTAAAGGCTTAATTAACAAGTATTAAATAATTGAATTTTTATTAAAAATAAAAATTTCATTTTATATTTTTATTAGATAGATTTTTCTTTTCTAAGAATTTTGATAACTTATTTGTATTTTTCTGAGTTATAATGAATTTCCTAAATATTTGCAAAGTTTCAGCAATTATTGAATTTGAAATAAAACTGACCCACTAGTTGTACCCGGACGAGATACCACCCACGCCTATGACTGGTGGGGCCGTGGTCCACCCCATCAGCCACATAGGCGTGGACGGGTCAAACTTACCGACGTGGAAGGAGGCACGGTGGCGGTGGGCGATTGGCGGCGGCGCCGCCGTTCCGGCTCCGTGGATGAGCTGAGGGTCGGTTTAGATGCGGGGACGATCTGGCGAGCATTTTGAGGGTGGCGCCGCCGTTGTTGGGTCGCCGGAGCTCGGCCGACGGTGAGGAGCGGCGGCAATGCTCGCGGGCTATTTGATGCGACGACGCTATGATGCTAAATCAAGCAAAGCGAGCAATCTGCGAGACTCAGGAGCTCACCAGGGTTACGCCAGGCTTGACGGCGAGGTCGGAGTGGGCCTGAGTCGCCGGAATTTGCAGCTCCGGCCGTCGGAGAAGACGGTCTAGCATGCTCGATTGAGGGCGGTTTGGCTCAATTCCTTTCGCAGGCGAAGCAAGTCGAGGATGCTGATGATGACGGTGATCACGGCGAGGCACGGGGATGCCCCAATCGACGGCGACGACGAACGACCGGCTCAGCTAGGTTTCGGTGTGGATGAATATGGAGCAGAGAGGAAGAAATCGAGGGCCACGGGTCATCGTGGAGCTTAAATATGGCGAGGAGATGCGCCTCGTCACGAATTCGGACGAGGAGGGATCGACAGCGGCGAGGGGAAGTCGAGCACGCCGTCGTGCTGTCCTCCTCATGCGCAGGAGAGGATGAGGATGACCCTCTCCTCTGTTTTATTTTAACGAAGGGGTACGTGATGGTATGTTGGGCTGTGGCTTGGGCCGAAGTGCTGGGCTTCTCTGCAGGCTGCTGCTGGGCTGCGTACCAGGTAAGGTCCAGGTAAGCCCCTTTTCTATTTTCTCTTTTCTTTTCTGTTTACAATTCTGTTTTTAATTTTTCCATTTGAATTTCAGATCTGCATTCTGTTATTTTTGCAGGTTTCTCAATTGTTAATTTCATCAAGATTTACTATCCTGACTATTACGTTATGATCCTACTTGAACAAGCATTTTATATGAGATTCTATTACACACTTGATATTCTTATTCCAAATGTTAAATAGACATGAGTTGATACTCTCATTTTGGTTTTCTTGTGAATTATATCTATTTGATATTAGCAGAGTGGGGCATTTCTACTATGAGTGTTTTATAGGTTATTAGTAGGGTTTGATCTCATATCTGAGGATTTAACTCTATGCATATGATTTTATGTGAGCACTTGCTTGTTAAGCTCTTGAAGTTTTTATTAGAACCATCTCCCCAAAGGTAGTACTGGGTTTATATTTAATAACACCTTTAATAATATAGAATAGATATTACTCATCAAGGTTTGGTCTTGGTCATAATGGTAAATGGTTGAGTACTACACATGGTTTTAAATATAGTATTTAGCTTGTGAGAAATTCTAGGGTTCTAATTATATTCACCTAATGGCAATTGGTTTGAATCTCAATTATGGCCTGGTTTATATTATGATCACCATAATGATACATAAACTAGGGTTGAGGTTTAATTCTAGGTTGTAGAATTGGGATGACATCATATTGCATTTGTTAGGGTTTACTCTCCTCTATATATGATAAAATGGTTACTTGCTTAATATTTCATGGGCTTCCCTAATTACTAAGGATTTGAGAATTGGTTTTATCTTCTACCAATTATCTTCTATTATTATCCCCAACTTATCATTAAAGTAACTAGAATGATTATGGTTCTTTTTTATAGTTAACTTTGGTCATATGGGCTAATGATTTCTCACCATATAAAGTATGGAGTTTTACTCTAAAGTTTTCTTAGGTCCTTTTATTGAGGAATAAATGGATTATAGATGTGCTATAGTCCTACTCATGATCACCTAGTGATCCACAAGTTGGGATTGAGATATAAGTCTGGATTTGCTTACTAGTGATCCCCCTATGATTTCATGTAGTGAATAAGATCTACTAGTCATATAAGTGTTAGCATTTGGATTATTTTCCTATTTCTCCAAAGTATGGTCATGGATTAGGCTTGATCCACTTGTTCGTAATATCCTTATCTCAAGTTCTTAGGGTTTATGATCATTACTCAATTTATAATGATCAAGGTTTGGCTTCTAAGTTATCTCTCATTAAATAGGTTTCTCACTTCCATGATCAAGCATTGTCTTGATCAACTAGGGTATAATACTTCTAATTTACCTTCTGGAATGGGACTACTATGGTTGCCTCTAAAGTTTATATCCCAGGAAAATGTCTGAGATATTATGTTAAGGTTCTACTTAATCAATGATGATATAATCATCAAGTGTATGGATAATTATCTCCCTCATATTCAATTGTTTCCTTAACTACTTAAGTTTAACACCATAGCTTGGGGCTTTCTTATAAAGGAATGGTTTATCCTAGAGTTTATGGTGTACTCACCATATCTCAATAGGTATCTAGTCTAAACTCCACTTGGCTATTTTGGTTGAATTAATCTCCTCCTTACTTTATCAATTCATGGATATGTTATTATTCCATGTGATACTAGGTTGTCTCACCACTCCAAAATGTAATGGTTAATCTCCTAATACTTTTAGTTCACAGGTTGTCCTTTATTCTTAATTAGGTAAAGCTGGGATTGATATGACTGGACTCTCTCATTTGGAAAGGTCTTCAATGCTAACCTAAGGTTATTCTCCAAAGATAATGATGTGGTCACCAATATCTATGGTTAATATAAATGGGTTCTCTCTCTAGGAAATGTCTTCAATAATATCCTAGGGTTTCTCTGAGATGATGATTTGAATACATGGATGTATATTCAAGGTTTAGTTCAAGGTTTATCATTGATCCTCTAATAAGTAACATAGAACTCTCACTTCTCTAGGTTTGATGTATATTAATATGTAGTAGAGAGGATTATGTATTTCTAGAGTTTATCTCCTTGTCTTGCTTCCAAGAATGAAGTAAAATAAATACCATGAGATTCATGGTAGGATCATGGATTATTTTAAGACATGGAGAAGATAAGTGGAGAATAGTTTCTTCAATTATTGTTACTTGATTTCCAATTACATGGATATACACATGTTATGGCTAGGAATATCATGTTATGATATTTAATAAGATCAGGTAGTTGATCATTGAGTAAAGTGTTGTTGTGTTGATTATTAGTTCCATTTGATCTAACCCCTTAGATCAAATTATCTCTACCCAAAACAAAGTTTTAACAAAGTCACATTGAGGTTTATAGCGCTTGACTTGATGAGCTACTTCAATTCCACCAAGGTCAAATGAAACTTCAGTTACTGTGACTGTTTTTACTTTAAAGCGCGAAAATTCCCCAGATTTTCTATGCATGAATGCAATGCACACATCTGTTTCCTCTATTTTTGTAACCCCAATACCTGGGATATTACAGTCTCTACCCCTTAAACTAAACTTCGTCCTCGAAGTTTGATCTCTCTTACGTTTCGGAGTGTGGATCTGACTTGTGTAGACTACGACTTTTCTCGAACTCCATGGTGATCTTACTGGATATAATTGAATACATCCCTTGTCCAGATTCTTCCTGGATTCCATTAGTGTTTGACATCAAACAACTATTACTTCCTTTACTTCCATGATTTCCTGCAATATTATAAGCTTGTTTCCTTTCTCATTGAATATTCAATGATTGGGACTTCTTCTTGTCCTCATAGTCTTAATTGAGGACTAATTGGATAACATTCTCCTATTTGATAAAATAGGTCTTTGCTTTCCCTTACTACCAAAATTGCAGTAATGGTGCTTAATAAGGTACTAACTATGGAATTGGTCGTGATGGTTTATTTTTCGAAGAATGGATTAGATTCATGTAGTCCATCCAATCATGGTTTATAGTTAATACCATAACTATTTTGGGTTCTTTAGGTTCCATGAAAGGAATCATTTGATTAGTCTTTGATATTGGTATGTTCAATCTACTTCAGTCTTTGGCCTTCTTGAGCTGTATTTGGTCTATGGTATTTTCTTCGTCCAACTTCTTTATGCTTGATTTACTTGAGCTTTCGTACTTCTGAGTAAATATTACTCACTTTCTCAAGTTATAGTCCACTTCTTACATCCTCGAGGTATGAACCTCGGCTTCTGGTCTGACTTCCTTCTGAAAGTAGTGTTCAATAATCTTATGAAAATAAGATCGAACTTCCTCTCAGTTCAGACCTTTTGCTTCTATCAAGCTTAAAGTATTGAGTTATTGTATATCTAACTCAATGTTTACTCTACCCCTTAGAGTTTTCTTATGGTCTTCAACTCCTTTTCTTCCAACCATTGGATTGATGGTTAGAATATTGGTTTAGGTGTAGTTCATGGTTCATATTCTTATAAGTTCTTGCGAAGAATATATGTGGTGTATCCACTCAATTGTGGACATCCAATGTGAATCCTTTGACTAAATGTTTATAGATCTAGCTATTTGGCTGACAAGATTTTTTTATTTGTTCACAAACTTTTGTTACAACTAATTAAATCGTGGGCTATTTGTAATACCAACTGATACCAGCTGTGGTTATTATACCAACTGTGGCTATTTGATATCTAAAAAATGGATTCTATTATAGGTTCTGATCAACTGGACGAGACATCTTCTACTTTATCCCGCAGTATTGATATTATACCAATTGTGGTCTTCTGATATCAACTATGGTCTTCTTATATCTGCTATGGTTTCATAAATCATCTTCCTTCATTCAGGGTTTATTTTGCGGAAAAACCACTAGCTGACACTATGAATATAGTATCCTAAGTGATTTCCCATGCATTCCCTCTTCTATATTAACTATGGATCTGCTTAAGCTTCACCATAATCATCATATTTCTCCCCTTCATGCTTCTCATGTACTAAAGTACTCCTCTGTTGAGGTAAAGCATGAGTTTTAATTGGTACTTCCTTCTGAATATTGTGGTTGCTTCCCACAACTTTGTTTCCTTTATCTGGTGAACCTTCATCTTGTCTTCAGAATCTCCAGAATTCGTCACTTCCTCACACGAATACCATTACCCTCTAGATCTATAGCATCAAGTAAGAACTTGATATTGCAACATGCATTTGCATATCGAAGTCAAACTTCATGCATGGATCTAGTCAAACAATGAAAATCCAATAAAATCCAAGAAGATTCAGCTTTGTGTTTATAATACACACCATCATAAGTCTGATTATAATAGTTGAGTAATACATCTCTAAACATCAGGCTCTGATGTGTAGTATATAACACCACATAAGATAGGTTTATATCGTGATACTTAGCACGAATATGGGGAGTTCTACTATTGGTCTCAGTCTTTATCATAATTGCACATTTGCAATGAGATAAACTTGAAACAAAGTAGACTAGGATAGTTAAAGTTAACCTAGTTTTCTCTGGAAATACCACTTAACTTCCATTTTGTTGAGGACGACTTCAATGATATGTCTGATTCTAACATCACTATTCTAGACACATAACTATTGGAATATAGCTCCTATACTTCCAAGTTATTGTATCGTAAGGCTATGGACCTAATGTTCTGGACACACTTCCCATGGTTTTGGAACATATTTCTTGCACTATTGTTGAACAACTGGCTTCTTATTGTACTCCTTTTAATTATTTATGATGTTTTAGTCCATCACATAATGACTCTCAGGTGAATCATATATGATTACTACCTCTAATCTGTAAGTAGACATGTTTTATTTCTATCCCTCTTCCTTACTTCCCATGATTGACTCATCATGGTCTATACTACCTTATATGACTCATAGTTATCACCTACTATCAATTGTTTCACATGTCTAGATAGTTTTACTTACTCATTACTTAACTTGGTCTACATCTTCTATTAGGATATCTTAATTACCTTCATCACTTGATATTATTCCTATAACAGGTCTGAGTAATTCTTATTTAACAATAACATGTGTTGGTACACATCTTCCAATAGGATATCTTCCTTATGGTTGTATCCTCTCTTTGGACTACCATGTATTGTATACCAACTGTGATCTACTCATCTATTATTTTAAGGTCTTAATGGTGTTCTACATGTTTGGGATTAGCTGACTAACTTTACTTTATCTTGGTAAGTTAGATAAGAAATGTTGACTCAAGTGTGTCAGGATTATTCTCAAGTGAATATCCATCTCAAGTCATAAGAAGTATTTGGTTTAGCTAAAACAACTTCCTATAGACACTACCAATCCTATAGGTCTCATTTAAAGGGTTTTAATCCTAAGGTCAAAGCATTTGCTCTGATACCAACTGTGGTGACCCGGCATACCACTGCATGGTGTAGTATGCAAGTCTGATATAACACCAATGAAACACCGTTCCACTAGTATTATATCGCTCAGAGTGGTACAACAGAAACATATGCGGGTCCAAGGTATGTCTATGGAATTACAACATCGAGTCTATTACATAAGATCATCACAGCCTCCTACTTTACAATGAGGTAAAACTACAAATAAACTCCAGAAGAATGACTCGTAGTCTAGTCTTATCACGAACTCTATTTGTAGAGTATTTAACTAACTACAGAGGCTAAGAATAGATTCTAGCTAAATAGGAGCTAGGTTTAGGAAGCTAGTTCCCTTCTATGTCTGAACTAGGTTTTCTCCTTGATGGATGTGGTATCTGACTCCTCTGACAGGGTCTTGTCTCTTGAAGTAGCTGTGGACTCCTCGGCCTTCGAGTTGCACTGTGGATCCTCCTCCGATGCCTCCATATCTAAGCAGGGGATTTAAGAGTGGGATGAGTACGAGCGTACTCAACAAGTTCATTATAGGAAAGAGGTGTTTAATGCACTAGCTACAGCATTAGACCAGAAAGTCTAATACCAATGCAAGTTTTCATAACCATTTCTTCAAAAGGTTGCTTTTATTCAGAAGAACTATGTCCGTCAGCCTTCACCGGTTTACTAGAACTTCATGGAGCTCCTTTCCGGCCGCGTTCGCAGTTCCATATCCCGGAACAGGGAGTGACATGTCACGGTTCTTTACACTCTGCAGAGGTGTGTTGCTTTACCCATAAGAGATCTTAACCTTGGTGCCAACCGGGTGATCTTCCCGTCCACACTTCCTATGGTGTGAGGCCCGGTATAAGGTCTAGCCAATCATGTTCCTCCGCTACCTCGAACACCCACCCTTTGTTGCATGCCCCGACCCTGGGTCCACGTCGGTCCCATTATTCCTGTAGATTTCAAGGTGGACCCCGACCACGACAACAGTGCTGGGCTCTACCATACACTCCTACGCCGGTAGCTGCAACCCATCCTAGACCGCAATACCGTGGGGACTTAGGACTCCCCGACCTCACCATCTTGCTCCTTCTAAGACAAGTGTACTACGGACTATGCCGTGGGGACTTAGGACTCCCCAGCCTCACCAGCTTGCCCCCTTGGATTACAAGTGTACTATGGTAAAGCGCATCCGTTGATGAACGAGAGGTGGAAACACTTTTGACTACTCCGTCCCACTCCGGATCTTATGGTTAACACGGGTATTACGGCACAAGAATCACTGGCGACATTTGTTGTTTAATCCTAGATGGATATAAACCCTTGCAATGGAACCTCCACCATATCAACACAATCCATGGTTCCATTGCCCACCACATAGTCATATTCATAGTTATGAAAGTAGTGGTTTTGATTTTTATGCAATAGTGATAACCATAATACTTTGCAACTAATTTGATAGAAATACTCAAATGACATGAGCAAGTGATGAACTTGCCTTTCTTGACTGCAAGATTATGCAGGCAAGGTCTTCGATACGTAGAAACTCCAAATTCTGAAATAGCATCATCGTCCGGTAAGGACGATGTTTAAAAGATTGGCAAGGATGCAGTAATGCATAAGTATGAGATGCAATCGCTCTAAGCGTGACCTAACTCCGATGATTTAGGATCAGTGAGTTGTAATGATTGGTTTAGGGTGTGTTGCACTTTTAGAGTGATTCACATACAAGGTTCTTATTCAGGTGTGATTACTTGGTATCATAAACAGGTGATGTAATAAATCATAATAATAACACAAATAGCACATAACAATATCATTTGGTATAATCCTAACATTTAATGAATATTGGTTGGTTTTAGCCCTATATGGCATGGTTAATGATTAATTATCATATACTTCAAAAGAATAACTTTTGAAGAACATGTTCTTTGATAAAGAACAAGTATGATAATTAGGGTTGTGGAGTTCTATGGTTTTCTATGGTTTTAATTGGTTTCTGGTGTAAGTAGTAGATGGATCACAACCTAGTTGGATTCATCAACACCTAGGGCTTGTAAGGTTGAGCTAAGCCTAGGCATCTTGAGCAATTTATTATAAATAGTTGCTATCAAGGTTGGTATACCTTGCTGGTGATAACTGGTTATTGGCTATAGGTCCTATTAGGTAGGATTGATGATGATTCCTTATTTTCTTCAAAAGAATAACTTTTGAAGAACATACTTCTTAGATAATAAGAAGTATCTCAATTAGGTTTAAGGTTGTCTAGGTTTTGCTATTGGATTTACTAAGTAAGAAATAGTTGACTCCTAAGTGGGATGATAAATAATTATCTTACACGAATAGGGTTTAGTGGAGTATGGTTAGGTAAGGCAAGATAATAAGCATGGTTGCTATTAGGGATCATCACCATGGTGTGATGCTAATTAAATAGGAATGGTTAAGGTTGATAAGTTGGATGATAGGAACTAGGGTTTAGATGTGGTTGATCCAATTGGATCAACTAAGTTGGTTAGATATGTGTATATGGACTACTATATGATTGATGATGGGCTCCTACAATTTTTATGTGGCATGGCAGGTGTTTAATTCCTGTTATGATACTATGGATGAAAAATAGAATACCATGATTACATGTGAGGATCTAGGTTTTAGGTTTTAGAAGTAATTTAAGGTTCACATGTAATAATGGAACTAGGGTTCCTAATTAATTTAGGGTTTTAGGTGTCACATGAAATGATGAGTTCCTGGTTCTATTACTTATGAAATTAGGGTCTTCTACATACCCTAAAGTTCTTGAATTAATAACTTCACTTTAAGGTTGAAGTTATTAATAACTTTGAAATAAAAATAATGTTGGATTTGGTATTTTATTATTTTTAATGAATTAATAATTAAGGTAATTATTAATTAGGGTTTAAATCCTCCTGATAAGGATTTAATAAATTAATAGAAAAGGAGAATTAATTTTAATGTTTTCCTTAATTAGTTACTGGTTTTTTATTTATTTTCTGAAGTTTTCCTAATTATTGGATTTTAATTAAATTTGGAATTAAAATTAAAGGCTTAATTAACAAGTATTAAATAATTGAATTTTTATTAAAAATAAAAATTTCATTTTATATTTTTATTAGATAGATTTTTCTTTTCTAAGAATTTTGATAACTTATTTGTATTTTTCTGAGTTATAATGAATTTCCTAAATATTTGCAAAGTTTCAGCAATTATTGAATTTGAAATAAAACTGAAACTGACTAGTTGTACCCGGACAGATACCACCCACAGTCTATGACTGGTGGGGCCGTGTCCACCCCATCAGCCACATAGGCGTGGACGGGTCAAACTTACTGACGTGGAAGGAGGCACGGTGGCCGGCGGGCAGTTGGCGGCGGCGCCGCCGTTCCCGGGCTCCCGTGGATGAGCTGAGGGTCGGTTTAGATGCAGGACGATCTGGCGAGCATTTTGAGGGTGGCGCCGCCGTTGTTGGGTCGCCGGAGCTCGGCCGACGGTGAGGAGCGGCGGCAATGCTCGCGGGCTATTTGATGCGACGACGCTATGATGCTAAATCAAGCAAAGCGAGCAATCTGCGAGACTCAGGAGCTCACCAGGGTTACGCCAGGCTTGACGGCGAGGTCGGAGTGGGCCTGAGTCGCCGGAATTTGCAGCTCTGGCCGTCGGAGAAGACGGTCTAGCATGCTCGATTGAGGGCGGTTTGGCTCAATTCCTTTCGCAGGCGAAGCAAGTCGAGGATGCTGATGACGACGGTGATCACGGCGAGGCACGGGGATGCCCCAATCGACGGCGACGACGAACGACCGGCTCAGCTAGGTTTCGGTGTGGATGAATATGGAGCAGAGAGGAAGAAATCGAGGGCCACGGGTCATCGTGGAGCTTAAATATGGCGAGGAGATGCGCCTCGTCACGAATTCGGACGAGGAGGGATCGACAGCGGCGAGGGGAAGTCGAGCACGCCGTCGTGCTGTCCTCCTCGTGCGCAGGAGAGGATGAGGATGACCCTCTCCTCTGTTTTATTTTAACGAAGGGGTACGTGGTGGTATGTTGGGCTGTGGCTTGGGCCGAAGTGCTGGGCTTCTCTGCAGGCTGCTGGGCTGCGTACCAGGTAAGGTCCAGGTAAGCCCCTTTTCTATTTTCTCTTTTCTTTTCTGTTTACAATTCTGTTTTTAATTTTTCCATTTGAATTTCAGATCTGCATTCTGTTATTTTTGCAGGTTTCTCAATTGTTAATTTCATCAAGATTTACTATCCTGACTATTACGTTATGATCCTACTTGAACAAGCATTTTATATGAGATTCTATTACACACTTGATATTCTTATTCCAAATGTTAAATAGACATGAGTTGATACTCTCATTTTGGTTTTCTTGTGAATTATATCTATTTGATATTAGCAGAGTGGGGCATTTCTACTATGAGTTTTTTATAGGTTATTAGTAGGGTTTGATCTCATATCTGAGGATTTAACTCTATGCATATGATTTTATGTGAGCACTTGCTTGTTAAGCTCTTGAAGTTTTTATTAGAACCATCTCCCCAAAGGTAGTACTGGGTTTATATTTAATAACACCTTTAATAATATAGAATAGATATTACTCATCAAGGTTTGGTCTTGGTCATAATGGTAAATGGTTGAGTACTACACATGGTTTTAAATATAGTATTTAGCTTGTGAGAAATTCTAGGGTTCTAATTATATTCACCTAATGGCAATTGGTTTGAATCTCAATTATGGCCTAGTTTATATTATGATCACCATAATGATACATAAACTAGGGTTGAGGTTTAATTCTAGGTTGTAGAATTGGGATGACATCATATTGCATTTGTTAGGGTTTACTCTCCTCTATATATGATAAAATGGTTACTTGCTTAATATTTCATGGGCTTCCCTAATTACTAAGGATTTGAGAATTGGTTTTATCTTCTACCAATTATCTTCTATTATTATCCCCAACTTATCATTAAAGTAACTAGAATGATTATGGTTCTTTTTTATAGTTAACTTTGGTCATATGGGCTAATGATTTCTCACCATATAAAGTATGGAGTTTTACTCTAAAGTTTTCTTAGGTCCTTTTATTGAGGAATAAATGGATTATAGATGTGCTATAGTCCTACTCATGATCACCTAGTGATCCACAAGTTGGGATTGAGATATAAGTCTGGATTTGCTTACTAGTGATCCCCCTATGATTTCATGTAGTGAATAAGATCTACTAGTCATATAAGTGTTAGCATTTGGATTATTTTCCTATTTCTCCAAAGTATGGTCATGGATTAGGCTTGATCCACTTGTTCGTAATATCCTTATCTCAAGTTCTTAGGGTTTATGATCATTACTCAATTTATAATGATCAAGTTTTGGCTTCTAAGTTATCTCTCATTAAATAGGTTTCTCACTTCCATGATCAAGCATTGTCTTGATCAACTAGGGTATAATACTTCTAATTTACCTTCTGGAATGGGACTACTATGGTTGCCTCTAAAGTTTATATCCCAGGAAAATGTCTGAGATATTATGTTAAGGTTCTACTTAATCAATGATGATATAATCATCAAGTGTATGGATAATTATCTCCCTCATATTCAATTGTTTCCTTAACTACTTAAGTTTAACACCATAGCTTGGGGCTTTCTTATAAAGGAATGGTTTATCCTAGAGTTTATGGTGTACTCACCATATCTCAATAGGTATCTAGTCTAAACTCCACTTGGCTATTTTGGTTGAATTAATCTCCTCCTTACTTTATCAATTCATGGATATGTTATTATTCCATGTGATACTAGGTTGTCTCACCACTCCAAAATGTAATGGTTAATCTCCTAATACTTTTAGTTCACAGGTTGTCCTTTATTCTTAATTAGGTAAAGCTGGGATTGATATGACTGGACTCTCTCATTTGGAAAGGTCTTCAATGCTAACCTAAGGTTATTCTCCAAAGATAATGATGTGGTCACCAATATCTATGGTTAATATAAATGGGTTCTCTCTCTAGGAAATGTCTTCAATAATATCCTAGGGTTTCTCTGAGATGATGATTTGAATACATGGATGTATATTCAAGGTTTAGTTCAAGGTTTATCATTGATCCTCTAATAAGTAACATAGAACTCTCACTTCTCTAGGTTTGATGTATATTAATATGTAGTAGAGAGGATTATGTATTTCTAGAGTTTATCTCCTTGTCTTGCTTCCAAGAATGAAGTAAAATAAATACCATGAGATTCATGGTAGGATCATGGATTATTTTAAGACATGGAGAAGATAAGTGGAGAATAGTTTCTTCAATTATTGTTACTTGATTTCCAATTACATGGATGTACACATGTTATGGCTAGGAATATCAAGTTATGATATTTAATAAGATTATGTAGTTGATCATTGAGTAAAGTGTTGTTGTGTTGATTATTAGTTCCATTTGATCTAACCCCTTAGATCAAATTATCTCTACCCAAAACAAAGTTTTAACCCTAACATTTAATGAATATTGGTTGGTTTTAGCCCTATATGGCATGGTTAATGATTAATTATCATATACTTCAAAAGAATAACTTTTGAAGAACATGTTCTTTGATAAAGAACAAGTATGATAATTAGGGTTGTGGAGTTCTATGGTTTTCTATGGTTTTAATTGGTTTCTGGTGTAAGTAGTAGATGGATCACAACCTAGTTGGATTCATCAACACCTAGGGCTTGTAAGGTTGAGCTAAGCCTAGGCATCTTGAGCAATTTATTATAAATAGTTGCTATCAAGGTTGGTATACCTTGCTGGTGATAACTGGTTATTGGCTATAGGTCCTATTAGGTAGGATTGATGATGATTCCTTATTTTCTTCAAAAGAATAACTTTTGAAGAACATACTTCTTAGATAATAAGAAGTATCTCAATTAGGTTTAAGGTTGTCTAGGTTTTGCTATTGGATTTACTAAGTAAGAAATAGTTGACTCCTAAGTGGGATGATAAATAATTATCTTACACGAATAGGGTTTAGTGGAGTATGGTTAGGTAAGGCAAGATAATAAGCATGGTTGCTATTAGGGATCATCACCATGGTGTGATGCTAATTAAATAGGAATGGTTAAGGTTGATAAGTTGGATGATAGGAACTAGGGTTTAGATGTGGTTGATCCAATTGGATCAACTAAGTTGGTTAGATATGTGTATATGGACTACTATATGATTGATGATGGGCTCCTACAATTTTTATGTGGCATGGCAGGTGTTTAATTCCTGTTATGATACTATGGATGAAAAATAGAATACCATGATGACATGTGAGGATCTAGGTTTTAGGTTTTAGAAGTAATTTAAGGTTCACATGTAATAATGGAACTAGGGTTCCTAATTAATTTAGGGTTTTAGGTGTCACATGAAATGATGAGTTCCTGGTTCTATTACTTATGAAATTAGGGTCTTCTACATACCCTAAAGTTCTTGAATTAATAACTTCACTTTAAGGTTGAAGTTATTAATAACTTTGAAATAAAAATAATGTTGGATTTGGTATTTTATTATTTTTAATGAATTAATAATTAAGGTAATTATTAATTAGGGTTTAAATCCTCGATAAGGATTTAATAAATTAATAGAAAAGGAGAATTAATTTTAATGTTTTCCTTAATTAGTTACTGGTTTTTTATTTATTTTCTGAAGTTTTCCTAATTATTGGATTTTAATTAAATTTGGAATTAAAATTAAAGGCTTAATTAACAAGTATTAAATAATTGAATTTTTATTAAAAATAAAAATTTCATTTTATATTTTTATTAGATAGATTTTTCTTTTCTAAGAATTTTGATAACTTATTTGTATTTTTCTGAGTTATAATGAATTTCCTAAATATTTGCAAAGTTTCAGCAATTATTGAATTTGAAATAAAACTGAAACTGACTAGTTGTACCCGGACAGATACCACCCACAGTCTATGACTGGTGGGGCCGTGTCCACCCCATCAGCCACATAGGCGTGGACGGGTCAAACTTACTGACGTGGAAGGAGGCACGGTGGCCGGCGGGCAGTTGGCGGCGGCACCGCCGTTCCCGGGCTCCCGTGGATGAGCTGAGGGTCGGTTTAGATGCAGGACGATCTGGCGAGCATTTTGAGGGTGGCGCCGCCGTTGTTGGGTCGCCGGAGCTCGGCCGACGGTGAGGAGCGGCGGCAATGCTCGCGGGCTATTTGATGCGACGACGCTATGATGCTAAATCAAGCAAAGCGAGCAATCTGCGAGACTCAGGAGCTCACCAGGGTTACGCCAGGCTTGACGGCGAGGTCGGAGTGGGCCTGAGTCGCCGGAATTTGCAGCTCTGACCGTCGGAGAAGACGGTCTAGCATGCTCGATTGAGGGCGGTTTGGCTCAATTCCTTTCGCAGGCGAAGCAAGTCGAGGATGCTGATGACGACGGTGATCACGGCGAGGCACGGGGATGCCCCAATCGACGGCGACGACGAACGACCGGCTCAGCTAGGTTTCGGTGTGGATGAATATGGAGCAGAGAGGAAGAAATCGAGGGCCACGGGTCATCGTGGAGCTTAAATATGGCGAGGAGATGCGCCTCGTCACGAATTCGGACGAGGAGGGATCGACAGCGGCGAGGGGAAGTCGAGCACGCCGTCGTGCTGTCCTCCTCGTGCGCAGGAGAGGATGAGGATGACCCTCTCCTCTGTTTTATTTTAACGAAGGGGTACGTGGTGGTATGTTGGGCTGTGGCTTGGGCAAGTCTTTGAAGCTTCTCTGCTAGTGCTTGTTTGGGCTGCGTACCAGTAAGGTCCAGGTAAGCCCCTTTTCTATTTTCTCTTTTCTTTTACTGTTTACAATTCTGTTTTTAATTTTTCCATTTGAATTTCAGATCTGCATTCTGTTATTTTTGCAGGTTTCTCAATTGTTAATTTCATCAAGATTTACTATCCTGACTATTACGTTATGATCCTACTTGAACAAGCATTTTATATGAGATTCTATTACACACTTGATATTCTTATTCCAAATGTTAAATAGACATGAGTTGATACTCTCATTTTGGTTTTCTTGTGAATTATATCTATTTGATATTAGCAGAGTGGGGCATTTCTACTATGAGTTTTTTATAGGTTATTAGTAGGGTTTGATCTCATATCTGAGGATTTAACTCTATGCATATGATTTTATGTGAGCACTTGCTTGTTAAGCTCTTGAAGTTTTTATTAGAACCATCTCCCCAAAGGTAGTACTGGGTTTATATTTAATAACACCTTTAATAATATAGAATAGATATTACTCATCAAGGTTTGGTCTTGGTCATAATGGTAAATGGTTGAGTACTACACATGGTTTTAAATATAGTATTTAGCTTGTGAGAAATTCTAGGTTCTAATTATATTCACCTAATGGCAATTGGTTTGAATCTCAATTATGGCCTAGTTTATATTATGATCACCATAATGATACATAAACTAGGGTTGAGGTTTAATTCTAGGTTGTAGAATTGGGATGACATCATATTGCATTTGTTAGGGTTTACTCTCCTCTATATATGATAAAATGGTTACTTGCTTAATATTTCATGGGCTTCCCTAATTACTAAGGATTTGAGAATTGGTTTTATCTTCTACCAATTATCTTCTATTATTATCCCCAACTTATCATTAAAGTAACTAGAATGATTATGGTTCTTTTTTATAGTTAACTTTGGTCATATGGGCTAATGATTTCTCACCATATAAAGTATGGAGTTTTACTCTAAAGTTTTCTTAGGTCCTTTTATTGAGGAATAAATGGATTATAGATGTGCTATAGTCCTACTCATGATCACCTAGTGATCCACAAGTTGGGATTGAGATATAAGTCTGGATTTGCTTACTAGTGATCCCCCTATGATTTCATGTAGTGAATAAGATCTACTAGTCATATAAGTGTTAGCATTTGGATTATTTTCCTATTTCTCCAAAGTATGGTCATGGATTAGGCTTGATCCACTTGTTCGTAATATCCTTATCTCAAGTTCTTAGGGTTTATGATCATTACTCAATTTATAATGATCAAGTTTTGGCTTCTAAGTTATCTCTCATTAAATAGGTTTCTCACTTCCATGATCAAGCATTGTCTTGATCAACTAGGGTATAATACTTCTAATTTACCTTCTGGAATGGGACTACTATGGTTGCCTCTAAAGTTTATATCCCAGGAAAATGTCTGAGATATTATGTTAAGGTTCTACTTAATCAATGATGATATAATCATCAAGTGTATGGATAATTATCTCCCTCATATTCAATTGTTTCCTTAACTACTTAAGTTTAACACCATAGCTTGGGGCTTTCTTATAAAGGAATGGTTTATCCTAGAGTTTATGGTGTACTCACCATATCTCAATAGGTATCTAGTCTAAACTCCACTTGGCTATTTTGGTTGAATTAATCTCCTCCTTACTTTATCAATTCATGGATATGTTATTATTCCATGTGATACTAGGTTGTCTCACCACTCCAAAATGTAATGGTTAATCTCCTAATACTTTTAGTTCACAGGTTGTCCTTTATTCTTAATTAGGTAAAGCTGGGATTGATATGACTGGACTCTCTCATTTGGAAAGGTCTTCAATGCTAACCTAAGGTTATTCTCCAAAGATAATGATGTGGTCACCAATATCTATGGTTAATATAAATGGGTTCTCTCTCTAGGAAATGTCTTCAATAATATCCTAGGGTTTCTCTGAGATGATGATTTGAATACATGGATGTATATTCAAGGTTTAGTTCAAGGTTTATCATTGATCCTCTAATAAGTAACATAGAACTCTCACTTCTCTAGGTTTGATGTATATTAATATGTAGTAGAGAGGATTATGTATTTCTAGAGTTTATCTCCTTGTCTTGCTTCCAAGAATGAAGTAAAATAAATACCATGAGATTCATGGTAGGATCATGGATTATTTTAAGACATGGAGAAGATAAGTGGAGAATAGTTTCTTCAATTATTGTTACTTGATTTCCAATTACATGGATGTACACATGTTATGGCTAGGAATATCATGTTATGATATTTAATAAGATCAGGTAGTTGATCATTGAGTAAAGTGTTGTTGTGTTGATTATTAGTTCCATTTGATCTAACCCCTTAGATCAAATTATCTCTACCCAAAACAAAGTTTTAACAAAGTCACATTGAGGTTTATAGCGCTTGACTTGATGAGCTACTTCAATTCCACCAAGGTCAAATGAAACTTCAGTTACTGTGACTGTTTTTACTTTAAAGCGCGAAAATTCCCCAGATTTTCTATGCATGAATGCAATGCACACATCTGTTTCCTCTATTTTTGTAACCCCAATACCTGGGATATTACAGTCTCTACCCCTTAAACTAAACTTCGTCCTCGAAGTTTGATCTCTCTTACGTTTCGGAGTGTGGATCTGACTTGTGTAGACTACGACTTTTCTCGAACTCCATGGTGATCTTACTGGATATAATTGAATACATCCCTTGTCCAGATTCTTCCTGGATTCCATTAGTGTTTGACATCAAACAACTATTACTTCCTTTACTTCCATGATTTCCTGCAATATTATAAGCTTGTTTCCTTTCTCATTGAATATTCAATGATTGGGACTTCTTCTTGTCCTCATAGTCTTAATTGAGGACTAATTGGATAACATTCTCCTATTTGATAAAATAGGTCTTTGCTTTCCCTTACTACCAAAATTGCAGTAATGGTGCTTAATAAGGTACTAACTATGGAATTGGTCGTGATGGTTTATTTTTCGAAGAATGGATTAGATTCATGTAGTCCATCCAATCATGGTTTATAGTTAATACCATAACTATTTTGGGTTCTTTAGGTTCCATGAAAGGAATCATTTGATTAGTCTTTGATATTGGTATGTTCAATCTACTTCAGTCTTTGGCCTTCTTGAGCTGTATTTGGTCTATGGTATTTTCTTCGTCCAACTTCTTTATGCTTGATTTACTTGAGCTTTCGTACTTCTGAGTAAATATTACTCACTTTCTCAAGTTATAGTCCACTTCTTACATCCTCGAGGTATGAACCTCGGCTTCTGGTCTGACTTCCTTCTGAAAGTAGTGTTCAATAATCTTATGAAAATAAGATCGAACTTCCTCTCAGTTCAGACCTTTTGCTTCTATCAAGCTTAAAGTATTGAGTTATTGTATATCTAACTCAATGTTTACTCTACCCCTTAGAGTTTTCTTATGGTCTTCAACTCCTTTTCTTCCAACCATTGGATTGATGGTTAGAATATTGGTTTAGGTGTAGTTCATGGTTCATATTCTTATAAGTTCTTGCGAAGAATATATGTGGTGTATCCACTCAATTGTGGACATCCAATGTGAATCCTTTGACTAAATGTTTATAGATCTAGCTATTTGGCTGACAAGATTTTTTTATTTGTTCACAAACTTTTGTTACAACTAATTAAATCGTGGGCTATTTGTAATACCAAGCGATACCATTTGTGGTTATTATACCAACTGTGGCTATTTGATATCTAAAAAATGGATTCTATTATAGGTTCTGATCAACTGGACGAGACATCTTCTACTTTATCCCGCAGTATTGATATTATACCAATTGTGGTCTTCTGATATCAACTATGGTCTTCTTATATCTGCTATGGTTTCATAAATCATCTTCCTTCATTCAGGGTTTATTTTGCGGAAAAACCACTAGCTGACACTATGAATATAGTATCCTAAGTGATTTCCCATGCATTCCCTCTTCTATATTAACTATGGATCTGCTTAAGCTTCACCATAATCATCATATTTCTCCCCTTCATGCTTCTCATGTACTAAAGTACTCCTCTGTTGAGGTAAAGCATGAGTTTTAATTGGTACTTCCTTCTGAATATTGTGGTTGCTTCCCACAACTTTGTTTCCTTTATCTGGTGAACCTTCATCTTGTCTTCAGAATCTCCAGAATTCGTCACTTCCTCACACGAATACCATTACCCTCTAGATCTATAGCATCAAGTAAGAACTTGATATTGCAACATGCATTTGCATATCGAAGTCAAACTTCATGTATGGATCTAGTCAAACAATGAAAATCCAATAAAATCCAAGAAGATTCAGCTTTGTGTTTATAATACACACCATCATAAGTCTGATTATAATAGTTGAGTAATACATCTCTAAACATCAGGCTCTGATGTGTAGTATATAACACCACATAAGATAGGTTTATATCGTGATACTTAGCACGAATATGGGGAGTTCTACTATTGGTCTCAGTCTTTATCATAATTGCACATTTGCAATGAGATAAACTTGAAACAAAGTAGACTAGGATAGTTAAAGTTAACCTAGTTTTCTCTGGAAATACCACTTAACTTCCATTTTGTTGAGGACGACTTCAATGATATGTCTGATTCTAACATCACTATTCTAGACACATAACTATTGGAATATAGCTCCTATACTTCCAAGTTATTGTATCGTAAGGCTATGGACCTAATGTTCTGGACACACTTCCCATGGTTTTGGAACATATTTCTTGCACTATTGTTGAACAACTGGCTTCTTATTGTACTCCTTTTAATTATTTATGATGTTTTAGTCCATCACATAATGACTCTCAGGTGAATCATATATGATTACTACCTCTAATCTGTAAGTAGACATGTTTTATTTCTATCCCTCTTCCTTACTTCCCATGATTGACTCATCATGGTCTATACTACCTTATATGACTCATAGTTATCACCTACTATCAATTGTTTCACATGTCTAGATAGTTTTACTTACTCATTACTTAACTTGGTCTACATCTTCTATTAGGATATCTTAATTACCTTCATCACTTGATATTATTCCTATAACAGGTCTGAGTAATTCTTATTTAACAATAACATGTGTTGGTACACATCTTCCAATAGGATATCTTCCTTATGGTTGTATCCTCTCTTTGGACTACCATGTATTGTATACCAACTGTGATCTACTCATCTATTATTTTAAGGTCTTAATGGTGTTCTACATGTTTGGGATTAGCTGACTAACTTTACTTTATCTTGGTAAGTTAGGTAAGAAATGTTGACTCAAGTGTGTCAGGATTATTCTCAAGTGAATATCCATCTCAAGTCATAAGAAGTATTTGGTTTAGCTAAAACAACTTCCTATAGACACTACCAATCCTATAGGTCTCATTTAAAGGGTTTTAATCCTAAGGTCAAAGCATTTGCTCTGATACCAACTGTGGTGACCCGGCATACCACTGCATGGTGTAGTATGCAAGTCTGATATAACACCAATGAAACACCGTTCCACTAGTATTATATCGCTCGCAGAGGTAATTTTCATGAGAAACATATGCGGGTCCAAGGTATGTCTATGGAATTACAACATCGAGTCTATTACATAAGATCATCACAGCCTCCTACTTTACAATGAGGTAAAACTACAAATAAACTCCAGAAGAATGACTCGTAGTCTAGTCTTATCACGAACTCTATTTGTAGAGTATTTAACTAACTACAGAGGCTAAGAATAGATTCTAGCTAAATAGGAGCTAGGTTTAGGAAGCTAGTTCCCTTCTATGTCTGAACTAGGTTTTCTCCTTGATGGATGTGGTATCTGACTCCTCTGACAGGGTCTTGTCTCTTGAAGTAGCTGTGGACTCCTCGGCCTTCGAGTTGCACTGTGGATCCTCCTCCGATGCCTCCATATCTAAGCAGGGGATTTAAGAGTGGGATGAGTACGAGCGTACTCAACAAGTTCATTATAGGAAAGAGGTGTTTAATGCACTAGCTACAGCATTAGACCAGAAAGTCTAATACCAATGCAAGTTTTCATAACCATTTCTTCAAAAGGTTGCTTTTATTCAGAAGAACTATGTCCGTCAGCCTTCACCGGTTTACTAGAACTTCATGGAGCTCCTTTCCGGCCGCGTTCGCAGTTCCATATCCCGGAACAGGGAGTGACATGTCACGGTTCTTTACACTCTGCAGAGGTGTGTTGCTTTACCCATAAGAGATCTTAACCTTGGTGCCAACCGGGTGATCTTCCCGTCCACACTTCCTATGGTGTGAGGCCCGGTATAAGGTCTAGCCAATCATGTTCCTCCGCTACCTCGAACACCCACCCTTTGTTGCATGCCCCGACCCTGGGTCCACGTCGGTCCCATTATTCCTGTAGATTTCAAGGTGGACCCCGACCACGACAACAGTGCTGGGCTCTACCATACACTCCTACGCCGGTAGCTGCAACCCATCCTAGACCGCAATACCGTGGGGACTTAGGACTCCCCAGCCTCACCATCTTGCTCCTTCGGGCGACAAGTGTACTACGGACTATGCCGTGGGGACTTAGGACTCCCCAGCCTCACCAGCTTGCCCCCTTGGATTACAAGTGTACTACGGTAAAGCGCATCCGTTGATGAACGAGAGGTGGAAACACTTTTGACTACTCCGTCCCACTCCGGATCTTATGGTTAACACGGGTATTACGGCACAAGAATCACTGGCGACATTTGTTGTTTAATCCTAGATGGATATAAACCCTTGCAATGGAACCTCCACCATATCAACACAATCCATGGTTCCATTGCCCACCACATAGTCATATTCATAGTTATGAAAGTAGTGGTTTTGATTTTTATGCAATAGTGATAACCATAATACTTTGCAACTAATTTGATAGAAATACTCAAATGACATGAGCAAGTGATGAACTTGCCTTTCTTGACTGCAAGATTATGCAGGCAAGGTCTTCGATACGTAGAAACTCCAAATTCTGAAATAGCATCATCGTCCGGTAAGGACGATGTTTAAAAGATTGGCAAGGATGCAGTAATGCATAAGTATGAGATGCAATCGCTCTAAGCGTGACCTAACTCCGATGATTTAGGATCAGTGAGTTGTAATGATTGGTTTAGGGTGTGTTGCACTTTTAGAGTGATTCACATACAAGGTTCTTATTCAGGTGTGATTACTTGGTATCATAAACAGGTGATGTAATAAATCATAATAATAACACAAATAGCACATAACAATATCATTTGGTATAATCCTAACATTTAATGAATATTGGTTGGTTTTAGCCCTATATGGCATGGTTAATGATTAATTATCATATACTTCAAAAGAATAACTTTTGAAGAACATGTTCTTTGATAAAGAACAAGTATGATAATTAGGGTTGTGGAGTTCTATGGTTTTCTATGGTTTTAATTGGTTTCGTGTAAGTAGTAGATGGATCACAACCTAGTTGGATTCATCAACACCTAGGGCTTGTAAGGTTGAGCTAAGCCTAGGCATCTTGAGCAATTTATTATAAATAGTTGCTATCAAGGTTGGTATACCTTGCTGGTGATAACTGGTTATTGGCTATAGGTCCTATTAGGTAGGATTGATGATGATTCCTTATTTTCTTCAAAAGAATAACTTTTGAAGAACATACTTCTTAGATAATAAGAAGTATCTCAATTAGGTTTAAGGTTGTCTAGGTTTTGCTATTGGATTTACTAAGTAAGAAATAGTTGACTCCTAAGTGGGATGATAAATAATTATCTTACACGAATAGGGTTTAGTGGAGTATGGTTAGGTAAGGCAAGATAATAAGCATGGTTGCTATTAGGGATCATCACCATGGTGTGATGCTAATTAAATAGGAATGGTTAAGGTTGATAAGTTGGATGATAGGAACTAGGGTTTAGATGTGGTTGATCCAATTGGATCAACTAAGTTGGTTAGATATGTGTATATGGACTACTATATGATTGATGATGGGCTCCTACAATTTTTATGTGGCATGGCAGGTGTTTAATTCCTGTTATGATACTATGGATGAAAAATAGAATACCATGATTACATGTGAGGATCTAGGTTTTAGGTTTTAGAAGTAATTTAAGGTTCACATGTAATAATGGAACTAGGGTTCCTAATTAATTTAGGGTTTTAGGTGTCACATGAAATGATGAGTTCCTGGTTCTATTACTTATGAAATTAGGGTCTTCTACATACCCTAAAGTTCTTGAATTAATAACTTCACTTTAAGGTTGAAGTTATTAATAACTTTGAAATAAAAATAATGTTGGATTTGGTATTTTATTATTTTTAATGAATTAATAATTAAGGTAATTATTAATTAGGGTTTAAATCCTCCTGATAAGGATTTAATAAATTAATAGAAAAGGAGAATTAATTTTAATGTTTTCCTTAATTAGTTACTGGTTTTTTATTTATTTTCTGAAGTTTTCCTAATTATTGGATTTTAATTAAATTTGGAATTAAAATTAAAGGCTTAATTAACAAGTATTAAATAATTGAATTTTTATTAAAAATAAAAATTTCATTTTATATTTTTATTAGATAGATTTTTCTTTTCTAAGAATTTTGATAACTTATTTGTATTTTTCTGAGTTATAATGAATTTCCTAAATATTTGCAAAGTTTCAGCAATTATTGAATTTGAAATAAAACTGAAACTGACTAGTTGTACCCGGACAGATACCACCCACAGTCTATGACTGGTGGGGCCGTGTCCACCCCATCAGCCACATAGGCGTGGACGGGTCAAACTTACTGACGTGGAAGGAGGCACGGTGGCCGGCGGGCAGTTGGCGGCGGCGCCGCCGTTCCCGGGCTCCCGTGGATGAGCCGAGGTCGGTTTAGATGCAGGACGATCTGGCGAGCATTTTGAGGGTGGCGCCGCCGTTGTTGGGTCGCCGGAGCTCGGCCGACGGTGAGGAGCGGCGGCAATGCTCGCGGGCTATTTGATGCGACGACGCTATGATGCTAAATCAAGCAAAGCGAGCAATCTGCGAGACTCGGGGAGCTCACCAGGGTTACGCCAGGCTTGACGGCGAGGTCGGAGTGGGCCTGAGTCGCCGGAATTTGCAGCTCTGGCCGTCGGAGAAGACGGTCTAGCATGCTCGATTGAGGGCGGTTTGGCTCAATTCCTTTCGCAGGCGAAGCAAGTCGAGGATGCTGATGACGACGGTGATCACGGCGAGGCACGGGGATGCCCCAATCGACGGCGACGACGAACGACCGGCTCAGCTAGGTTTCGGTGTGGATGAATATGGAGCAGAGAGGAAGAAATCGAGGGCCACGGGTCATCGTGGAGCTTAAATATGGCGAGGAGATGCGCCTCGTCACGAATTCGGACGAGGAGGGATCGACAGCGGCGAGGGGAAGTCGAGCACGCCGTCGTGCTGTCCTCCTCGTGCGCAGGAGAGGATGAGGATGACCCTCTCCTCTGTTTTATTTTAACGAAGGGGTACGTGGTGGTATGTTGGGCTGTGGCTTGGGCCGAAGTGCTGGGCTTCTCTGCAGGCTGCTGCTGGGCTGCGTACCAGGTAAGGTCCAGGTAAGCCCCTTTTCTATTTTCTCTTTTCTTTTCTGTTTACAATTCTGTTTTTAATTTTTCCATTTGAATTTCAGATCTGCATTCTGTTATTTTTGCAGGTTTCTCAATTGTTAATTTCATCAAGATTTACTATCCTGACTATTACGTTATGATCCTACTTGAACAAGCATTTTATATGAGATTCTATTACACACTTGATATTCTTATTCCAAATGTTAAATAGACATGAGTTGATACTCTCATTTTGGTTTTCTTGTGAATTATATCTATTTGATATTAGCAGTGGGGCATTTCTACTATGAGTTTTTATAGGTTATTAGTAGGGTTTGATCTCATATCTGAGGATTTAACTCTATGCATATGATTTTATGTGAGCACTTGCTTGTTAAGCTCTTGAAGTTTTTATTAGAACCATCTCCCCAAAGGTAGTACTGGGTTTATATTTAATAACACCTTTAATAATATAGAATAGATATTACTCATCAAGGTTTGGTCTTGGTCATAATGGTAAATGGTTGAGTACTACACATGGTTTTAAATATAGTATTTAGCTTGTGAGAAATTCTAGGGTTCTAATTATATTCACCTAATGGCAATTGGTTTGAATCTCAATTATGGCCTAGTTTATATTATGATCACCATAATGATACATAAACTAGGGTTGAGGTTTAATTCTAGGTTGTAGAATTGGGATGACATCATATTGCATTTGTTAGGTTTGACTCTCCTCTATATATGATAAAATGGTTACTTGCTTAATATTTCATGGGCTTCCCTAATTACTAAGGATTTGAGAATTGGTTTTATCTTCTACCAATTATCTTCTATTATTATCCCCAACTTATCATTAAAGTAACTAGAATGATTATGGTTCTTTTTTATAGTTAACTTTGGTCATATGGGCTAATGATTTCTCACCATATAAAGTATGGAGTTTTACTCTAAAGTTTTCTTAGGTCCTTTTATTGAGGAATAAATGGATTATAGATGTGCTATAGTCCTACTCATGATCACCTAGTGATCCACAAGTTGGGATTGAGATATAAGTCTGGATTTGCTTACTAGTGATCCCCCTATGATTTCATGTAGTGAATAAGATCTACTAGTCATATAAGTGTTAGCATTTGGATTATTTTCCTATTTCTCCAAAGTATGGTCATGGATTAGGCTTGATCCACTTGTTCGTAATATCCTTATCTCAAGTTCTTAGGGTTTATGATCATTACTCAATTTATAATGATCAAGTTTTGGCTTCTAAGTTATCTCTCATTAAATAGGTTTCTCACTTCCATGATCAAGCATTGTCTTGATCAACTAGGGTATAATACTTCTAATTTACCTTCTGGAATGGGACTACTATGGTTGCCTCTAAAGTTTATATCCCAGGAAAATGTCTGAGATATTATGTTAAGGTTCTACTTAATCAATGATGATATAATCATCAAGTGTATGGATAATTATCTCCCTCATATTCAATTGTTTCCTTAACTACTTAAGTTTAACACCATAGCTTGGGGCTTTCTTATAAAGGAATGGTTTATCCTAGAGTTTATGGTGTACTCACCATATCTCAATAGGTATCTAGTCTAAACTCCACTTGGCTATTTTGGTTGAATTAATCTCCTCCTTACTTTATCAATTCATGGATATGTTATTATTCCATGTGATACTAGGTTGTCTCACCACTCCAAAATGTAATGGTTAATCTCCTAATACTTTTAGTTCACAGGTTGTCCTTTATTCTTAATTAGGTAAAGCTGGGATTGATATGACTGGACTCTCTCATTTGGAAAGGTCTTCAATGCTAACCTAAGGTTATTCTCCAAAGATAATGATGTGGTCACCAATATCTATGGTTAATATAAATGGGTTCTCTCTCTAGGAAATGTCTTCAATAATATCCTAGGGTTTCTCTGAGATGATGATTTGAATACATGGATGTATATTCAAGGTTTAGTTCAAGGTTTATCATTGATCCTCTAATAAGTAACATAGAACTCTCACTTCTCTAGGTTTGATGTATATTAATATGTAGTAGAGAGGATTATGTATTTCTAGAGTTTATCTCCTTGTCTTGCTTCCAAGAATGAAGTAAAATAAATACCATGAGATTCATGGTAGGATCATGGATTATTTTAAGACATGGAGAAGATAAGTGGAGAATAGTTTCTTCAATTATTGTTACTTGATTTCCAATTACATGGATGTACACATGTTATGGCTAGGAATATCATGTTATGATATTTAATAAGATCAGGTAGTTGATCATTGAGTAAAGTGTTGTTGTGTTGATTATTAGTTCCATTTGATCTAACCCCTTAGATCAAATTATCTCTACCCAAAACAAAGTTTTAACCCTAACATTTAATGAATATTGGTTGGTTTTAGCCCTATATGGCATGGTTAATGATTAATTATCATATACTTCAAAAGAATAACTTTTGAAGAACATGTTCTTTGATAAAGAACAAGTATGATAATTAGGGTTGTGGAGTTCTATGGTTTTCTATGGTTTTAATTGGTTTCTGGTGTAAGTAGTAGATGGATCACAACCTAGTTGGATTCATCAACACCTAGGGCTTGTAAGGTTGAGCTAAGCCTAGGCATCTTGAGCAATTTATTATAAATAGTTGCTATCAAGGTTGGTATACCTTGCTGGTGATAACTGGTTATTGGCTATAGGTCCTATTAGGTAGGATTGATGATGATTCCTTATTTTCTTCAAAAGAATAACTTTTGAAGAACATACTTCTTAGATAATAAGAAGTATCTCAATTAGGTTTAAGGTTGTCTAGGTTTTGCTATTGGATTTACTAAGTAAGAAATAGTTGACTCCTAAGTGGGATGATAAATAATTATCTTACACGAATAGGGTTTAGTGGAGTATGGTTAGGTAAGGCAAGATAATAAGCATGGTTGCTATTAGGGATCATCACCATGGTGTGATGCTAATTAAATAGGAATGGTTAAGGTTGATAAGTTGGATGATAGGAACTAGGGTTTAGATGTGGTTGATCCAATTGGATCAACTAAGTTGGTTAGATATGTGTATATGGACTACTATATGATTGATGATGGGCTCCTACAATTTTTATGTGGCATGGCAGGTGTTTAATTCCTGTTATGATACTATGGATGAAAAATAGAATACCATGATTACATGTGAGGATCTAGGTTTTAGGTTTTAGAAGTAATTTAAGGTTCACATGTAATAATGGAACTAGGGTTCCTAATTAATTTAGGGTTTTAGGTGTCACATGAAATGATGAGTTCCTGGTTCTATTACTTATGAAATTAGGGTCTTCTACATACCCTAAAGTTCTTGAATTAATAACTTCACTTTAAGGTTGAAGTTATTAATAACTTTGAAATAAAAATAATGTTGGATTTGGTATTTTATTATTTTTAATGAATTAATAATTAAGGTAATTATTAATTAGGGTTTAAATCCTCCTGATAAGGATTTAATAAATTAATAGAAAAGGAGAATTAATTTTAATGTTTTCCTTAATTAGTTACTGGTTTTTTATTTATTTTCTGAAGTTTTCCTAATTATTGGATTTTAATTAAATTTGGAATTAAAATTAAAGGCTTAATTAACAAGTATTAAATAATTGAATTTTTATTAAAAATAAAAATTTCATTTTATATTTTTATTAGATAGATTTTTCTTTTCTAAGAATTTTGATAACTTATTTGTATTTTTCTGAGTTATAATGAATTTCCTAAATATTTGCAAAGTTTCAGCAATTATTGAATTTGAAATAAAACTGAAACTGACTAGTTGTACCCGGACAGATACCACCCACAGTCTATGACTGGTGGGGCCGTGTCCACCCCATCAGCCACATAGGCGTGGACGGGTCAAACTTACTGACGTGGAAGGAGGCACGGTGGCCGGCGGGCAGTTGGCGGCGGCGCCGCCGTTCCCGGGCTCCCGTGGATGAGCTGAGGGTCGGTTTAGATGCAGGACGATCTGGCGAGCATTTTGAGGGTGGCGCCGCCGTTGTTGGGTCGCCGGAGCTCGGCCGACGGTGAGGAGCGGCGGCAATGCTCGCGGGCTATTTGATGCGACGACGCTATGATGCTAAATCAAGCAAAGCGAGCAATCTGCGAGACTCAGGAGCTCACCAGGGTTACGCCAGGCTTGACGGCGAGGTCGGAGTGGGCCTGAGTCGCCGGAATTTGCAGCTCTGACCTTCGGAGAAGACGGTCTAGCATGCTCGATTGAGGGCGGTTTGGCTCAATTCCTTTCGCAGGCGAAGCAAGTCGAGGATGCTGATGACGACGGTGATCACGGCGAGGCACGGGGATGCCCCAATCGACGGCGACGACGAACGACCGGCTCAGCTAGGTTTCGGTGTGGATGAATATGGAGCAGAGAGGAAGAAATCGAGGGCCACGGGTCATCGTGGAGCTTAAATATGGCGAGGAGATGCGCCTCGTCACGAATTCGGACGAGGAGGGATCGACAGCGGCGAGGGGAAGTCGAGCACGCCGTCGTGCTGTCCTCCTCGTGCGCAGGAGAGGATGAGGATGACCCTCTCCTCTGTTTTATTTTAACGAAGGGGTACGTGGTGGTATGTTGGGCTGTGGCTTGGGCCGAAGTGCTGGGCTTCTCTGCAGGCTGCTGCTGGGCTGCGTACCAGGTAAGGTCCAGGTAAGCCCCTTTTCTATTTTCTCTTTTCTTTTCTGTTTACAATTCTGTTTTTAATTTTTCCATTTGAATTTCAGATCTGCATTCTGTTATTTTTGCAGGTTTCTCAATTGTTAATTTCATCAAGATTTACTATCCTGACTATTACGTTATGATCCTACTTGAACATGCATTTTATATTAGATTCTATTACACACTTGATATTCTTATTCCAAATGTTAAATAGACATGAGTTGATACTCTCATTTTGGTTTTCTTGTGAATTATATCTATTTGATATTAGCAGAGTGGGGCATTTCTACTATGAGTTTTTTATAGGTTATTAGTAGGGTTTGATCTCATATCTGAGGATTTAACTCTATGCATATGATTTTATGTGAGCACTTGCTTGTTAAGCTCTTGAAGTTTTTATTAGAACCATCTCCCCAAAGGTAGTACTGGGTTTATATTTAATAACACCTTTAATAATATAGAATAGATATTACTCATCAAGGTTTGGTCTTGGTCATAATGGTAAATGGTTGAGTACTACACATGGTTTTAAATATAGTATTTAGCTTGTGAGAAATTCTAGGGTTCTAATTATATTCACCTAATGGCAATTGGTTTGAATCTCAATTATGGCCTAGTTTATATTATGATCACCATAATGATACATAAACTAGGGTTGAGGTTTAATTCTAGGTTGTAGAATTGGGATGACATCATATTGCATTTGTTAGGGTTTACTCTCCTCTATATATGATAAAATGGTTACTTGCTTAATATTTCATGGGCTTCCCTAATTACTAAGGATTTGAGAATTGGTTTTATCTTCTACCAATTATCTTCTATTATTATCCCCAACTTATCATTAAAGTAACTAGAATGATTATGGTTCTTTTTTATAGTTAACTTTGGTCATATGGGCTAATGATTTCTCACCATATAAAGTATGGAGTTTTACTCTAAAGTTTTCTTAGGTCCTTTTATTGAGGAATAAATGGATTATAGATGTGCTATAGTCCTACTCATGATCACCTAGTGATCCACAAGTTGGGATTGAGATATAAGTCTGGATTTGCTTACTAGTGATCCCCCTATGATTTCATGTAGTGAATAAGATCTACTAGTCATATAAGTGTTAGCATTTGGATTATTTTCCTATTTCTCCAAAGTATGGTCATGGATTAGGCTTGATCCACTTGTTCGTAATATCCTTATCTCAAGTTCTTAGGGTTTATGATCATTACTCAATTTATAATGATCAAGTTTTGGCTTCTAAGTTATCTCTCATTAAATAGGTTTCTCACTTCCATGATCAAGCATTGTCTTGATCAACTAGGGTATAATACTTCTAATTTACCTTCTGGAATGGGACTACTATGGTTGCCTCTAAAGTTTATATCCCAGGAAAATGTCTGAGATATTATGTTAAGGTTCTACTTAATCAATGATGATATAATCATCAAGTGTATGGATAATTATCTCCCTCATATTCAATTGTTTCCTTAACTACTTAAGTTTAACACCATAGCTTGGGGCTTTCTTATAAAGGAATGGTTTATCCTAGAGTTTATGGTGTACTCACCATATCTCAATAGGTATCTAGTCTAAACTCCACTTGGCTATTTTGGTTGAATTAATCTCCTCCTTACTTTATCAATTCATGGATATGTTATTATTCCATGTGATACTAGGTTGTCTCACCACTCCAAAATGTAATGGTTAATCTCCTAATACTTTTAGTTCACAGGTTGTCCTTTATTCTTAATTAGGTAAAGCTGGGATTGATATGACTGGACTCTCTCATTTGGAAAGGTCTTCAATGCTAACCTAAGGTTATTCTCCAAAGATAATGATGTGGTCACCAATATCTATGGTTAATATAAATGGGTTCTCTCTCTAGGAAATGTCTTCAATAATATCCTAGGGTTTCTCTGAGATGATGATTTGAATACATGGATGTATATTCAAGGTTTAGTTCAAGGTTTATCATTGATCCTCTAATAAGTAACATAGAACTCTCACTTCTCTAGGTTTGATGTATATTAATATGTAGTAGAGAGGATTATGTATTTCTAGAGTTTATCTCCTTGTCTTGCTTCCAAGAATGAAGTAAAATAAATACCATGAGATTCATGGTAGGATCATGGATTATTTTAAGACATGGAGAAGATAAGTGGAGAATAGTTTCTTCAATTATTGTTACTTGATTTCCAATTACATGGATGTACACATGTTATGGCTAGGAATATCATGTTATGATATTTAATAAGATCAGGTAGTTGATCATTGAGTAAAGTGTTGTTGTGTTGATTATTAGTTCCATTTGATCTAACCCCTTAGATCAAATTATCTCTACCCAAAACAAAGTTTTAACAAAGTCACATTGAGGTTTATAGCGCTTGACTTGATGAGCTACTTCAATTCCACCAAGGTCAAATGAAACTTCAGTTACTGTGACTGTTTTTACTTTAAAGCGCGAAAATTCCCCAGATTTTCTATGCATGAATGCAATGCACACATCTGTTTCCTCTATTTTTGTAACCCCAATACCTGGGATATTACATGCGGCCACCTTGTGGTGTTGGGGTGGCCGGCCCCCTCCCCTTGGCCCTCATTTTATAGGTGGAAGCCCCAAGTGTTGGACTAGAAGTCTCTGAATAAGACCCGAACCCAAAACCTTCCATGTGATAGGGAAACCTACCCAAGGTGGGAATCCCACTTGGGGTGGGATTCCCCCCTTCCATGTGGGGGGGTGGCCGGCCCCCTTAGGGGAGTCCACTTGGGACTTCTCCCCCTTTAGGCCTTGTTTACTTCTAGAGTATTTATAGGGATGAGAGGGGATTATTTCGTATCCCGGAAAATCCCCACTAGTCCGTTTACTTCTCCGGTTTTGAACGACATAATCCCGAGATATCCCCTCCCATCCCCTCTCATCCCCACATTTTTTGCCTAAATCAAAAACTCTCCATCATACTAGTGTATTTTTGGGGAGGGGTATTTGAGGGGATTGGGTGAACACCAAATCCCCTCCCATCCCCATACCCTTTGGGAAGAAAAATACGAGAGAAGTAAACAAGACCTTAGGGTTGGCCGGCCATGGAGGTGGAGTCCCTTTGGGACTCCGCCTTCCAAAGTGGTTTCTTCCGGACTTTTCTAGAACCTTCTAGAACCTTCCATAGAACCTTCCAGATCATTTTAAATCTTATAAAATGACTTCCTATATATGAATCTTATTCTCCGGACCATTCCGGAACTCTTCGTGATGTCCGGGATCTCATCCGGGACTCCGAACAAATATTCGAACTCCATTCCATATTCAAGTTCTACCATTTCAACATCCAACTTTAAGTGTGTCACCCTACGGTTCGCGAACTATGCAGACATGGTTGAGTACTCACTCCGACCAATAACCAATAGCGGGATCTGGTGATCCATAATGGCTCCCACATATTCAACGATGACTTTAGTGATCGAATGAACCATTCACATACGATACCAATTCCCTTTGTCACGCGATATTTTACTTGTCCGAGGTTTGATCATCGGTATCACTCTATACCTTGTTCAACCTCGTCTCCTGACAAGTACTCTTTACTCGTACCGTGGTATGTGGTCTCTTATGAACTTATTCATATGCTTGCAAGACATTAGACGACATTCCACCGAGAGGGCCCAGAGTATATCTATCCGTCATCGGGATGGACAAATCCCACTGTTGATCCATATGCCTCAACTCATACTTTCCGGATACTTAATCCCACCTTTATAACCACCCATTTACGCAGTGGCGTTTGATGTAATCAAAGTACCTTTCCGGTATAAGTGATTTACATGATCTCATGGTCATAAGGACTAGGTAACTATGTATTGAAAGCTTATAGCAAATAACTTAATGACGTGATCTTATGCTACGCTTAATTGGGTGTGTCCATTACATCATTCATACAATGATATAACCTTGTTATTAATAACATCCAATGTTCATGATTATGAAACTAATCATCCATTAATCAACAAGCTAGTTAAGAGGCATACTAGGGACTCTTTGTTGTTTACATATCACACGTGTATCAATGTTTCGGTTAATACAATTATAGCATGGTATATAAACATTTATCATAAACATAAAGATATATAATAACCACTTTTATTATTGCCTCTTGGGCATATCTCCTTCAGTCTCCCACTTGCACTAGAGTCAATAATCTAGATTAGATTGTAAGGTACCTAACACCCATGGCATTCTGGTGTTGGCCATGCTTTGCCCTAGGGAGAGCTTTAGTCAACGGATCTGCTACATTCAGATCAGTGTGTACTTTGCAAATCTTTACTTCTCCATCTTCGATGTACTCGCGAATCGAGTGGTAACGCAGCTTGATATGCTTCAGCCTCTTGTGTGACCTTGGCTCTTGTGCATTGGCGATGGCACTCATGTTATCACAGTAAATGATTAATGGGTCCAATGCACTAGGAACCACACCGAGCTCTACAATGAACCTCTTCATCCATACCGCTTCTGATGAAGCCTCTGAAGCCGCTATGTACTCTGATTCTGTTGAAGACTTCACCACCGTGCACTGCTTCGAGCTTGCCCAGCTTACTGCAGCACCATTCAATATAAACACGTACCCAGACTGTGACTTAGAGTCATCAGGATCAGTGTTCCAACTTGCATCGGTGTAACCGTTTACAACGAGCTCTTGGTCACCTCCATAACAAAGAAACATATCCTTAGTTCTTTTCAAGTACTTCAGGATATTCTTGACCGCTGTCCAGTGTTCCATTCCTGGATCACTTTGATATCTGCTAGTCAAACTAACAGCATGTGCTATATCCGGTCTAGTGCATAGCATGGCATACATGATAGATCCTACTGCCGAGGCATAGGGGATATTACTCATCCTTTCTCTTTCTTCTGCCGTAGCCGGTCCTTGAGTCTTACTCAAGACCTTGCCTGGTAACATAGGTAAGAACCCTTTCTTGCTTTCGTCCATTCTAAACTTCTTTAGAATCTTGTCCAGGTATGTACTCTGTGATAGCCCTATTAGGCGTCTTGATCTATCTCTATAAATCTTGATGCCTAATATATACGATGCTTCACCAAGGTCTTTCATTGAAAAACTATTATTCAAATAACCTTTTACACTGCTTAATAGTTCTATATCATTCCCAATCAATAATATGTCATCTACATATAATATTAGGAATGCTACAGAGCTCCCACTCACTTTCTTGTAAATACAGGCCTCTCCATGACACTGTATAAACCCGAAGTCTTTGATCACCTTATCAAAGCGTCGGTTCCAACTTCTTGATGCTTGCTTCAGTCCATAGATTGAACGCTGAAGTTTGCATACTTTGTCAGCATTTTTAGGATCGACAAAACCTTTGGGTTGTACCATATACAACTCTTCCTCAATGTCTCCATTAAGGAACGCCGTTTTGACATCCATCTGCCAAATCTCATAATCGAAAAATGCAGCTATTGCTAACAAAATCCTCACAGATTTTAGCTTCGCTACAGGTGAGAAAGTCTCATCGTAGTCAACTCCTTGAATTTGTCGGAAACCCTTTGCGAGAAGTCGAGTTTTATAGACAGTAATATTACCATCAGCATCTGTTTTTCTCTTGAAGATCCATTTATTCTCGACAGCCTTGCGGCTATCAGGTAAGTCTACCAAAGTCCATACTTTGTTATCATACATGGATCCCATTTCGGATTTCATGGCTTCTTGCCATTTGTTGGAATCTGGGCTCATCATCGCTTCTTCATACGTCGCAGGGTCCTCATCATTGTTGTCCACAATCATGACATTTAGACAAGGATCATACCAATCAGGAGTGGCACGTTCCCTTGTCGATCTGCGAGGTTCAGTAGTTTCCTCGTTCGAAGTTTCATGATCATTATCATTAGCTTCCTCTGTTGCCGGTGTAGGCGGTACAGGTACAACTTCCGGTACTGCGCTACTCTGATCAACGAGTATAGATTCATCAATCTCATCGAGTTATACTTTTCTTCCAGTCACTTCTTTAGTGAGAAATTCTTTCTCAAGAAAGGTTCCGTTCTTAGCAACAAAGATTTTGCCTTCGGATCTGTGATAGAAAGTGTACCCTATAGTTTCCTTAGGGTATCCTATGAAGACGCATTTCTCCGCTTTGGGTTCTAGCTTGTCCGGTTGTAACTTCTTTACATAGGCTTCGCAACCCCAAACTTTAAGGAACGACAGCTTAGGTTTCTTATTAAACCATAATTCATACGGTGTCGTTTCTACGGATTTTGATGGTGCTCTATTTAAAGTGAATGCGGTTGTCTCTAATGCATAACTCCAAAAAGATAACGGCAAATCAGTAAGAGACATAATAGAACGAACCATATCTAAGAGAGTTCGATTACGACGTTCGGACACACCGTTTCGTTGTGGTGTTCCCGGCGGTGTCAATTGTGAAAGTATTCCGCATTTCTTTAAATGCATGCCAAACTCATAACTCAGATATTCACCTCCGCGATCAGATCGTAGAAATTTAATCTTCTTGTTACGTTGATTTTCTACTTCACTTTGGAATTCCTTAAACTTCTCGAAAGTTTCGGATTTATGTTTCATGAAATAGATATACCCATATCTACTCAGATCATCTGTGAAGGTTAGAACATAACGATAACCACCGCGCGATGCTACACTCATTGGTCCGCACACATCGGTATGTATGATTTCCAATAAGTCAGTAGCTCGCTCCATCATACCAGAAAATGGAGTCTTAGTCATTTTTCCCATTAGACATGCTTCGCATCTATCAAGTGACTCAAAGTCAAGTGATTCAAGTAATCCATCGGTATGGAGTTTCTTCATGCGTTTCACTCCAATATGACAAAGGCAGCGATTGCCACATATAAGTAGAATTATCATTCAATTTAATTCGCTTAGCATCAATGTTATGTATATGTGTATCACTACTATCGAGATCTAACAGAAATAAGCAATTCTTTTCAGGTGCTCGACCATAAAAGATATTATTCATAAAAATAGAACAACCATTATTCTCAGACTTGAATGAATAACCGTCTTGCATTAAACAAGATCCAGATATAATGTTCATGCTCAACGCGGGTACAAAATAACAATTATTTAGGCTTAAAACTAATCCCGAAGGTAGATGTAGAGGAAGTGTGCCGACAGCGATCACACCGACTTTGGATCCATTTCCAACGCGCATCGTCACTTCATCTTTTAGTAGTCTTCGTTTATTCTTTAGTTCCTATTTCGAGTTACAAATATGAGCAACCGAACCAGTATCAAATACCCAGGTACTAGAACGAGAACCAGTGAGATAAACATCTATAACATGTATATCAGATATACCTTCTTTCTTCTTCTTGACAAGGCCGCTCTTCAGATCAGCCAGATACTTGGAGCAATTACGCTTCCAGTGTCCCTTCTCCTTGCAGTAATAGCACTCAGCATCAGGCTTAGGGCCGTTCTTAGGTTTCATAGGAGGTGTGGCAGCTTTCTTGCCACCCTTCTTGAATTTTCCTTTAGACTTGCCCTGTTTCTTGAAACTGGTGGTCTTGTCATCAACACTTGGTGCTCTTTCTTGATCTCAATCTCAGCAACCTTTAGCATGCCAAAGAGTTCAGGTAACTCCTTGTTCATGTTCAGCATATTGTAGTTCATCACAAAGTTCTTGTAACTTGGTGGCAGTGATTGAAGGACACGATTAATCCCCAGTCTATTAGGAATCACTATTCCCAAGTCACTGAGTTTCTTCGCATGCCCGGTCATGGCGAGCATGTGCTCACTAACGGAGCTGCCTTCTTCCATCATACAGCTGAAGAAATGTTTCGATGCTTCATAGCATTCCACGGCCGCATGAGTCTCAAATATAGCTTTCAGCTCATTCATCAACTCATGAGGATCGTGGTGCTCAAAACGTTTTTGAAGATCGGATTCCAGACTGCACAGGATGGCACACTGAACTTGAGAGTACCGAGTTTTCCGAGTTGCGTAAACAGCTTTTACTTCATCGGTTTCAGTTTCTGCAGGAGGGTCACCTAGCGGTGCATCAAGCACAAATTGCAGATTTCCGCCAGAGAGGAAGATCCTCACATGACGGAACCAGTCGGTGAAGTTGCTACCGTTGCTCTTAAGTTTTTCTTTCTCTAGGAACTGGTTAAAATTGATTGGGGACGCCATCTCTACAACATATATTTGAAAAAGTTTAGACTAAGTTTATGACAAATTGAGTTCAAATTTTAATTCAACATAATTAAAAATCTAGGTGAACTCCCACTTAAAACAATATCCCTCGCATTGTCTTAGTGATCACACGAACCAAATCCACCGCACCTAAGTCCGATCATCACGAGACAAGGTGTGATTTCAATGGCGAACACTCAAAGTGTTCATCATATCAACCATATGATTCATGCTCTACCTTTCGGTATCACGTGTTCCGAGACCATGTCTGTACATGCTAGGCTCGTCAAGGCCACCTTAGTATCCGCATGTGCAAAACTGGCTTGCACCCGTTGTATGCACTTGTTGATTCTATCACACCCGATCATCACGAGATGCTTCGAAACGACAAGTCTTGGCAACGGTGCTACTAAGGATGAACACTTTATTATCTTGAGATTTTAGTGAGGGATCATCTTATAATGCTACCGTCGCGATCTAAGCAAAATAAGATGCATAAAAGGATTAACATCACATGCAGTTCATATGTGATATGATATGGCCCTTTTATCTTTGCGCCTTTGATCTTCATCTCCAAAGCACGGACATGATCTCCATCATCTTCGGGCATGATCTCCATCATCGTCGGCGTAGCGTCAAGGTCAATGGCGCCGTCTTCATGATTGTCCTCCATGTAGCAACTATTACAACTACTTTGAAATACTACTCAACATGAAATTTAAAGACAACCATAAGGCTCCTGCCGGTTGCCACAATACAATAATGATCATCTCATACATATTCATCATCACATTATAGCCATATCACATCACCAAACCCTCCAAAAACAAGTTAGATGTCCCTAATTTGGTTTGCATATTTTACGTGGTTTAGGGTTTTCGAGAGAGATCTAATCTACCTACGAACATGAACCACAACGTTGATACTAATGTTGTCAATAGAAGAGTAAATTGAATCTTCACTATAGTAGGAGAGACAGACACCCGCAAAGCCTCTTATGCAATACAAGTTGCATGTCGAACGAGGAACAAGTCTCATGAACGCGGTCATGTAAAGTTAGTCCGAGCCGCTTCATCCCACTATGCCACAAAGATGCAAAGTACTCAAACTAAAGACAACGAGAGCATCAACGCCCACAAAACCATTGTGTTCTACTCGTGCAACCATCTATGCATAGACACGGCTCTGATACCACTGTAGGGATTCGTTGCATAGAAAACAAAAAAAATTCCTACCGCGAACACGCAATCCAAGCCAAGATGCAATCTAGAAGACGGTAGCAACGAGGGGATTATCGAGTCTCACCCTTGAAAAGATTCCAAAGCCTACAAGATGAGGCTCTTGTTGCTGTGGTAGACGTTCACTTGCCGCTTGCAAAAGCGCGTAGAAGATCTTGATCACGGCGCCACGAACGGGCAGCACCTCCGTACTCGGTCACACGTTCGATTGTTGATGAAGATGACGTCCACCTCCCCGTTCCAGCGGGCAGCGGAAGTAGTAGCTCCTCCTGAATCCGACAGCACGACGGCGTGGTGTCGGTGGTGGTGGAGAAACCTGGCGGAGCTTCGCTAAGCGAGCGGGGAAGAAGGAGTAGCGGGGTGGCTAGGGTTTGGGGAGAAGGGGCGCCGGCCATCTAGGTGGTGCGGCCACCTTGTGGTGTTGGGGTGGCCGGCCCCCTCCCCTTGGCCCTCATTATATAGGTGGAAGCCCCAAGTGTTGGACTACAAGTCTCCGAATAAGACCCGAACCCAAAACCTTCCATGTGATAGGGAAACCTACCCAAGGTGGGAATCCCACTTGGGGTGGGATTCCCCCCTTCCATGTGGGGGGGTGGCCGGCCCCCTTAGGGGAGTCCACTTGGGACTCCTCCCCCTTTAGGGTTGGCCGGCCATGGAGGTGGAGTCCCTTTGGGACTCCGCCTTCCAAAGTGGTTTCTTCCGGACTTTTCTAGAACCTTCTAGAACCTTCCATAGAACCTTCCGGATCATTTTAAATCTTATAAAATGACTTCCTATATATGAATCTTATTCTCCGGACCATTCCGGAACTCCTCGTGATGTCCGGGATCTCATCCGGGACTCCGAACAAATATTCGAACTCCATTCCATATTCAAGTTCTACCATTTCAACATCCAACTTTAAGTGTGTCACCCTACGGTTCGCGAACTATGCAGACATGGTTGAGTACTCACTCCGACCAATAACCAATAGCGGGATCTGGAGATCCATAATGGCTCCCACATATTCAATGATGACTTTAGTGATCGAATGAACCATTCACATACGATACCAATTCCCTTTGTCACGCGATATTTTACTTGTCCGAGGTTTGATCATCGGTATCACTCTATACCTTGTTCAACCTCGTCTCCTGACAAGTACTCTTTACTCGTACCGTGGTATGTGGTCTCTTATGAACTTATTCATATGCTTGCAAGACATTAGACGACATTCCACCAAAAGGGCCCAGAGTATATCTATCCATCATCGGGATGGACAAATCCCACTGTTGATCCATATGCCTCAACTCATACTTTCCGGATACTTAATCCCACCTTTATAACCACCCATTTACGCAGTGGCGTTTGATGTAATCAAAGTACCTTTCCGGTATAAGTGATTTACATGATCTCATGGTCATAAGGACTAGGTAACTATGTATTGAAAGCTTATAGCAAATAACTTAATGACATGATCTTATGCTACGCTTAATTGGGTGTGTCCATTACATCATTCATACAATGATATAACCTTGTTATTAATAACATCGAATGTTCATGATTATGAAACTATTCATCCATTAATCAACAAGCTAGTTAAGAGGCATACTAGGGACTCTTTATTGTTTACATATCACACATGTATCAATGTTTCGGTTAATATAATTATAGCATGGTATATAAACATTTATCATAAACATAAAGATATATAATAACCACTTTTATTATTGCCTCTTGGGCATATCTCCTTCAGTTTGCGCCGGAATCCCTGGTGTTGCGCCGCACTACACTCCGCCACCATCAACCTTCAACGTGCTTCCTTGACTTCTACTGGTTCGATAAACCTTGGTTTCTTACTGAGGGAAAACTTGCTGGTGTACGCATCACACCTTCCTCTTGGGGTTCCCAACGGACGCGTGTTGTACGCGTATCAAGCTCTTTTTCTGGCGCCGTTGCCGGGGAGATCAAGACACGCTGCAAGGGGAGTCTCTCACTTCCAATCTCTTTACTTTGTTTTTGTCTTGCTTTACTTTATTTTATTTACTGCTTTGTTTGCTTTATTATATCAAAATACAAAAAATTAGTTACTTGCTTTACTTTATCTTGTTTGCGTTCTCCATATTAAAAACACAAAAAAATTAGTTACTTGCGTTTACTTTATCTAGTTTGCTTTATTTACTACTTCTAAAATGGGTACTCCTAAAAATACTAAGTTGTGTGACTTCACTAGCACAGATAATAATGATTTCTTATGCACACCTATTGCTCCACCTGCTACTACAGCAGAATTCTTTGAAATTAAACCTGCTTTACTGAATCTTGTTATGAGAGAGTAATTTTCTGGTGTTAGTTCTGATGATGCTGCTGCCCATCTTAATAATTTTGTTGAACTATGTGAGATGCAAAAGTATAAAGATGTAGATGGAGACATTATAAAATTAAAATTGTTTCCTTTCTCATTAAGAGGAAGAGCTAAAGATTGGTTGCTATCTTTGCCTAAGAATAGTATTGATTCATGGACTAAATGTAAGGATGCTTTCCTTGGTAGATATTATCCTCCTGCTAAAATTATATCTTTGAGAAGTAGCATAATGAATTTTAAGCAATTGGATAATGAGCATGTTGCCCAAGCATGGGAAATAATGAAATCTTTGGTTAAAAATTGCCCTACCCATGGACTGACTACTTGGATGATCATCCAAACCTTTTATGCAGGATTGAATTTTTCTTCGCGAAACTTATTGGATTCAGCTGCTGGAGGTACTTTTATGTCCATCACTCTAGGTGCCGCAACAAAGCTTCTTGATAATATGATGATTAATTACTCTGAATGGCACACGGAAAGAGCTCCACAAGGTAAGAAGGTAAATTCTGTTGAAGAAACCTCTTCCTTGAGTGATAAGATTGATGCTATTATGTCTATGCTTGTGAATGGTAGATCTAATGTTGATCCTAATAATGTTCCTTTAGCTTCATTGGTTTCTCAAGAAGAGCATGTTGATCTGAACTTCATTAAAAATAATAATTTCAACAACAATGTTTATAGGAATAATTCTAGTAACAACTATAGGCCATATCCTTCTAATAATAGTAATGGTTATGGTAATTCTTATGGTAATTCTTACAACAATAATAGGAGTGTACCCCCTGGTCTTGAAGCCATTCTTAAAGAATTTATTAGTACACAAACTGCTTTTAACAAATCTGTTGAAGAAAAGCTTGGTAAAATTGATATTCTTGCTTCTAAAGTTGATAGTCTTGCTGCTGATGTTGATCTTTTAAAATTGAAAGTTATGCCTAATGAAAATAAAGATATTAACTCATTTGCTACAGCAAACGCCATCCAAGTTCGAATTAATGAGAATATTAGATTGATGGCCGAATTGCGTGCTAGGTGGGAAAAAGAAGAAAGTGCTAAAGAGAATAATGTAGCCAAAGTTTGGACTATTACCACCACTAGTAATGATAATGCTTCACATGTTGCTACACCTCCTACTATCAATGGTAAAATAATTGGTGTTGGCAATGTTTCTACTCCTAATGCAAGGCTTGCAAAACTGCCTGAAACTGCTAAAACTGCTGAAACTGCTTGTGATAAAACTGCTGAAATTTTTCAAAATGTTGAGGACAACGACCCCATTGCTTTAGATCATAATGGTTTAGATTTTGATGATTGTCACATCTCTGAAGTTATAAAGTTCTTACAAAAACTTGCTAGAAGTCCCAATGCTAGTGCTATAAATTTGGCCTTTACAAAACATATTACAAATGCTCTCATAAAAGCTAGAGAAGAGAAACTAAAACTTGAGACTTCTATTTCTAGGAAGTTAGAAGATGGTTGGGAGCCCATCATTAAGATGTAGGTCAATGATTTTGATTGTAATGCTTTATGTGATCTTGGTGCAAGTATTTCCGTTATGCCTAAGAAAATCTATAATATGCTTGACTTGCCATCATTGAAAAATTGTTATTTGGATGTTAATCTTGCTGATAATTCTACAAAGAAACCTTTGGGGAGGATTGATAATGTTCGCATTACGGTTAACAATAACCTTGTCCCCGTTGATTTTGTTGTCTTGGATATTGAATGCAATGCATCTTGTCCCATTATATTGGGAAGACCTTTTCTTCGAACTGTTGGTGCTATAATTGATATGAAGGAAGGTAATATTAAATATCAGTTTCCTCTCAAGAAAGGTATGGAACACTTCCCTAGAAAGAGAATGAAGTTACCTTTTGATTCTATCATTAGAACAAATTATGATGTTGATGCTTCATCTCTTGATAATACTTGATTCACACTTTCTGCGCCTAGCTGAAAGGCGTTAAAGAAAAGCGCTTATGGGAGACAACCCATGATTTTACTTCTGCACTTTTGTTTTATATTTTAGTCTTGGAAGTTGTTACTACTGTAGAAACCTCTCCTTATCTTTATTTTATTGCATTGTTGTGCCAAGTAAAGTCTTTGATAGTAAAGATGATACTAGATTTGGATTACTGCGCAGAAACAGATTTCTTGCTGTCACGAATTTGAGTAGTATTCTCTGTAGGTAACTCAGAAAAATCTGCCAATTTACGTGCGTGATCCTCAGATATGTACGCAACTTTCATTCAATTTGAGCATTTTCATCTGAGCAAGTTAAGTGCCCCAGAAAAATGAGTCTTTACGGACTGTTCTGTTTTGACAGATTCTGCCTTTTATTTCGCATTGCCTGTTTTGCTATGTTTGATGGATTTCTTTATTCCATTAACTTTCAGTAGCTTTGTGCAATGTCCAGAAGTGTTAAGAATGATTATGTCACCTCTGAACATGTGAATTTCTGATTATGCACTAACCCTCTAATGAGTTTGTTTTGAGTTTGGTGTGGAGGAAGTTTTCAAGGATCAAGAGAGGAGGATGATACAATATGATCAAGGAGAGTGAAAGCTCTAAGCTTGGGGATGCCCCCGTGGTTCATCCCTGCATATTTCAATAAGACTCAAGCATCTAAGCTTGGGGATGCCCAAGGCATCCCCTTCTTCATCGACAAATTATCAGGTCACCTCTAGTGAAACTATATTTTTATTTCGTCACATCTTATGTGCTTTACTTGGAGCGTCTTTATGTTCTTGTTTTTGTTTTGTTTGAATAAAATTGGATCCTAGCATTCATTGTGTGGGAGAGAGACACGCTCCGCTGTTGCATATGAACACATATGTTCTTAGCTTTATTCTTAAATGTTCATGGTGAAGGTTGAAACTGCTTCATTAATTGTTATATGGTTTAAAATAGAAAATGCTACATGTGGTAATTGGTATAATGTCTTGAATAATTTGATACTTGGCAATTGTTGTGATCATATAGATCATGTTTAAGCTCTTGCATCATGTACTTTGCACCTATTAGTGAAGAAATACTGTAGAGCTTGTTGACATTTGGTTTGCATGATTGGTCTCTCTAAGGTCTAAATATTTTCTGGTAAGGGTTTGAACAACAAGGAAGACAGTGTAGAGTCTTATAATGCTTGCAATATGTTCTTATGTAAGTTTTGCTGTACCGGTTCATACTTGTGTTTGCTTCAAACAACCTTGCTAGCCTAAGCCTTGTATTGAGAGGGATTACTTCTCGTGCATCCAAAATCCTTGAGCCAAAAACTATGCCATTTGTGTCCACCATACCTACCTACTACATGGTATTTCTCCGCCATTCCAAAGTAAATTGCTTGAGTGCTACCTTTAAAATTCCATTCCTTTGTCTTTACAATATATAGCTCATGGGAAAAATAGCTTAAAAACTATTGTGGTATTGAATATGTACTTATGTATCTTATTTCTTAATAAGTTGCTTGTTGAGCGATAACCATGTTCCTGGGGATGCCATCAACTATTACCTTTGTTGAATATCATGTGAGTTTCTATGCATGTTCGTCTTGTCTGAAGTAAGGGTGATTTATCATGAGTTGAATGGTTTGAGTATGCATATTGTTAGAGAAGAACATTGGGCCGCTAACTAAAGCCATGATCCATGGTGGAAGTTTTAGTTTGGACAACAATCCTCAATCTCTTATGAGAATATTATTTGTTGTTGAATGCTTATGCATTAAAGAGGAGTCCATTATCTGTTGTCTATGTTGTCCCGGTATGGATGTCTAAGTTGAGAATAATCAAAAGCGAGAAATCCAATGCGAGCTTTCTCCTTAGACCTTTGTACAGGTGGCATAGAGGTACCCCTTTGTGATACTTGGTTAAAACATATGTTATGCAATGATAATCCATGTAAATCCAAGCTAATTAGGACAAGGTGCGGGCACTATTGGTAATCTATGCATGAGGCTTGCAACTTATAGGATATCTTATACATAACACATATGCTTTATTACTACCGTTGACAAAATTGTTTCTTGTTTTCAAAATAAAAGCTCTAGCACAAATATAGCAATCCATGCTTCCCTCTTCGAAGGGCCATTCTTCTACTTTTATGTTGAGTCAGTTTACCCACTTCTTTCTGTCTTAGAAGCAAACACTTGTGTTAACTGTGCATTGATTCTTACATGTTTACCTATTGCACTTGTTATATTACTTTGTGTTGACAATTATCCATGAGATAAACATGTTGAAGTTGAAAGCAACCGCTGAAACTTAAATCTTCCTTTGTGTTGCTTCAATGTCTTTACTTTGAATCTATTGCTTTATGAGTTAACTCTTATGCAAGACTTATTGATGCTTGTCTTGAAAGTACTATTCATGAAAAGTCTTTGTTATATGGTTCAGTTGTTTAACCATTGTCTTTACCATTGCTTCGAATCGCCGCATTCATTACATATGCTTACAATAGTATTGATCAAGATTATGATAGCATGTCACTTCAGAAATTATCCTTGTTATCGTTTACCTACTCGAGGACGAGTAGGAACTAAGCTTGGGAATGCTTGATACGTCTCAAACATATCTATAATTTCTTATGTTCCATGCTACTTTATTGATGATACTCACATGTTTTATACACACTTTATGTCATATTTTTGCATTTTCCGGCACTAACCTATTGACAAGATGCCGAAGAGCCGATTCTTTGTTCTGCTGTTTTTGGTTTCAGAAATCCTACAAAGGAAATATTCTCGGAATTGGACGAAATCAACGCCCAGGGTCTTATTTTTCCACGAAGCTTCCAGAAGACCGAAAGGGAAACGAAGTGGGGCGACGAGGCGCCGCCACAACAGGGCCGCACGTCCAAGGGTGGGGCCGCGCCGCCCTGGCGTGTGGGGCCCTCGTGTCGCCCCCGACTCTGCCATTCCGCCTATAAGAAGCCTTCGTCGAGAAAACCCTAGTACCGAGAGCCACGATACGGAAAACCTTCCAGAGGTGCCGCCGCCGCCAATCCCATCTCGGGGGATTCAGGAGATCGCCTCCGGCACCCTGCCGGAGAGGGGAATCATCTCCCGGAGGACTCTTCATCGCCATGATCGCCTCCGGAGTGATGTGTGAGTAGTTCACCCCTGGACTATGGGTCCATAGCAGTAGCTAGATGGTTGTCTTCTCCTCATGTGCTATCATTGTTCGATCTTGTGAGCTGCCTATCATGATCAAGATCATCTATTTGTAATGCTACATGTTGCGTTTGTTGTGATCCGATGAATATGGAATACTATGTTATGTTGATTATCAATCTATCATCTATGTGTTGTTTATGATCTTGCGTGCTCTCCGTTGCTAGTAGAGGCTCTGACCAAGTTAATACTTGTAACTCCAAGAGGGAGTATTTATGCCCGATAGTGGGTTCATGCCTCCATTTAATCTGGGATAGTGACAGAAAGTTCTAAGGTTGTGGATGTGCTGTTGCCACTAGGGATAAAACATCAATGTTATGTCTAAGGATATTTGTGTTGATTACATTACGCACCATACTTAATGCAATTGTCTGTTGTTTGCAACTTAATACTGGAAGGGGTGTGGATGTGATGACCCACAAGTATAGGGGATCGCAGCAGTCTTCGCGGGTAGTATAACCCAATTTATTGATTCGACACAAGGGGAGACAAAGAACACTTGGAAGCCTTAACAGCGGAGTTGTCAATTCAGCTGCACCTGGAAACAGACTTGCTCGCAAGAGTTTATCAATAGTAACAGTTTTATAGTAGTAGCAGTAGTGAAATAACAACAGCAGAGTAACAGAGACAGCAGTAGTGATTATAGTAAACAGCAGGATTAAAATACTGTAGGCACGGGGACGGATAACGGGCGTTGCATGGATGAGAGAAACTCATGTAACAATCATAGAAGGGCATTTGCAGATAATAATAAAACGGTGTCCAAGTACAAAGCAATCAATAGGCATGTGTTCCAATTATAGTCGTACGTGCTCGCAATGAGAAACTTGCACAACATCTTTTGTCCTACCAGCCGGTGGCAGCCGGGCCTCAAGGGAATCTACTGGATATTAAGGTACTCCTTTTAATAGAGTACCGGAGCAAAGCATTAACACTCCGTGAACACATGTGATCCTCACATCACTACCATCCCCTCCGGTTGTCCCGATTTCTGTCACTTCGGGGCCATTGGTTCCGGACAGCGACATGTGTATACAACTTGCAGGTAAGACCATAAACAATGAATATCATGATGAAATAATAACATGTTCAGATCTGATATCATGGCACTCGGGCCCTAGTGACAAGTATTAAGCATAACAAGTTGCAACAATATCATCAAAGTACCAATTACGGACACTAGGCACTATGCCCTAACAATCTTATGCTTATTACATGACCAATCTCATCCAATCCCTACCATCCCCTTCGGCCTACAGCGGGGGAATTACTCACACATGGATGGGGGAAGCATGGCTGGTTGATGGAGAGGCGTCGGTGGTGATGATGGCGATGATCTCCTCCAATTCCCCGTCCCGGCGGAGTGCCAGAACGGAGACTTCTGGCTCCCGAGATGGAGTTTCGCGATGTGGCGGCGTTCTGGAGGCTTTCTGGCGACTTCGACTTCTCCCCGTGCGTTTTTAGGTCGAAGGCAATATATAGTCCGAAGGAGGGCGTCGGAGGCCGACCGAGGGGGCCACACCACATGGCCGCGCGGGCCCCCCCTGGGCCGCGCCGCCCTATGGTGTGGGGCCCTCGGGCCTCCACCTTATTTGTCCTTCTGGCTCCGTCAGTATTCTGGGAAAATAGGGCCTTCTGCATAAATTTCGAGGATTTTCCTGAAAGTTGGATTTCTGCACAAAAACGAGACACCAGAGCAGTTCTGCTGAAAACAGTGTTAGTCCGTGTTAGTTGCATCCAAAATACACAAATTAGAGGCAAAACAATAGCAAAAGTGTTCGGGAAAGTAGATACGTTTTGGACGTATCAACTCCCCCCAAGCTTAGCTTATTGCTTATCCTCAAGCAATTCAGTTAACAACTGAGCGATAAAAGAACTTTCACGAACACATTTGCTCATATGATGTATATATTCTCATGCTATGGCTAATACTCAAGCAGTTCATAATGAGATGCATACAAATAAGATCATCTAACAGCTATGTCAATCATGGAGAGGTACCAAAAATTAATAATAAGCATCATGAATCATGTATATAAGCAGGATTGCAATGTTCATAAGAGAGTATGATAAAGTGGTATCTCGCTTGCCCGTATTTGATCGGCAAAACATAAATGCCCAGGCACCTCTTGAGTTCATAGAAAGACTAGAAGTAGTGATTGTCAAAGATAAAAGCATCAAAGTTATACCACAATCAATCATATTTTGAGACAAGCATATTATACTAAGAATGACAGTTGTGCTCTCAAGATAGTGCTCAAAGAAAGAATGGAGACACAACATAAAAGTAAAAGATTGACCCTTCGCAGAGGGAAGCAGGGATTAACATGCGCTAGAGCTTTTCTTTTAAAACAGGAGTAAAATTATTTTGAGAGGTGTTTGTTGTTGTCAACGAATGGTAATGGGTACACTAACTACCTCGCCAACCGGACTTTCAAGAGCGGCTCCCATGAATTATTTGCATGTTTATGTGGCACTCCTTCCAACCTTTCTTTCACAAACCATGGCTAACCGAATACTCGGGTGCCTGCCAACAATCACATACCATGAAGGAGTGCCTTTTTATTTAAGTTTTATTATGATGATGACACTCCCCCCAACCTTTTCTTACACAAGCCATGGCTAACCGAATCCTTCGGGTGCCGTCCAACAATCACATACCATGGAGGAGTGTCTATTTAAGTTAATTAATTCGGGACTGGGAATCCCATTGCCAGCTCTTTTTGCAAAATTATTGGATAAGCGGATGTGCCACTAGTCCATATGAGAGTCCGTCAAAAGTAAATGACAAGGTTGAAAGCTAAACACCACATACTTCCTCATGAGCTATAAAACATTAACACAAATTGAGAAACATTTTGAAGGTTTTAAAGGTAGCGCATGAGAATTTACTTGGAATGGTTTGAAATGCCATGCATAGGTATTTATGGTGGACACTTTGGAACAACTTGGTTTTCAGGTGTTTGGAAGCACGAGCAGCGTTCCCACTCAGTACAAGTGAAGGCTAGCAATAGACTGGGGAGCGACAAATCAAGAGAGCGATGCTTGTCATAATCATGCTTGCGGCAAAATAAATTAACGGAGGCATAAAAGTGATACAAGAACTCTGAAGCAATATAAATCATCGAGGCTTAATTGACTTTTGTTCAGTCATATGCATGCGTGAGCATGTGCCAAGTCGATATAAATGAATTATCCAGAGGAGGATACCACAATGCCATACCTACTTATGAATAAAACAATGCAAGCAAACATCCATGACATGCTACTCATATTAATAAATTGGAGCTAAACATGAGAGATCATGAACTACTAGACTTTCTCAAATGACATATACCTCACATGAACCAACTAAGCATGCTCACATGGATGAGTATATGTACAAAAATGAAAACAAATAGAGCTCATACCAGCCTCTCACCACAATCCAATTGTCGTAGATCGTCATTATTGCCTTTCATTTGTGTAGCTTGGATAATATGAAATGAAAACCACGCTCCAGCCACCGAAGACCATTGAACTCAAGATGAACTTTACAAACCAAAGAAGAACAGCAAATATTTTTGGTGTTTTTGAATTGGAAACAAGAACAAAAGGAAACAAGCGAACAAAGCAAAATCTTTTTGGGTTTTCTTATAGCAAACTAGCAATAGCAAATAAAGCGAAACAAATGCAAGAAACCAAAGCAAACAAATTATGAAGAGAAACAACAGAAATATTTTTGGTCTTTTTGTGTTTTGGGAAAGAAACAAAGCAAAAACAAGAAATAGCAAACTAGAAGACTCACATAAACACAAAGCAGCAGAAATTCGTCAAACTTGACAGCAGTACAGTACTCGATTTTTAATAAATTCTTCCAATGCGCAAATCGAAAAGTGTTCAACTAATGAAAGTTAGATAACAACCTGGGGAACATGCACAAAAATTGGCTTCGCAAAATACTGTTCTGGCTATTTTTGAGAATTTTTTCGGTAACAGTCCAGAATCTGTTTTCGGGCAGCACTTCCCCAAATATCATCTTCCTCTCATTAGAAAACCACTCAAACCAACAAAACAAGTATATACAAGTATCCAGCAACCATAATATGCAAAGAATGAGTGATGCCGGTATACCTCCCCCCAAGCTTAGGCTTTTGGCCTAAGTGGAGTTCAATCCCATCGAGACCATGAGGTAGTATCTCCATAGTACGATGAAGATGGATCATATTCCGGGCATGTGCTAGAAGAAGCACCCGGATACGTGACGGTGTAGTCGTAGGAGGGCTCGGTGTCCTCGGAGTCATGCTGCTGATGGAAGTCTTGTATCTTCATATGTTCCTCCACCTCCTCCTTAGTGCGCGACCATGGTTCCCTGTCAATACTGAACAAACCCGGCTGGGGAAGAGGGATTTCCTTCTCATCCCCGTCAGCAAACAACATTCTATAGACCATGTTATCTAAAGTGGAGTCAGTGGTAACAAAATGATGGCTTTTCATAGCAGCAATATCAAGCCTCCTAGGGGTTAATGGCACATCATTAGGATCAAGAGGAAGTCTTAAATGTGTTAAAACGCGTAGTGCAATAGTTCCTCCAAAAATAGGCCCCCTGTTAGACAGGCGGTGAGCAATAAGAGAGCCAAGATGATAAGATGTCCGTCCAGTAAGTGCAATATTCAAGAAAGCAAGATGGTAACTAGAAATATTGCTAGTGTTCTCCCTACCAAGAATGCTAGTAGCAATGTAATATGCAAAATATTTAATGGCGGGGAGTTGAATGTTCCTATCTTGCCACGCTGAATGGTGCGACAATCATCATCGGTGATCCCTCGATAGAGCTCCAACAGGTCCCGGGGGTTGTCATCAATCCTCCTTGCTGTACCTACAGGGGCAATATCCAATGCACGACAAAATTCTTCCAATTCCATAGTAACAGGATTACCATAAATCTTGAATGCAACTGTCGGCTCATATTGCGTGTTGTGGAACTTGAAGCTCTCGACGAAAATTTTGGTGAGCATGTAGTATTGCTCCCTTTCATCTCCCACGTAGGTGGCTAAGCCCGCCCTGTTGACAAGGGTGAAGAAATCATCCAATATCCCTGCATTTGTCAGAAAATCATAACATGGGAAGGATGAAGCATTAGGATCCCCATTGTCCTCTTCGGGCGCGAAGCTAGGCGCGATGATATCCTCATTGTACGATTGCCTAAGTCGGGTGGCGGTCCTAGAAGGCCTCCCGGTGCTGGTTGTTCCTCTCTTGAACAATTCTCCAAAGTTGAACTTCTTCATCTTTCTTTTCTGAAATTTTTCAACAAGTGATATAAAACTTGATTTGGTGACATATAATCAAGGAGAACTACTATAGGAACTTGCTAGAGTACTAATCATGCATCAAAACTAGTTTATACAACTTAGAACAAGCATGCAAGCTCACTAAACATGTTACCTACAGCAGCAAAATATTCAAGATATACTCAACCAAACAAAATTCTACTTGGATAATCAGAGGAGTCACATACCGGAAAGCAAATGTGCCAAATTTCAGACAGAAATCTGGGCTGAGCAAAGAGATCGAAAAATCCTGAGCTCTTGAGCAAAAACGCGAGTGAGAGAAAGCTGGTTCAAGTTTTTTCGGGAGAGAGAAGATTCTGGGAAGAAGACATGCTAAAGTGGGGCAAGGAGGGGCCCACACCACAGGGTGGCGCGCCCCCCTCCTTGGCCGCGCCGGCTGGTGGTGTGGCACCCTGGGGTGCCCCACAGGTCATCCTCTGGTGCTCCCAGGTGCCTCTTCGAAAAATAGTACCAACGGTATAATTTTTGTGAATTTTTGAAAACTTTGAAAAATGCACATTTCTGGGTATTGAGTTTATTATTACTGGCCAGGAAATTTTTTGAAATCTCTAATTAACTAAGGAACTTTGCAAATCAAAAGTGCTACAGCAAATAAGACAAGTGGAGGAAGAAAGAGATGTTGTTTACCTCCTCTATGCATATAAAAAGCATTCGTGAACAAGGTTGATCGAGTCTTGCCACCGAATAATTTTTACATAGCATATGAAGAAATAAACCTTAAATCAATCATGTTACCTTGAATTGTATCGATATGGATCCAATCATAAGATTTTGATAACCTTCTTTAGGCTCATATATAGGACAATCGATAGTTCCAACTTTGATAGTTCTCACATTAGAAATAGTATTGACTCCACATACTTTATCAATCTTCTTGGGAAAATAGACAGTATGCTCCTTATCATCAACATTGAAAGTAACCTTTTCTTTATTGCAATCAATAACAGCTCCTGCGGTGTTAAGAAAAGGTCTCCCAAGAATAATAGACATATTATCATCTTCAGGCATTTCCAACACAACAAAATCAGTTAATATCAAGCAGTTAGTAGTAACTTGAACAGGAACATCCTCACATATACCAACAGGAATAGCAGTAGATTTATCAGCCATTTGCAAAGATATATCAGTAGGTATCAACTTATCTAGATAAAGTCTCTTATAAAGAGAAAAAGGCATAACACTAACACCGGCTCCCAAGTCACATAGAGCAGTTTTAACATAATCTATTATATACTAAAAGCAAAATAAGGATGTTTAAACGAGATACCACGTTAATCCACATGTACTTAAATTATTTGATCCGTTGATCTTAATTATAATGGTTAAGATTTAAAGTAAGCAATGTTACGTAAACTAGAGGCATGTACAACATGTCACGTAGATGGACACATAATATATTTATATATATGGACAACTATATGGATGATACGTGGTAAGTCACGTGAGAAAAAAAAGAATCATCTCAACAATTAGCACGGCACACGATATATACCTAAAAAAAAGAAGAGAAAATATTAAACGCTAGATTAGAGATTTGTGGTTATGATCTAATAAAAAAATACTCACGTAACCTATCTTACACGAGATTGGTTACAAACATTATGCCTCCGCTAAAAAGACTACCATATATGTACGCTAGCTATCCCGGTAGGAAAATCACGCACATGATATGTTCTTCCCTAATCAAGCAGTCAGACCATCAAAATAATAGCTAGGATCTGCTGGAATAGAAAAAAAAACGTTTGTTAATGATTTGTTTCCATAAGGCACAACCGCACAAGGTGCAGTTTGCAGGTATAAGCGGGTTTGTCCATTCAAAATAATATAAGGAAGAAACAAGAAACACCTGATTCGTTTCCTGTGTCCTGCCTAACATAAGGAAAAAAACAAAGAGCAGATCGTATCGTAGGTGCACGTCCGTTCACGAAAAAGAAAACATGTCAATGTTTTTTTCTTGAGATGAAAACAAGGCTAGACCATGGTTACACGATAGATATGATAATATAAGACGATAACGTACAGATCCGTATAGTACATATATAGTGTATGCAAGTTATTTTTGTTGGAAGGTATTTCCGAAATTTTGCAGGAAATTAGTTTTACCGGCTACAATTGGTATTTTTCTACTGGAATAAATTTACTGATATTAATATAATTTGGTCAAACTTAAATATCTTTTGATAGTTTGAAAGAATTTATGAATTTATTTTGAATATCTCGGGCGGAATACGTGCCCATATTTCCATATTGCAAAGAACGAAAAATAATGGTGCATAGCTATTTTTCTACCCTTCCGAGAAAATAAAACTTGACCGCCAATAGATTTTCTTTTCAGCCGGAGAAAAGCTACTGCAAATTCAAAATATATTATTCATAATACATGGTATGATCCATGTCGATCTACATTAATACATCTACCCCATTGGATCTCACATCAATATTTTTCTCAGCGGACAAAATTTTACTGGTATTAACATAATTTGCTCTATATGAATTTGTTTTGAATATCTCGGGCAAAATATCGGCCGGTAATTCGGGTCCCTATGGTAATTTTAGGCAACTAAGAACAAAAAATCTTGACTATACGTAGAACTTTTTTCCTCCAAAGGGAATCTACCGTAAATTCCAAATATATTATTCAACAGTAGGGTTCAAATCCATGCCGATCTACATGTACATCTACCAGATTGGATCTCCCATTAAATGGATGGAACTTAGGTAGAATACGGCCTACTACCATCTCCCCGTACAATAAAAACTTCATACACAGACATAGGTAGATCGTCGTTTTATAATTTCAGTTATATCACATATAAAGAGATACAAATGTTTATTAAACATTAATTTTGTTCTAGGATGCAAGCCTTACTCGGGGATAAGGAAAATCTGACATATTCACATTGAAATCAAAATAAATAATTGCAATCTATTAGAGAAAATATCGGTGGATTAGAACACAAACTACAATTCTGAATTTCTCACATCTGTCTAACTATTTTTGTGGACTATAAAATTATACTATTTACTTTAGTGGAAAGTGCCAATTTCGAAAAATTAAAGAGGATGCCCTCGCATTTGCGAGGGCCACACTGCTAGTTATTCTTAATAGAACAAGGAATAGTAGGTATACCTGGGTCGCCCAACTTCTTCGGAACTTTGCCATTGAAAGAATAATTAGCAAGCATAGTGGAAATTTCCTCATTGGGGATTTTCCTTTTGTTAGTAACAATATCTTTCATATACTTGGAATAAGGAGGCAATTTAATAGCATCAGTCAAAGGGATTTGCAAAAATAAAGGTTTCATCCAATCGCAAAACTTATTATAGTGTTCTTCTTCCTTTGATTTTAGTTTCTTAGCAGGAAAAGGCATTTGCTTTTGCACGCAATGTTCTCTTTCATTGCCATGTTTCTTAGCAATAAAATCTTCTTTAGTATACTTTTTATTTTTATCATGCTTTTCAGGTTCATCTTCAACCTCTTCTTTATCAGAAGCATCATTCTTATTATTATCATTATCATTATCATGTTCATTACCACTTTCAGTTTCAGCATCGGAAATAGAAATACTATTAGGATCATTAACAGGTTCAGAGGATTCTACAACATTTTTATGTTTCTTCTTCTTCTTTTTCTTAGAATGAGCACTAGGTTCAATTCGTTGAGAATCTTGTTCAATTCTTTTGGGGTGCCCTTCAGGATATAGAGGATCCTGGGTAGAGACACCACCTCTAGTTGTTACTTCATAAGCATGTTTCTCTTTAGAATTATTATTTAGCAAGTCATTTTGCACTTTAGTGAGTTGATAAATTTGAGTTTGAATCATTTGAAAATGTTTAACAAGCATCTTAACATCATTGGAGGTTCTCTCCACAATATCATGCAAATTGCTAATAGCTTGAGAATTTTCCATTAGATGATTCTCTACTCTCATATTAAAATTTTCTTGCTTAACAATATAATTATCAAACTCATCTAAGCATTGAGCAGGAGGTTTTGAATACGGAATATCTTCCCTAGTAAAGCGTTGAAGGGAGTTTACCTCAATCATGGATGAAGGGGGAATTATCTCACATATATCCTCTATGGGAGGTAGATTCTTCACATCTTCGGATTTAATACCTTTCTCCTTGAGAGACTTCTTAGCTTCCCTCATGTCTTCATCATTCAATTCAATTAAACCCCTCTTCTTCAATATTGGCGTTGGAGTTGGTTCAGGTGTATTCCAATCATCATGATTCCGGCTTATTCTAGCCAATAATTCTTCAACTTCGTCTGGAGTTCTTTTCCTGAAAACACAACCAGCACAACTATCCAAATATGCTCTAGATTCAATGGTTAGTCCACTATAAAATATATCAAGTAGATCATTCTTCTCTAAATCATGTCCAGGTCGAGCTCTGATAAGTGAACAAAATCTTGCCCATGCCGCGGGCAATTTCTCTTCATCTCCCTGGTCAAACCTATAAATTCTCTGTAAAGCAGCATGTTGAGCACTAGCAGGAAAGTATTTTCGAAAGAAAACATCACGCAAATCAGCTGGACTTTTAATAGAACCAGGAGACAAATTATTATACCAAGTTTTAGCATCATCCTTTAATGAGAAAGGAAAATTTTTAATGACAAAGTAAGTACGCATCTTGTCATCATCAGAAAATAAGCTACTCATAGAAGAAAGTTCATTCATGTGTTCTACATCACTTTCTTTTTCAGTACCACAAAAGGGTGCTTTCTCTACAATAGCTATATGATATAGATCAAGAGAAAAATCATAATCTTTATCCTTAATGCATATAGGAGATGTGGCAAATTCAGGATCAGGAGACAGCTTATGTCTAACAGTATATTGTGTAAGGAACTTTTTAATGTTTCTTGCATCAGCAGTAGCATTGCATCTATTAATAAGATCATCATTAAGCTCTACATAATCTTCATCAGGATCATCACTAGAATAATCAAGTTCAGGTGAACTAACAGGTGTAGTGGCATTTTCATTAGGAGTTTCAGCATTTTCAATTTGTCTAGACCTAGCAATTGTAGCATCTAGAAAGGATCCCAATGAACCACTATCATCAAGCACAGCAGAAACATTATCAATATTATGAGAGTTTTCAGATTCAGCAGACGTACCACCAAGCGAAGCTTGTGGCGGTGAAACAAGTTGACTTATCACAGATGGTGAATCAAGAGTAGCGGAGGTACTCAGAGTTGTACATTTTCTTGTAGTGGATGGTAATATGGCGACTTTAGAATCGCGAGCTTTACCCATGATGGAGAATTCGCAGTGAACAATATCAATCCAAGTGAACTTCCAAATAAAGCTATGCTCCCCGGCAACGGCGCCAGAAAACAGTCTTGATGACCCACAAGTATAGGGGATCGCAACAGTCTTCGCGGGTAGTATAACCCAATTTATTGATTCGACACAAGGGGAGACAAAGAACACTTGGAAGCCTTAACAGCGGAGTTGTCAATTCAGCTGCACCTGGAAACAGACTTGCTCGCAAGAGTTTATCAGTAGTAACAGTTTTATAGTAGTAGCAGTAGTGAAATAACAGCAGCAGAGTAACAGAGACAGCAGTAGTGATTATACTAAACAGCAGGATTAAAATACTGTAGGCACGGGGACGGATAACGGGCGTTGCATGGATGAGAGAAACTCATGTAACAATCATAGCAGGGCATTTGCAGATAATAATAAAACGGTGTCCAAGTACAAAGCAATCAATAGGCATGTGTTCCAATTATAGTCGTACGTGCTCGCAATGAGAAACTTGCACAACATCTTTTGTCCTACCAGCCGGTGGCAGCCAGGCCTCAAGGGAATCTACTGGATATTAAGGTACTCCTTTTAATAGAGTACCGGAGCAAAGCATTAACACTCCGTGAACACATGTGATCCTCACATCACTACCATCCCCTCCGGTTGTCCCGATTTCTGTCACTTCGGGGCCATTGGTTCCGGACAGCGACATGTGTATACAACTTGCAGGTAAGACCATAAACAATGAATATCATGATGAAATAATAACATGTTCAGATCTGAGATCATGGCACTCGGGCCCTAGTGACAAGTATTAAGCATAACAAGTTGCAACAATATCATCAAAGTACCAATTACGGACACTAGGCACTATGCCCTAACAATCTTATGCTTATTACATGACCAATCTCATCCAATCCCTACCATCCCCTTCGGCCTACAGCGGGGGAATTACTCACACATGGATGGGGGAAGCATGGCTGGTTGATGGAGAGGCGTCGGTGGTGATGATGGCGATGATCTCCTCCAATTCCCCGTCCCGGCGGAGTGCCAGAACGGAGACTTCTGGCTCCCGAGACGGAGTTTCGCGATGTGGCGGCGTTCTGGAGGCTTTCTGGCGACTTCGACTTCTCCCCGTGCGTTTTTAGGTCGAAGGCAATATATAGTCCGAAGGAGGGCGTCGGAGGCCGACCGAGGGGACCACACCACATGGCCGCGCGGGCCCCCCTGGGCCGCGCCGCCCTATGGTGTGGGGCCCTCGGGCCTCCACCTTATTTGTCCTTCTGGCTCCGTCAGTATTCTGGGAAAATAGGGCCTTCTGCATAAATTCCGAGGATTTTCCTGAAAGTTGGATTTCTGCACAAAAACGAGACACTGCAGCGATTCTGCTGAAAACAGCGTTAGTCCGTGTTAGTTGCATCCAAAATACACAAATTAGAGGCAAAACAATAGCAAAAGTGTTCGGGAAAGTAGATACGTTTTGGACGTATCAGGATGCTAACCTGAAGGTGGACTTTTTAGGCATAGATGCATGCTGGATAGCGGTCTATGTACTTTGTCGTAATGCCCAATTGAATTTCACACTACTCATCATAATATGTATGTGCATTGTCATGCCCTCTTTATTTGTCAATTGCCCAACTGTAATTTATTCACCCAACATGCTATTTCTTATTGGAGAGACACCACTAGTGAACTGTGGACCCCGGTCCATTCTTTTACATCGAATACAATCTACTGCAATATTTGTTCTTACTGTTCTTTGCAAACATCATCTTCCACACTATACATCTAATCCTTTGTTACAGCAAGCCGGTGAGATTGACAACCTCACTGTTACGTTGGGGCAAAGTATCTTGATTGTGTTGTGCAGGTTCCACGTTGGCGCCGGAATTTCTGGTGTTGCGCCGCACTACACTCCGCCACCATCAACCTTCAACGTGCTTCCTTGACTCCTACTGGTTCGATAAACCTTGGTTTCTTACTGAGGAAAAACTTGCTGCTGTACGCATCACACCTTCCTCTTGGGGTTCCCAACGAACGCGTGCTGTACGCGTATCACCGCGCGAAGGACGAAACTCCTCTAACGGTGCGCCATTGAACAACACCGAGAAGGATACCGATGACACCATGCTTATGACCAAGTCCACCCATCGGCGGTGGAAACCCATGCGTAGCATGATCGCCCTCAAATATGTCCACTGAACACGGTCGTAGGCCTTCCTCATATCGAGTTTCAGAGCACAATGTTGATGCTTCTTGGCTCCGTTCCGCTTCATGAAATGGAGGCACTCATATGCTGTGATGATATTGTCCGTGATCTGCCTCCCTGGGACGAAGGCAGATTGCTCCTCTGAGATTATCTCTGATAAGAAAACCTTCAGCCTATTCGCCAAGACCTTCGAAGTGATCTTGTAGATGACATTACATAGGCTGATGGGGCGGAACTATCCCAACTCCTCCGGTGATGCAACTTTCGGTATAAGCACCACAAAAGTTTTATTAATCACTTCCGGGTCCTCCTCACGCTGAAGTATCCGGAGAACAGCGCTGGTGACTTCAGCCCCACAAACATCCCAATGATTTTGGAAGAACTAGGCGGGGTAGCCGTCAGGACCCGGCGCCTTCAAGGGATACATCTGAAACAAAGCCTCCTTAACCTTCTTTTCCTCAAACGGTGCGACCAACTTGTCATTCATAGCTTGTGTTACCGATACAGGAACAGAATCCAACACCTCCGCCATACCCGATGTCTCCTTCGATGTGTACAAATGTTTGTAAAACTCCCTTGTCATCTGGTTGAGCTCATGTTGATCTTCTGTAAATAAACCGTCTGCACAACGTAACCGACGAATATAGTTCTTCTTCTTCCGTTTGCTAGCGCGGAGATGAAAGAACTTTGTGTTGCGGTCTCCTTCAGCGAGCCATTGAACTCGCGATCTCTGTCTCCACATAGTTTCCTCGCGATGTTGTAGCTCAACTATTCTGTCAACAACCTTCAGTTCTCGATAATCTGGACCCACTCTACCCGGACTGTTACGAAGGGCGGTCAGTTCTTGCTTAAGGGAGCGTAGCTCCTTGCGTACATGGCCAAAAGTCGCGCGTCCCCACGTCGTGAGAGAGTCCAAGAGACCCTTCAGCTTCTCTTGGAGTCCATGCATGGAAGAGGAGCCAGCAAACCTCCAGTTCTGCGTAATCAGCGGGACAAAATCCTCATGGGACTCTGATACGTCTCCAACGTATCGATAATTTCTTGTGTTTCATGCCACATTATTGATGTTATCTACATGTTTTATGCACACTTTATGTCATATTCGTGCATTTTCTGGAACTAACCTATTAACAAGATGCCGAAGTGCCAGTTCCTGTTTTCTGCTGTTTTTGGTTTCAGAAATCCTAGTAACGAAATATTCTCGGAATCGGACGAAATCAACGCCCAGGTTCCTATTTTTCCCGGAACCATCCAGAACACCCGAGAGCCGCCAGAGGGGAGCCCTGGGGGCCCCACACCACAGCCTGGCGCGGCCAGAGGGGGGCCGCGCCGCCCTAGGGTGTGGGCCCCCCTTCGACCTTCCTGCGCCGCCTCTTCGCCTATAAGAAGCCCCTGGATCAGAAAACCCTACACCGATTGACGAAACCCACGAAAACCTTCCAGAGCCGCCGCCATCGCGAAGCCAAGATCTGGGGGACAGGATCTCTGTTCCGGCACCCTGCCGGAGCGGGGAAGTGCCCCCGGAAGGCTTCTCCATCGACACCGCTGCCATCTTCACCGCCATCTTCATCACCGCTGCTGCTCCCATGAGGAGGGAGTAGTTCTCCATCGAGGCTCGGGGCTGTACCGGTAGCTATGTGGTTAATCTCTCCTATGTACTTCAATACAATGATCTCATGAGCTGCTTTACATGATTGAGATTCATATGAGTTTTGTATCACAATTTATCTATGTGCTACTCTAGTGATGTGTTATTAAAGTAGTTCTATTCCTCCTGCACGTGTGTAAAGGTGACAGTGTGTGCACCGTGTTAGTACTTGGTTTATGCTATGATCATGATCTCTTGTAGATTATGGAGTTAACTATTGCTATGATAATATTGATGTGATCTATTCCTCCTACATATGCATGAAGGTGACAGTGTGCATGCTATGCTAGTACTTGGTTTAGTAGCGTTGATCTATCTTACACTAAAGGTTACTTAAACATGAGCATTATTGTGGAGCTTGTTAACTCCGGCATTGAGGGTTCGTGTAATCCTACGCAATGTGTTCATCATCCAACAAAAGTGTAGAGTATGCATTTATCTATTCTGTTATGTGATCAATGTTGAGAGTGTCCACTAGTGAAAGTGTAATCCCTAGGCCTTGTTCCTAAATACTGCTGAGTTACTACTGCTTGTTTACTGTTTTACTGTGTTACTACTGCTGCAATACCACCACCATCAACTACACACCATCAAGCTATTTTCTGGCACCGTTGCTACTGCTCATATATATTTATACCACCTGTATTTCACTATCTCTTCGCCGAACTAGTGCACCTATTAGGTGTGTTGGGGACACAAGAGACTTCTCGCTTTGTGGTTGCAGGGTTGCATGAGAGGGATATCTTTGACCTCTTCCTCCCTGAGTTCGATAAACCTTGGGTATCCACTTAAGGGAAACTTGCTGCTGTTCTACAAACCTCTGCTCTTGGAGGCCCAACACTGTCTACAGGAAAGGAGGGGGAACGTAGACATCAAGCACTTTTCTGGCGCCGTTGCCGGGGAGGAAAGGTAAAAAGGCTCTCATACTACGGTTCCAGGTAAAGTATTTTTCTGTTGCCGTCATGTGTGTGCTCGAAGCTATTTCCTTTAGATCCTGCAATTGCATCTTTTTGTTTCTTGTTTACACTAGTTTGGCATAATGGACAACAATGAGCTTCTTGTTCTATTTCCTGATTTAAAACATGGATTGTTTGATGCGAAAATTAAAAAACCTATGAAATCTTATTTGCATGCTGGTAGTAATATTAGTATGAACGCTTTGAACACCATTGTTGATAATGATATAGAAAGTTCTAAGCTTGGGGAAGTTGGTTTTCATGATATTTTTAGTCCCTCAAGCATTGAGGAGAAAATTTTCTTTGATGATACTTTGCCTCCTATTTATGATGATAATGATAGTGGTCTTTTGGGGCCACCTACTATGGAGAGTAAATTTTGTTGTGATTATACTATGCCTCCTACACTTGATGAGAATAATAATGATAGCTACTTTGTTGAATTTGCTCCCACTACAACTAATAAAATTGATTATGCCTATGTGGAGAGTAATACTTTTATGCATGAGACTCATGATAAGAATGCTTTATGTGATAGTTATATTGTTGAGTTTGCTCATGATGCTACTGAAAGTTATTATGAGAGAGGAAAATATGGTTGTAGAAATTTTCATGTTACTAAAACACCTCTCTATGTGCTGAAATTTTTGAAGCTACACTTGTTTTATCTTCCTATGCTTGTTACTTTGCTCTTCATGAACTTGTTTATTTACAAGATTCCTATGCATAGGAAGCATGTTAGACTTAAATGTGTTTTGAACTTGCCTCTTGATGCCCTCTTTTGCTTCAAATACTATTTCTTGCGAGTGCATCATCAAAACTGCTGAGCCCATCTTAATGGCTATAAAGAAAGAACTTCTTGGGAGATAACCCATGTGTTATTTTACCTACAGTACTTTGTTTTTATTTTGTGTCTTGGAAGTTGTTTACTACTGTAGCAACCTCTCCTTATCTTAGTTTTGTGTTTTGTTGTGCCAAGTTAAGTCTTTGATAGTAAAGTAAGTACTAGATTTGGATTACTGCACAGTTCCAGATTTCTTTGCTGTCACGAATCTGGGTCCACCTCCCTGTAGATAGCTCAGAAAATTAAGCCAATTTACGTGCATGATCCTCAGATATGTACGCAACTTTCATTCAATTTGAGCATTTTCATTTGAGCAAGTCTGGTGCCATTTTAAAATTCGTCAATACGAACTGTTCTGTTTTGACAGATTCTGCCTTTTATTTCGCATTGCCTCTTTCGCTATGTTGGATGAATTTCTTTGATCCACTAATGTCCAGTAGCATTATGCAATGTCCAGAAGTGTTAAGAATGATTGTGTCACCTCTGAACATGTTAATTTTTATTGTGCACTAACCCTCTAATGAGTTGTTTCGAGTTTGGTGTGGAGGAAGTTTTCAAGGATCAAGAGAGGAGTATGATGCAACATGATCAAGGAGAGTGAAAGCTCTAAGCTTGGGGATGCACCCGGTGGTTCACCCCTGCATATATCAAGAAGACTCAAGCGTCTAAGCTTGGGGATGCCCAAGGCATCCCCTTCTTCATCGACAACATTATCAGGTTCCTCCCCTGAAACTATATTTTTATTCCATCACATCTTATGTGCTTTTTCTTGGAGCGTCGGTTTGTTTTTGTTTTTGTTTTGTTTGAATAAAATGGATCCTAGCATTCACTTTATGGGAGAGAGACACGCTCCGCTGTAGCATATGGACAAGTATGTCCTTGGTTTCTACTCATAGTATTCATGGCGAAGTTTCTCCTTCGTTAAATTGTTATATGGTTGGAATTGGAAAATGATACATGTAGTAATTGCTATAAATGTCTTGGGTAATGTGATACTTGGCATTGTTGTGCTCATGATTAAGCTCTTGCATCATATGCTTTGCACCCATTAATGAAGAAATACATAGAGCATGCTAAAATTTGGTTTGCATATTTGGTTTCTCTAAGGTCTAGATAATTTCTAGTATTGAGTTTGAACAACAAGGAAGACGGTGTAGAGTCTTATAATGTTTTCAATATGTCTTTTATGTGAGTTTTGCTGCACCGGTTCATCCTTGTGTTTGTTTCAAATAAGCCTTGCTAGCCTAAACCATTGTATCGAGAGGGAATACTTCTCATGCATCCAAAATACTTGAGCCAACCACTATGCCATTTGTGTCCACCATACCTACCTATACTACATGGTATTTTTCAGCCATTCCAAAGTAAATTGCTTGAGTGCTACCTTTAAAATTCCATCATTCACCTTTGCAATATATAGCTCATGGGACAAATAGCTTAAAAACTATTGTGGTATTGAATATGTAATTATGCACTTTATCTCTTATTAAGTTGCTTGTTGTGCGATAACCATGTTCTTGGGGACGCCATCAACTATTCATTGGTTGAATTTCATGTGAGTTGCTATGCATGTTCGTCTTGTCTGAAGTAAGGGCGATCTACACTGAGTTGAATGGTTTGAGCATGCATATTGTGAGAGAAGAACATTGGGCCGCTAACTAAAGCCATGCTCCATGGTGGAAGTTTCAGTTTTGGACAAACATCCTCAAATCTCTAATGAGAAAAGAATTAATTGTTGTTGAATGCTTAAAGCATTAAAAGAGGAGTCCATTATCTGTTGTCTATGTTGTCCCGGTATGGATGTCTAAGTTGAGAATAATCAAAAGCGAGAAATCCAAATGCGAGCTTTCTCCTTAGACCTTTGTACAGGCGGCATAGAGGTACCCCTTTGTGATACTTGGTTAAAGCATATGTATTGCGGTGATAATCCAGGTAGTCCAAGCTAATTAGGACAAGGTGCGGGCACTATTAGTACACTATGCATGAGGCTTGCAACTTATAAGATATAATTTACATGATGCATATGCTTTATTACTACCGTTGACAAAATTGTTCCATGTTTTCAAAATCAAAGCTCTAGCACAAATATAGCAATCGACGCTTTTCCTCTATGGAGGACCATTCTTTTACTTTCAATATTGAGTCAGTTCACCTATTTCTCTCCACCTCAAGAAGCAAACACTTGTGTGAACTATGCATTGATTCCTACATACTTGCTTATTGCACTTATTATATTACTCTATGTTGACAATATCCATGAGATATACATGTTACAAGTTGAAAGCAACCGCTGAAACTTAATCTTCTTTTGTGTTGCTTCAATACCTTTACTTTGAATTATTGCTTTATGAGTTAACTCTTATGCAAGACTTATTGATGCTTGTCTTGAAGTGCTATTCATGAAAAGTCTTTGCTATATGATTCACTTGTTTACTCATGTCATTACCATTGTTTTGATCGCTGCATTCACTACATATGTTGTACAAATAGTATGATCAAGTTTATGATGGCATGTCACTCCAGAAATTATCTTTGTTATCGTTTTACCTGCTCGGGACGAGCAGAACTAAGCTTGGGGATGCTGATACGTCTCCAACGTATCGATAATTTCTTGTGTTTCATGCCACATTATTGATGTTATCTACATGTTTTATGCACACTTTATGTCATATTCGTGCATTTTCTGGAACTAACCTATTAACAAGATGCCGAAGTGCCAGTTCCTGTTTTCTGCTGTTTTTGGTTTCAGAAATCCTAGTAACGAAATATTCTCGGAATCGGACGAAATCAACGCCCAGGTTCCTATTTTTCCCGGAACCATCCAGAACACCCGAGAGCCGCCAGAGGGGAGCCCTGGGGGCCCCACACCACAGCCTGGCGCGGCCAGAGGGGGGGCCGCGCCGCCCTAGGGTGTGGGCCCCCCTTCGACCTTCCTGCGCCGCCTCTTCGCCTATAAGAAGCCCCTGGATCAGAAAACCCTACACCGATTGACGAAACCCACGAAAACCTTCCAGAGCCGCCGCCATCGCGAAGCCAAGATCTGGGGGACAGGATCTCTGTTCCGGCACCCTGCCGGAGCGGGGAAGTGCCCCCGGAAGGCTTCTCCATCGACACCGCTGCCATCTTCACCGCCATCTTCATCACCGCTGCTGCTCCCATGAGGAGGGAGTAGTTCTCCATCGAGGCTCGGGGCTGTACCGGTAGCTATGTGGTTAATCTCTCCTATGTACTTCAATACAATGATCTCATGAGCTGCTTTACATGATTGAGATTCATATGAGTTTTGTATCACAATTTATCTATGTGCTACTCTAGTGATGTGTTATTAAAGTAGTTCTATTCCTCCTGCACGTGTGTAAAGGTGACAGTGTGTGCACCGTGTTAGTACTTGGTTTATGCTATGATCATGATCTCTTGTAGATTATGGAGTTAACTATTGCTATGATAATATTGATGTGATCTATTCCTCCTACATATGCATGAAGGTGACAGTGTGCATGCTATGCTAGTACTTGGTTTAGTAGCGTTGATCTATCTTACACTAAAGGTTACTTAAACATGAGCATTATTGTGGAGCTTGTTAACTCCGGCATTGAGGGTTCGTGTAATCCTACGCAATGTGTTCATCATCCAACAAAAGTGTAGAGTATGCATTTATCTATTCTGTTATGTGATCAATGTTGAGAGTGTCCACTAGTGAAAGTGTAATCCCTAGGCCTTGTTCCTAAATACTGCTGAGTTACTACTGCTTGTTTCTTTGTTTCTTGTGTTACTACTTTGCAATACCACCACCATCAACTACACACCATCAAGCTATTTTCTGGCACCGTTGCTACTGCTCATATATATTTATACCACCTGTATTTCACTATCTCTTCGCCGAACTAGTGCACCTATTAGGTGTGTTGGGGACACAAGAGACTTCTCACTTTGTGGTTGCAGGGTTGCATGAGAGGGATATCTTTGACCTCTTCCTCCCTGAGTTCGATAAACCTTGGGTATCCACTTAAGGGAAACTTGCTGCTGTTCTACAAACCTCTGCTCTTGGAGGCCCAACACTGTCTACAGGAAAGGAGGGGGAACGTAGACATCAGACTCCCACATCGCCTCATAACGGAAGATGTGGCGTTGGGGAGGCCAATCAGCTGGGGGTACATGGTATAGGATGATCGGTGAGTGGTCAGAAGCCGCTGCCGTAAGATGGGGGAGAGTGGCGAGCGGGAAACGCGCACTCCAACTTGTCGTCGCCAAGGCTCGGTCCAGCCGGACGCGACAATAACTTCCTCCCGCAACCTTCTTCTCAAAATTCCATGGTGTGCCTACCTAGCCGAGATCCATCAGCTCACACACTTCCACTGTCTCTCTGAAGGCCTGAATCTGGGTGTTACTTCAGTCATTGACACCCATATGCTCCTCCCTATGGAGTACTTCATTAAAATCTCCGATGCACAACCAAGGTAGAGGTGAGTATGCTTTGATGAATTTCAGCATATCCCATGTCTTGTGGCGTTCACTCACACACGCCTCTCCATACACACAAGTTAGTCGCCACGGTTCCTCCAAAGGGGTGTGAACAACTGCATCAATGTGATACTGAGAGTAAGGCAAACAATCAACTTTTATATCATTATTCCAGAAAATGCCCAGGCCGCCACTGTGACCCGTACTACTAACAATAAAAGTGTTATCATATCCCAATGTTCCTGCTAAACTCTCTACCCTAGACTTGTGAATTTGAGTCTCCACAACACAAAGGATAGAGGGGGCAAACTCGCGCGCAAAGTCGCGAAGCTCTTGAACTGTCGCGGCATTGCCTAACCCACGACAGTTCCAGAGATAAGTACTCATTGCTCTGGGCGGTCCTCCGACATGGAGGCCGCCTCTTCTTCAACCTTCTTATCTTTCTTGGGTGTAGAATGCTTCTTGGGACGCTTCTGTTCTCTGGTAGATGGAGGCGGTGGAGGTGTTCCAGAGCGTTGTGTGTAAGCTCTGCCCCTTCCCCCATCAAAATCCAGTTTCATCTGTGCCCCCTTATCCACAGCCGGGCCGATCACCCCCTTCTCCTTCCATTCAAGCATCAATGGGAGCTGGTGCTGAGATGGAGCATCTTTTGCTGGGCTCCCATCGTTAAGACGGGCCTCAGAAGAATTCCTCTTGCAGTTCTCCAGGGTAGCCTCAAGGCCTCCACGCCCACGCCCACCATCACGACCGCCTCGTCCAGGACCTCTACCAGAGCGGCCAGCTCCTCGCACATGATGGGACCAATCTTGATGTGGTTGCTTGTTATGCTGGTCCTGATCGGAGCTTCTGTGGAGTTGCGACCTGTTCCAGACAGTCTCCTTTTGCTAGGAGCCATTTGCCAAAACCCTCCGCCTCTGGAGGGTGTACACCCGCACCACACTTCTCCTTGACATGGCCAATGCGGCCACAAACAGCACAAAATCTAGGGATCTTCTCGTACTTGACACGCATGACAACAGGTGCTTCCCCTTCAGGTGTAATCACCACAAACCGATGCAGCTCCTTCCTCACGTCTAGCCAGACACGTACCCTGACATAGTCGCCACCCTGCATGTCCACTGTGATCACCTCACCCACGCTCCCAGCCAACTCGGTGATGATATGTTTCTTGCGAAATAACTCAGGGACGTCATGGATTTGGACCCATGCATGGATCCGGTTTAGTTCAACTGACGAGGCTTTGCAGCTCCCGTCATACTTCTCAATTAGCAAGCCATGTTCCCTAAAGATCCATGGGCCCTCCTCAGTTATTCTCTGCCAATCTCCCGAGCAGTTTGCCTTCACCATGAACTGATTATCCTCAAGGTCCCGAAAAGTTACCTCCTGGGCAGGTGCCTAGGCAAACTTCAGGGTCTTCTTTAGAGACGTCGCACTAAAGGGCTTTGGCGACAACAACTTCATCACCGCCAGCCACTTCGAGTCCTCCTTCAGCGATTCCACTTCAGCCTTTGCCACAAACACTCCTCCAATGTCTTCGCCCTTAAGGTTTAGGCTCCGCATCAGGTCCTCGAGCGTCGGATCCGATCCCGAACGTCCCTAGAGCCAGAGCTTTCGCCTTTTCCCCGCGTCGCCTCCATGCCCTTGATCGCCTCAAACCCTAGCCGCCGGTTCCACCAAGGCCGGGTTGCCGATCAGATCGACCCCTTGGTCGGCCCGAGTGGATCCCGACGAGAGAGGACGAGAAGGTGAATCAAGAAGGCAGGGGAGAGAAACCTTTACGGCCGGAGATCAGAGATCGCCGGCGAGGTATCGAAACCCTAGTCACCTAGGAATTCTGGATCGATCGAGCTGGGGCAAAACCAACTGCGTGGACTTGTGGTGCTGTGCTGGGCCTTGGGCTTGTGCCGGAATAGGATACAACAAACCAGCCAGACGTGGAGGCATCAGCGACAGAAAAAAAAAGGCAGGTACCAAACCAATTGATCCCATCTCGTTCTCCTCCCGGTACCCAACGTCCCAACCCCACGAGCTCCCAGCCAGAAACCTTGCCATATATAAACCTTGACAAATACGGGGAATGTGATTTACTAGGTTTTGCCTTTCTTGATACTAGCAAATGATGGCGCGTCGGCACGCCGCGCTGGATTAGAAGTTGGAGAAGAGTGTATTAGCTCTGTTTGATACTGAATGCATATTTAGCTAGGTGAGTTGTGCTTCTGGTCCGAAGTAGTTACAAAGAACACATTCATATCATGGCCACTAATAGAGCGAAAGAATCATAAGTAGATCCTGTACAAATGAAAATGAAATCTGACTGAAAAGAGACACATGAGAGGCAATCCATATAATGAACATAGTAGGCCGAGACAGCCTGATCAACATACTTAACGGTCTTAGTAGTGTCACTACAGTCAATGATATATAATTAAAACAATTAAGAACATCATGCTGGCAAATAGGTGATTCAGCAAAATAGTGTGACCCAGTGAGCAAAAGCAGAACAAAAACGAATAGCTCGGTGATGGCTAATATACTAACACTACTGATTCCATGAAGCAGCTTATAAAATGTGGCTGATCTCTTTTTCCCACCATTGTTGCCGACAAACTGTCATTGTAGCTATGATGTTCAGCAAAATTAGACCACTCATGGTCGATGCAGATCGTGCCCCTCCATTCTGTCAAGGATGTGCTGCTCAAATGCTGATGGTATCTCTACCAGGTCGTGAGGATGCTAGGTGATACCTCTCTTGAAGCGGCGGCGTAGCTGGATATCTGGCAGAAATCGGACCACTGGAGGCCTACCTTGCCTCCTAGTTGTGCCCGTTGGGGTGTGTTGCCAACCCTGTCTTCCATGGGCCTTTCCCCTTTTTGATCGGCAAGACGATCCGAAGGGGAGAAGCCAGGAGGGACGCTGGTCTCCCCATATCTGGGGCTTTCTTTGCTAGGTGCATAAATGCTGCAGATCTTTCATCGGCTTTGATACACGGCCGGCGTGCCTGCATGTGCAACAAAAGCGGGTAGAAATCAACGAAACGTAGTAGTTCGGTGGGCAGAGTGGAGCGTTGAATGCAATGATACTTACATAACGGTGAGCAGTGCAGCTTTTCTCCGCTACTTTGGTGCCATGGTCTGTGGAATATTTATGCACTGTAGTGCCAGATCAGAGCCGAAGGATTTATGGACACAGTTCACTGTATTGACCCGGATGTCGTACCTTCAAAGGAAGAACTAAACGGTGTCGGGAAGGCACAACTCTTTATCTTCTTGTGTGTTATGTGTGGCAGACTGTAGGCCGTCAACGTCTAGCACTTTGGCATGAAAATAACCTACAAATTCCAGAATAAACACAGTATAGTGAGGTAATTCAAAAACATATTGAGAAATATTAGCATGAATCATAAAGCCTGGAAGCATTGGAACTTGACACCAAAGGCACTATTTCAGTGCACAAAAAACAGGTCAATAAGCATCAAATTAAAAGAACAGGTATATAAACTTGGAAGGACACCTATGAGAAGTAATCCTTTTTCATTATAAAATGTTTATTTATATAAAGGAATGTTTATTTATATAAAGGAAGCATAAAATGAGCAAAAAGATAAATAATACTCATTTGATATTGGGGAAGGCATAACTATTCCTCTCTTACAGCCAACAGCAGAAATGGAAAATATAAGAAGATAAACTGCTCGGAAATCTCACCTCAGGAGCCAGAATATGTGTGACAGATATCTATATTAGGCCAAAAAGGTGAAGTGGTTCCACAAAGTTAACTCATTGTGCAAGAAAAGATGAAGTGGTGCCACAAAGTTAACTTTGTTTGCTCACTATTGTGCAATGGAAAATACATGGTGGGTATTTTTTATTCAGGTTGTATTCTTTTTGCTACTCATAAGCACTTTTAAAGTTAAGAAGAGAAGATGAAGCTTCAGTTAAAAAACACCAAATCAAATAAGAGAGATTTTTTTAAAAAAATAGGGGATCTTTGCTGACCACAGAAATGGTACGGGAAAGTCAGAAAGGGAGATGATTAAGGAGGCTGTGGTGCATCTGACTGGGAACACCACTGGCACAGGTTGCCCAGCAGCATCAGCGCAGGCTGGTCCCTTCACATGAAAAGAAACGATAAAAAAAAAGATGGAAAAGGAAGCAGGTGGCACTACCTGAGAAACTACTTGATCAGATACGATGCGGTAAAGTGGACCGTGATTTTGAGAGTCTGAACTCCAGAGCCGCGGCGGCTCCGAGAAGGGCAAAGAATCAGAGCCACAGGGTTGCGAAAATTATGTGCAAATTCTTGTCTTCCATCATATTCTTAGTGTTCATCTTGGAATGATTTACTTCCAAAATCTCAGGAAATCGGCAACAGCCCTGTAAATCCATTCTACCCACTCGACATCCATGCCTTTTCTAGCTAGCCATTGCAAAGATGTTCGTGCTTCTTCCCGCCGTTGTGAAGATCCAATTAGCCAAATATATTCGAGATTATTTTTTACCATGTATGATTTAAGTAGTGATGAAGACAATACAATTTAACTATCAACGTAAAATCTTCCAAACGGTAGGTCATACGTAGATATCTAAAACACAAATGTTATAGTGATTTAGCTATTCCTACTTGTTAACTTCTCGCTTGTGAGCAATAACACACCTGAGCGTCCATTCTCAAAGCTACATGCAGGCCCTCAGTCATCTCATCCAACCAAGGATCAATGCCATCCATCAATTTATATTCGCAACTTGGTACTACGTGCTCAATATTCTAAATCCCTTACTACATTATATTTTCTAAACTAAATGAAAGAATCTGAAATATATGGCTGCGGATTAAAAAAAAAATGGTATGGTAGTACCTGTAGCGAGCAATGGGGTGGAATAAAAATTAGGTAAATAGCTTATTTTTGTATTCATGTTTGAACTGAGGATGGTTCCTGTTATTCAGGAACTATTTAGCAAGTAAAAAAAATGCATAACCTGAAGAAAAATCATCTATCTGTCCCTTCTTTCAGAACTAACTGAAGAGAAGAACACATACTGAATCTTAAATCACTTATTTAACTGTTTTCGAATATGCCATGCGGTAAAATAGAAGCAGCCTACCAATATAAAATATTCGTGCCATATTAGTACTGACTGATTAGTAAGAAGTCTGAAAGAAAAACACAGGTAGATGTGAGCAGTTCACCGGCGTCGACTAATTTACTATGGGGAAGTAAGTTCCTATTTTTTGGTTGATCTTGAGATATCTGATATCTCCAAGCATTTATGTGTAGGACCAGTTACAACCTCGACAAAAGAGATAATAGACTTGGCACCATTAGAGTGAAGTTGTGCTGTTGGAGGGCATCTACTGATATCATGGTCTACGGGCCATGAGTACAAATGCGGGCCGGATAAAAATGAGAAACGAATATGCTGCTTTTAAATACCAGTGCTAATTATTGAACAAAATACCTTGGCTTTGTTGCTGCATTTGGCCACTGACGCCTAGAGCTATTATATACATCCATGCGGACATAACTTTTCCTCAAACATCCTTTGAATGCAATAAAGCACCCCGAGTCTGAAGAGCTGATCAAATTGGCAAGTCATTTGAAAATATGTTGACACTACAGTAGCTCACATAAATATCATAAGGTGTCTCAAGCATAGTAGGAGCAACCGATGGTTCTTAATGGAAACAAAATTGGCATACCTTGGAAAAAGAATTCCATAAAACTGATACTTGCTCAGCCTAGTCTGCACCAGATGCCTCCTGGCCAAGCCCATGGCACAAAACAGCATGCCGGAGATGGCACGCGACGTAGTGTGGGTACCCCACGAACTGACATGAAGGGTCCTCGATGCAACTGCCGATGCGCCGACTCGGGTAAAAAAATGCCTAGCCTCTCCACCCGCGCTAGCGGGGCGTCGGTCAGGGTAGCCCGCAGGGCCAGCAAGCCGGGCACGCAGAGACGACCAACCGGCCGCTGCGCCGGGAGCCAGGCTAGCTATGTATTTTTCATGAAGTTTCCACTAAGATAAAAGGAGCTTTTTGTGATGCAGAAAAACAATATTGAAACTGCAGAAAAGAATCAATATATTCCTCAACTCAGGAGCCATGTATTTAGACATACATGACAAAGCATCAACTACATAACCTCCCAGAAAGTTTTGGACACTACTTACTATAAAATAAGATCTACCAGTTCACGAATCAACCGTTCTCGATAACTCAAGTACTTGAATAATTCTTTGTTCGCATCAACCTAGAACTGGGTTTTGAATGAACTAAGACAGTTAGCGGCCACATCAAAGGTGTACATGAAATAGCCCATGCAATCACCAAAAGATTAATGATTAACTGAATTGACATCCTTAAACTCAGTTTCAGGTATTCCTGGCTGCATCCAATCATCCATAGAGGATCTCTAGTTAGACATTAGCGCATTGTTTTATTAAATGTTGGGGGCTGGTGACCACATCATAGGCTTATGAACAGTCACTTTAGAATGATTACCACGACTGATGTTGTTGGTCCTCAAGGTCATCAGTTCTTGACCATGCAAGACAATGTTATTATGATTTTGTGGTGCTTGAGTTAAGCCATATCAACTTCAGTAGCACCTAAAAATGGCATCGACATTTCAAGAGTTTAAAATACATAACATAATTTTTCATCAAGCTTCCATTAATATTAAAGAGCTTCTATGATTACCTTCTTTTGTAAGAATAAATGATTCAACCGAAGGTGGAGGAACATTTGGTCTAGGCTCACATCAAGAATCCAAGAATCAAAACAATGGCACTATAGCAGAGCATAGCAAATCCATCATAAGCAAGCAAGGAAATATTGGTGTCAGTACTCAGCTCAGTTCTTATTTCTTACTGAAAATCAAGTGTCATGGCATGTTCTTCGTTTGCTTTACATGAAAGCTATGGATCAAAGTCAAAAACATCATATACAGCCATTCCCTGGCCACTGGAACATGTTGCAAGCTATAAGTTGATGCCAACTTAATAGCGACCTGTTGCAATAGAAGTGTAAGAAAATGACAACTATGTCAGTTCATGTTCTTTCATAGGATCTCATATATGAATTGAAACGATCGAAGTGAAAAAAATTATTTGCTGCAGACTTGATATACACGTGTGTATATAATTATCAGCTGTAGAACTGAAATACATAATGTATAGAAATTGGTACGTGGAAGAGGGAAGTACAGAATAACTTAGGAAGGTGATTGACTTAGCTCAGTTTAATCTTAAATAGATAGCTAAAATCTATAATCCAGCAGAGCACGGATGTTGTGCCGGTGATGCAGCAAAAATGATCCAGGCCTCGGCATCCAACAGTTCACGTTATTCAGTTTGATCTGGCCAACTAAGTGAAAGCACTTCAGAAAGGTTGGGATTTTGTCAATAATCATATTGGAAGAAAACAAAAAACTATCAGTTAGAAGCTAGCTAATGTTGACCACACTAAATCGTGCATGTCTGATTTGGTTTGTCATGCTGCCACTGCTCTATGCGAGAGTGATTGATCTTTTTGCGGGGAAAACAGGGAAAAAGTGAAGGGGAGGGGAAATTGAACCTGGGGGAGGAGGCGGCTGCTGGGACGCTGGAGGACCTGCCCGGTGCGACAGGCCTAATTGGGATCCCCTTCTCCAGTTCTCCGTCTACCCTCTGCCGCTCGCCGCCTAGGTGACCCAGGCATCCACACCGGGTGCGTGCCAGGCCTCGGTGAGATCCCCTGATTTGTCCGCTGCTCGGCTTGAGGACGGAGTCAAGCAAGGCCTCGTTCCCCTACTTCTGCGGTCGCTTGCGCAGAATGACAGAGTCAGCGAGAGGAGGCGTACGAACCCGCGGAAACCTGCGTGCAGGGCTGCGCCGAGAGACTCGCCATAGAGGGACGCCGCCGACGCATCCGCCGCCAAAAACTACAGCCAATACACGGACACGGCGAGACCAGGGTAACGGTGGGGCTGGTCGATTCGCGTGTTTCCTTTGTGCGGTGGGAACACCTGGTACCGGACTGCTGCTGCAGCTGCAGGCCATCGCACCGCCAGTGTCCGGCCACGCCATACCCTTCAGTAGCGGCAACCGATCGAACGTGGCCACCATGACCCTGCAGCCACAAGCCCTCCCTCGGCGAGGCCACCGCCCAGCACGGCGCCCCGCAGGCCGCAGCCTGTCCAGGAACACCACCACGCCGCTGGTGAGGCAGAGGGAGGGAAGAAGCGCCCTGCAATCCTAGGATCATGGCCGTGCCCCGGAGCTCAAGCAGCGAGGGCTCCTTGCAGACCACGACGTCTGTGACGCGCCCAGAAGCGCCTAGAACCAGCGCGCCACGGCGCCCGCGCCGCGCGAAATCCGCGATGGACCTCCACGACGTGGGCATTTCGCGTGCTCGGCCACTAGTGCACAATCACCACCGGCGGCTTCGGGCCCGGTTCTTGGATCCGGAGCACAGCTGCGCGCCCGGAATCGGCCTGCACGGCTGCCGGACATCGTCCGTCGTGGCGGACGCGGTCGGCCCACCATGCTGAACCCTAGCCTCTAGCACGTAGCCCCAGCCTCTAGCACGTAGGGGCGCGGCCGAGCATTGCGGTGGTGCGGAAACGGAAAAGGAGGAGACGGCGGCGCCGGACATGGCCAGGCAGGGGGAGGAAGGCAGCAGGCCTGGGGCATGGATGGAGTTCGAGGCGGTGGAGATAATGGGGAGAGAGGGAGTGCGGGGAGAAAATCGAGGGGTGGTCAAAGCGGTTCCCTAAAAAAGTGCTAGATCCACCCAGTTCAAAAGGAAGCACAACACAGGTCAAAGAAAACAACAAGGGAAAGTGCAAGAGGACACCCGAAGTGCACACAAGAAAAATAATCAACCACAAAATCACTTACGTGTCAATCTGTTGTTAATCCAAAAAAAACTCATATATGAATTGAAACGATCGAAGTGAAAAAAATTATTTGCTGCAGACTTGATATACACGTGTGTATATAATTATCAGCTGTAGAACTGAAATACATAATGTATAGAAATTGGTACGTGGAAGAGGGAAGTACAGAATAACTTAGGAAGGTGATTGACTTAGCTCAGTTTAATCTTAAATAGATAGCTAAAATCTATAATCCAGCAGAGCACGGATGTTGTGCCGGTGATGCAGCAAAAATGATCCAGGCCTCGGCATCCAACAGTTCACGTTATTCAGTTTGATCTGGCCAACTAAGTGAAAGCACTTCAGAAAGGTTGGGATTTTGTCAATAATCATATTGGAAGAAAACAAAAAACTATCAGTTAGAAGCTAGCTAATGTTGACCACACTAAATCGTGCATGTCTGATTTGGTTTGTCATGCTGCCACTGCTCTATGCGAGAGTGATTGATCTTTTTGCGGGGAAAACAGGGAAAAAGTGAAGGGGAGGGGAAATTGAACCTGGGGGAGGAGGCGGCTGCTGGGACGCTGGAGGACCTGCCCGGTGCGACAGGCCTAATTGGGATCCCCTTCTCCAGTTCTCTGTCTACCCTCTGCCGCTCGCCGCCTAGGTGACCCAGGCATCCACACCGGGTGCGTGCCAGGCCTCGGTGAGATCCCCTGATTTGTCCGCTGCTCGGCTTGAGGACGGAGTCAAGCAAGGCCTCGTTCCCCTACTTCTGCGGTCGCTTGCGCAGAATGATAGAGTCAGCGAGAGGAGGCGTACGAACCCGCGGAAACCTGCGTGCAGGGCTGCGCCGAGAGACTCGCCATAGAGGGACGCCGCCGACGCATCCGCCGCCAGAAACTACAGCCAATACACGGACACGGCGAGACCAGGGTAACGGTGGGGCTGGTCGATTCGCGTGTTTCCTTTGTGCGGTGGGAACACCTGGTACCGGACTGCTGCTGCAGCTGCAGGCCATCGCACCGCCAGTGTCCGGCCACGCCATACCCTTCAGTAGCGGCAATCGATCGAACGTGGCCACCATGACCCTGCGGCCACAAGCCCTCCCTCGGCGAGGCCACCGCCCAGCACGGCGCCCCGCAGGCCGCAGCCTGTCCAGGAACACCACCACGCCGCTGGTGAGGCAGAGGGAGGGAAGATGTAATGTCCCAGGTTTAGAGACGATCGAGGGGTAGATTTTAGAAAGGGATGTGCATTGCATAGTAAATTCTGGGGAAATTTCGCGCTTTTAAACAAAAACTGCATCGAAGGGGGACAAGTTTCTCTCTCGACACCTTACAGGGTTAGGGTTTCGAGAGTGCGACAAACTTGCTTCTCACTTCACTAGTTTAGGGTTTTGAGAAGAGAGAGGAGAGTTTGCTTGATTGAATTCCAAATGATATGACATGGTTGAATTCAAACCAAGGTTGAATTTGAATTTCAAATTCAAACATTAAATAACTACTTAAATAATTCAAATGAAGAAATTCATTAAGTATATAATCAATAATAATCAAGATAAACAATAATATTAAAGTAAAGCTCATTAGAGAAAACTTTGAGCTTTATTGATCATCACACACATTACAATGTCATTACAATATTCATAAGTGAAATAAAATAATAATACAACATATTACATAAATGGGCAGAATAGAAGAAAGGAAAATAAAGAAAAATTACAAGTTAATAATCCTAGTCTAAATTCTACAAGGTCATCCTCATTTGATCTTGTATTTGATGAATTCTTTGTCCATTTTGCTCAATGGATGATCCCTGCATAAAATCACAAAGAAGAACAAATTATGCCAAGTGGCAGGTTAGAAAAGAAGTTAAAATGGTGGATAATATCACAGCTCTGCCGAGCTGATCCCTTCCAGGCCAGATTCACAGGATCTGGTTCACACAGACACACAAGCAGCACACACATCAGGTGTGCATGCTCAACACCCAGGCACTGCTTGTGCATGTGGCACAACACACACACAGCATCAGTGAGTCACCAAAGTGACCAGAGCCAAGCTGTCGACCAGGGAGAGCATAGAGGCACCATATTTAACCTTTCCAGAGCCCAAACCCTAGCCATTTGTTCATCCATCGACAGCAGCAGTGGTAAGTTACCAAGAACACCAAGAACAGCTTGAACAAGGGGAACAGCCAGTGCTGTTCCATTTGCTCAATCTCACCATTGAATCAAAACAAGATCACCAGGAGGAGCAGGGCAAGTAAATCAATCACAAGAGCAACCCAGAAGCAATCCTCTACACCAACAAACAATCTAGGAGCTGGAGTGAGGTATACCACACAAGAGCCTGAGCAAGATCATATCTTGCTCATAAATAAGCATACAATGCATCACTGAAGCACAGAAGGGTAGAATACCCTGTGTGTATTATCATCTGGCTACCAGGCCATTTGGTGCAAGCATAGATGGGTAAGACCACTAGGTAAACATCCTATGGGAACAACAGTTATGCAAATCCATGCATAACTAGAGGAATCCAGCCAAGAATGAAACCATAGCTAGCCTAAACCACTCACTAAGCACCTACAGCTAGCTAGGCCATCAGATTATAGACAATTACTTGTCTATATATTTTGTCAACACCAAAAGGTCACTGGAAGTCCAAGATTGGATCAAGCCAGTGAACAATTATTCCGTTCCAGTCAGCCAACACAAACCATGGCAAATCACAGATAGGGGAGCAACCAGGACAGCAACACAAGTGCTGCCAGGGCCACCTCAACCCTGAGCCAGCACAAGAACCTATACATCATTATCCATTTGGATTCAGTAGTGGGCTAGGGTACACAACTGAAAGTTGGCATCCATCTAGCCCTGTCACAATTAATTAGATGATCACAACTGCAAAGCAGCTCACATCACTTATCCACTTGATGAAACTCGGGCAACACGGATAAGTGAACAAAACAAATAAATCAAAGCAACAGCAGTTGCTTAAGCCAACAACAATACACACCGAGTTAAGTACGTATGATACACACACGGCCACGAGTGAGCAACGATGAGCCACGGACACCAAAGAGCAGCTTTTACAAGCAGCTGGAGATCATATGATCACCGAAGCTTGCTAGAGCATGCTCTTTGCATGCTAGAACTCATTCCAAGTAATTAACACATGAACAGATAATTAAATAAGCTGAACAATTGCATCGAGATAAGAGTATCAGGCTTTATAATTGTATCCAGAAGCACATCAAAGGCTTGATGAACCAAAGGATCACAATATACAAGAAAAGCACATGTCAATTCATCACTGAATCACACTGCTAAGCCAACAGTACAGCTCAATGGAGCATAATCATGAACCTGAACTCAATGAACTAGCCCAGAGGCACTGGTACTTGTTAATATGCAAGAATTAACCACCACAATCAAGCCAGGGACAAGATTAAGCACGGCCACGGTAAGCTAGGATCTTTGGCGATAGCGATAAAGCTAAGCACAGCGAGCATCAAGCAACGGCGAGGAGCTACTAAATTACACGGGGCACCACGGCATGCTCATAAGCACTAATCCATGAATCGCCACGGTGAGCAATTGAGCAAGAACAACACAGCGGCGGCGCATGTTCACGGCAAGCATCTCAACATGGAGATGCGGGCCGATGGCGAAACAAGACAACGTAGATGAGGAGAAAAGGAAGCGAGCGAGAGAGGGAGAGAAGGAAGCTACGGGTACTCACCGGGGAAAGGAAGAGCGAGCTCGGCCATGGCGGCTACGGCGGCACGCGCCGGAGCACGGCGGCGCTGGCCAAGCCGGGCCATGGTGGTGCCACGGCGGTTCGCGGCCACGAGCGAACCCACGGCAGCGCCGTGGCCGCGAGGACGTCGGCGGCGACGAATCGCCGCGGAACTCCACGGTAGACGAGCAGAGGCGAAGGGGGCGCGACGAGGAAGCGGCGAAACACAGATCGGCGCGGACCAATCGATGCGCCGTCGTGCGGCCGTTCGACTGCGTCCGATCTCGTCGGCGGGGACGGCCGGTGGCGGTCGGAATAATTCGACGACGGCGAGGCGACCACGGTGTCGCGAGAGAAAGGGAGAGATTAGGGTTTCTGCGCGAGGAGAGGGGAGAGAACGAATGGGCCGACCGAGCCCAAAGGGTGGCTCGGGTGCGACCTAACCGTTGGGCCACCCTGACAGGTGGGGCCCAAGGGCATTTAGGTCATTTCCTAATTCCAAGAAATACAGAAACTTTAAAATTTTGTAAGAAATGTTGAATAGCTCTAAAAAAATAATTAAAAATATGAAAATAGATCAGCATAAAATTCTCTAATTAAATAAAATGTCAAAGAGAATTTTTGAAGAAAATTAAGAATAAATCTTAATTTGATGATTTAAATAATAATTTAAATCACACATATTATTTTCAATAATGAAAATAAGTCCATTAATGCATTTGGACTTCAAAACACCTTGACAACATTTCAAGGTAGTATTCTACTCTTAAACAAGTATCCCCAAATTATTCTTAGTATTAACCTCTTACATGAAATAATAACGACATCGGAAGGGGGGGAACAAACCCTAAAAAATGGAATCATGCATAATTGCTTCTTTAACCATTGCCCTTATCGGACAATGATGCTATTTTTCAGAACAAGAGGACAAGGGTCAGTCCATACCTACCAACTGCAGAACTTTGCAGTGTTCAGGCAAGTTCATCGCTTGCTCATGTCATTTGAGTATTTTTACCAAATTACTTGCAAAGTACTATATTTATCACTATTGCATGAAAAACAAAACCACTATTTTCATAACTATGAATATGACTATATGGTGGGCAATGGAACCATGGATTGTGTTGATATGGTGGAGGTTCCATTGCAAGGGTTTATATCCATCTAGGATTAAACAACAAATGTCGCCAGTGATTCTTGTGCCGTAATACCCGTGTTAACCATAAGATGCAGGTGGGACGGAGTAGTCAAAAGTGTTTCCACCTCTCGTACATCAACGGATGCGCTTACCGTAGACACTTGACCCAGGTTGGGCAAGCGGTGGGGTGGGGATCCCATTCTAATTCCCCACGGTAAGTGGTCTATGATGGGTTGCAGCTACCGGCGAAGGAGTTTGGTTAACGAGTCCCAAACTGTTGTCGTGGTCGGGGTCCATCCTTAAGTGGTATAAGAGGACCGACGAGGACCCAGGGTCGGGGTATGCAACAAAGGGTGGGTGTGCGAGGTAGCGGAGGAACATGATTGGCTAGACCTTATACCGGGCCTCACACCAAAGGAAGTGTGGACGGGAAAGCTGCCCGGTTGGCACCAAGGTTAAGATCTCTTATGGGTAAAGCAACACACCTCTGCAGAGTGTAAAGAAGCGTGACTGTCACTCACATTGCAGGATTGAGGAGCTATGACAGCGGCCGGAAAGGAGCTCCATGAAGTTCTAGTAAACCGGTGAAGGCTGACGGACATAGCTCTTTGAAATAAAAACAATCTCTTGAAGAAATGTTTATCAAAACTTGCATTGGTATTAGACTTTCTGGTCTAGTATCGTAGCTAGTGCATAAAACACCTCTTATCTAAAATGAACTTGTTGAGTACGCTCGTACTCATACCACTCTTAAACCCCATGCTTAGATTGTACGAACCGTGCTGGAGGAGGAGGACTACGACGGCAATGATGGAGCCGAGATCATCGGCTACGAGGAACCAGACCTCTCGGGAGGTGTTGAAGGCGTAGACTACATCATAGTCTACGGATCCGGGAGGCTTCGGAGGAGAACAAGCCTAAGGATATCGGGAGGAGTAGTAGTAGCGAGCGGCGCGAACTCTTACTATTTAGCTGCTCGTTTAAATAAATGTTTAGTTTAATGAGACAATGGTATTGTAAGTTAAGTTGGGTTCGCCTCGAACCCAGGAGTTATCCTCTCGGAACCCAAGAGGAGCTCAGGGACGACTTGTGTATGATGATTGTAATAATATGTGAATGAGTTATGGACCCTGCTATGTTCTGTTGTACTACTCTGAGGGATGTAATATTTGCGGAATGGTACTTCGCGAATGTTATATCAACGACTGGCATACTACAACATGTAGTGGTATGCAGGGTCACCACAGTTGGTATCAGAGCAAAAGCTTTGACCTTAGGTTGGAACCTAGTAAATGGGACTAAATGTTAGGAGTCAAATAGGATTAGTAAAGAATTCTCTAAAAATATGGTGTATATTCAATTGAGAATACCACAATCATATCTTTTAGTGCGATAATTCTTTATTATCTCTATTATGATGCATTATTACTAATCTTATAATCTTTCTATTTCTACAGCCAACATGGCAAGTGCACGACCGGGAAGAAACGTGAAAGTTATGGATTCCACACTGAACGAATACCAAGGAGGACTTGCTGATATCCTACGAGCCATGTTGCTGGAATTTGGGTGTGATCCCCAGATTCCAGTAAAGAAGTACATGTTCTATGATGGACCAGTGTTGGCCAAGTGCAGAATAGGACTGCGACTTCCCGAATCTTTGGGAATGAGCGTAGTCATGCCAGCTGGAGAAGCTAGGACAACCAACACAGCCTATCATATAGCTGTTATGAGAGCCATAACCGACATACGGGAACATAAGACAAAAGAGCTTATGGATTCCGAGTTCTCCCATATTCCTCATAATCAGGAGGAGGAAGATCCCTTGCTCAACCACTACAAATACGCCAAACGCAAACCCATAGCAGCGGCAAAATATATGGATAATAGCCGTAACTTCATATCATTACTCTTTCGTGAATCATCATCCGATAGGAGCTATTGATACGATGCTAGAGGAATGTACTGAACCCACGGAGGAGCGGAGGGAGAAAGAACCTATGGAGAATGTAGTGCACACACCGGTTTATTCAGCTGGTGACTACATCAGCTTTGATCCACTTGCACGTGAACCTACACTGCTACACACAGGAACTACGAATCGTTCCTATGGGGGATACGAAGGCGGAGCGGAATCCGGAAACAACCAGCGTTCCGAGACTCCGATCGAGAATTCTAGGGGTTGGCGTTGGGGTAATGATACTGGAACCCATAGTACTACTGAGTATTATGATGGAGAGATGAACGATGATGCAACAACCCAGAACCAGAGCTATCCTAGTAATGAAGGAGTGGATGGAGGATATCCGACACAGGTTGACTCGGGTATGGGTTTTGGTAACCCTTATGGTGGGGCTACAGGAGAGTACACCCGATGGGTGGACTATGATGCACTCAATGATCAGTTTGTGAACACTGATTTCTCCTTAGGGTCATCATCGGATTCGGACTACAAGCCAACGGGGAGACCTTATGTTCCAGGGTCTATCAGGAGGACGACACGTTCGACCGGATGGAAGCCTGGAATGTATCGGGAGTGAAGACCGATTAGAAGTCCACCAAGGGAGGCGTGGCTATAATACACAAGTACCACGTGTATTATAGTTTGTAATATTTGTATAAATTTGTACATATACTTTAATAAGTGAGTTTGCATACTCACATCGACTTGAGTATTGTAATAAGACCACTTATGTATGTATATACAGGGTATATGTTTTGTATGATTTGGATTTGCTTCTTGATTTCCATTGCGTGACTAGTTCTGTGCACAAAGTTGAGCTCAGAAAACTTGCGCATGGAGTAATTATGAGTATCATCTTGTGTTGCAGAACTAGGGGGATTATGTCGGGAACGTTAGGAAACGAGACGGAAGCGCAGCGCATGGAGCGCGAAGCAAAAGAGAAGGAAGAGGCTGAGGGTGCAGCCAGAGATCAGTTTCCACCACCACCACCAGCCATGACGCAGCAAAACTTTATCCAGTACATGCAACTGGCGGAAGAGAGGCAGCGTGTAACACTGGAGCTGCAGAACAAATTCCTTCGAGGATCTGATGCGTGAGAATAGGGTGGAGAGACCTGAGAACCAGGGAGTCACATTAGCAGACTTCCAAAACACCAAGCCGATATCTTTCGCATACGCGCCAGAGCCGATGGACGCGGAAGATTGGCTGATGGATACTGAGCGCAAGCTCAACACGGTTGGATGCAATGACCAAGAGAAGGTCCGATATGCTACCCATCTGCTATGTGGACCTGCCGCATCATGGTGGGACAACATTGTAGCCGTGTATCCGGCAGGGAAGGTATTTACCTGGGAGGAGTTCGCAAGGAAGTTCAGGGAATCCAATGTCCCTGAAAGTATCGTGGAACTGAAACGTCGAGAGTTCGAGAGTCTCGAAGCGAAGGATAAGGCAATCGACCTATGTCAGGGAGTTTTCAAAGCTGTCCCGGTATGCTGTTGAGGAAGTCAATACCGAGGACAAGAAGAAGAAGAGATTTCTGAGGGGGTTAAGTCCCCAGTTTAAGGTGCAGCTACGGATGATGAGAGCAACGGAATTCCAAGAGTTGGTGGATGCAGCCATCACTCTTGAAGATGACTTCAAACAACTGCAAGAAGAGAAGAGGAAGAAGGCCAAGTATGAGCCTAAGAGGTTTGTTAGTAACAAGCCCAATACCAGCTTGAGTTTCAAGCCACGGTATAACAACAACAACAACAACAACAGCAATCAGAGGAGGAACCAAGGATATCAGTCTGCAAATCAGATTATATGCCATTCCTGTGGTTTCAAAGGACATGTCATGAAGGATTGTAAGAAACCCAAGATCATATGCTTTGGGTGTCGTCAGGAGGGGCACATGCTGAAGGACTGCCCCAAGAAGAATAGTGGAGGAGGTCAATCTGGAGGAGGAGGAAATCGAGGAAACACCGGAGGGAATTGGAAGAATAAGAAGCCCTTCGGCAAGCTGAATTGTACCAGTCTGGAGGAGGTGGTCAATTCTGACCAGGCGGTGATAGGTACGCTTCAGATACTCACTCATCCTGGCAAAGTACTTTTTGATACTGGTGCAACTACATCATTCATTTCTCAACAATTCATTATCAAACATGGGATTAGTTGCACTAAGTTAGATACACCCATAACCATACTTTCTGCGGGGGGAACGATATTAGTAACCCATGCCAAACAAAAACAAGTCATCATGATCAATAAGTGCGCGTTTGACGCGGACCTGTTCATTTTACCGATGAAGGACATTGATGTCATTCTTGGTATGAACTGGTTAGAAGCAAATGGAGCATTGATCGACTGTGTAAACAAGACGGTGTCACTAAAAAGTCCCGATGGAAGTAGAATGATCTACCAAGGCGACAAACATACACAGATTGAAGTTGAGCTACAGCTGAATAGCATGAAGGAGGTGAAGTTAGAAGATATACCTGTGGTAAATGAATTCCAGGATGTGTTTCCTGCGGAATTACCTGGTATGCCACCAGATAGGGAGATAGAATTCACTATCGACCTAATCCCAGGAACAGCTCCGATTGCTAAAGAACCATATAAAATGGGGCCTAAGGAATTGAAAGAACTGAAGGAGCAATTGGATGACTTGGAGCAAAAGGGATTCATTCAAGAGAGTGTTTCACCATGGGGATCACCTGTGATCTTCGTGGATAAAAGGGATGGAGGAAGAAGGATGTGCGGAGACTACAGAAATCTGAACAACGTCACAATCAAGAACAAGTATCCACTTCCAAGAATACAAGATCTATTTGATCAGGTTAGAGGAGCGGGAGTCTTTTCCAAAATTGATCTAAGATCGGGTTATCACCAGATAAAGATCAAGAAGGAGGACGTTCCGAAAACGGCTTTTGTCTCAAGGTATGGACACCATGAATACCTTGTAGTACCTTTTGGATTGACCAATGCCCCAGCAATATTCATGAATCTCATGAATAAGATTTTCATGCCATACCTAGACAAGTTTGTCATCGTATTCATCGATGATATCTTGATATATTCCAAGAACAAGGCAGAACATGCCGATCATTTGAGGTTAGTGTTGCAAACACTAAGGGAACACCAACTTTATGCCAAATTCAGTAAGTGTGAATTTTGGCTAGATCAAGTGGAATTTCTTGGTCATGTCATTAGCAAGGATGGAATCGCTGTCAACCCGAGTAAGGTAGCAGCAGTTCTAGAATGGGAAGCACCCAAGACTGTCAAGGAAATCCGAGGATTCCTTGGAATGGCAGGATATTATCGGAGATTCATTGAAGGATTCTCTAAGATCGCAGGACCAATGACAAAGTTGCTAAGAAAGAACACACCATTCGTGTGGTCAGAGGAGTGTGAGAAGAGTTTTCAAACTCTGAAGGAGAAACTCACCACGGCACCGGTGTTAGCAGTTCCGGAAGTTGGCAAGGATTACACCGTGTACTGTGACGCATCCAAACATGGATTGGGTTGCGTACTCATGCAAGATCGGAAAGTGATATCCTATGGATCGAGGCAACTCAGACCTCATGAAGTGAACTATCCAACACATGACTTGGAATTAGCAGCTGTCGTGTTTGCATTAAAAACTTGGAGACATTTTCTCTATGGAGCTAAGTGTGAGCTCTATACAGACCATAAAAGCCTCAAATATTTCTTCACTCAGAAGGAACTCAACATGAGGCAGAAAAGATGGCTAGAATTGATCAAGGATTATGATCTGACAATCAATTACACACCAGGGAAGGCTAATGTTGTAGCAGATGCCCTGAGTAGGAAGAGTACCGGAGGAGTGGAACAAGAAATATCACCGGAGTTGAGGAAGGAAATAAGCCAAGCCCAAATACAACTTTGGGAGAAGGAAGCCCATGAAGGATTATCGGCGTTGCAAGTAGCCGATGAACTTAATGTTAACTTGAAGAATGAGATAATGATGGGTCAGATGGACGATCCATTCATTGTAGAGGAGATGAGGAGAATAGATGAGGGAAGACCATCAGAATTTCACCGAGGAGAATCTGGATCTTTGTGGTTCCAGAAGAGGATTTGCGTTCCGGATATTGCTGAAATCAAGGAAGTAATACTCCGGGAAGCTCATCAAACACCATACTCAATACATCCGGGAAGTACAAAGATGTACATGGACTTAAAGGAACTATTCTGGTGGAATAACATGAAGTGGGAGATAGCACAATATGTGGCAGAATGCCATACCTGCCAGCGAGTGAAGGCTGAACATCAGAGTCCGGCAGGGAAGTTACAACCTCTACCTATTCCAGAGTGGAAATGGGAGGAAATAGGGATGGATTTCATCACCGGACTACCCATGACTAATAAAAAGAAGGACATGATATGGGTAATCGTGGACCGGTTGACGAAAAGTGCACACTTCTTAGCGGTAAACCAGCAGGATAAAGGAGAGAAACTTATCGATCTTTACATCAAAGAGATCGTAAGTAAGCATGGAGTGCCTAAGAAGATAGTGTCGGATCGAGGATCCGTGTTCACATCAGCATTCTGGAAGCAACTTCACGAAGCTTTAGGATCCAAGTTGGATTATAGTACCGCGTATCACCCACAAACAGGCGGACAAACTGAGAGAACCAATCAGATCTTAGAAGATATGCTTAGGGCTTGTGCCCTAGACTTCGGAGGATCATGGGAGGAGCATCTACCTTTAGCAGAGTTTTCATACAACAATAGTTATCAAAGCAGCATCAAGATGGCACCATTTGAAGCTCTGTATGGGAGGAAGTGTAGATCACCAATATGTTGGTATGAAGCCGGAGCAAGCAAAGAGTTCAACCCTGATTATGTCAAGGAAAAACAACAAATCATTGACATTATCAGAGACAGGCTCAAGATAGCCCAGAGTCGGCAAAAGAGTTATGCCGATCAGAAGAGAAGGACATGGGAGCCACAAGTTGGAGACATGGTTTATCTTAAGGTAAGCCCGATGAAAGGACTTCAGAGGTTTAGAGTAAAAGGAAAGCTCAGTCCTAGATATATAGGACTGATACGTCTCCGACGTATCGATAATTTCTTATGTTCCATGCCACATTATTGATGTTATCTACATGTTTTATGCACACTTTATGTCATATTCGTGCATTTTCTGGAACTAACCTATTAACAAGATGCCGAAGTGCCGATTCTTTGTTTTCTGCTGTTTTTGGTTTCAGAAATCCTAGTAAGGAAATATTCTCGGAATTGGACGAAATCAAAGCCCAGGGGCCTATTTTCTCACGAAGCTTCCAGAAGTCCGAAGGAGAGACGAAGAGGGGCCACGGAGGGGCCACACCCTAGGGCGGCGCGGCCCCCCCCTTGGCCGCGCGGCCCTGTGGTGTGGGGCCCCCGTGCCGCCTCTTGACCTGCCCTTCCGCCTACAAATAGCCTCCGTGACGAAACCCCCGGTCAGAGAACCACGATACGGAAAACCTTACTGAGACGCCGCCACCGCCGATCCCATCTCGGGGGATCCAGGAGATCGCCTCCGGCACCCTGCCGGAGAGGGGAATCATCTCCCGGAGGACTCTACGCCGCCATGGTCGCCTCCGGTGTGATGTGTGAGTAGTCTACCCCTGGACTATGGGTCCATAGCAGTAGCTAGATGGTTGTCTTCTCCCCATTGTGCTATCATTGTCGGATCTTGTGAGCTGCCTAACATGATCAAGATCATCTATCTGTAATTCTATATGTTGCGTTTGTTGGGATCCGATGAATAGAGAATACTTGTTATGTTGATTATCAAAGTTATATCTACGTGTTGTTTATGATCTTGCATGCTTTCCGTTACTAGTAGATGCTCTGGCCAAGTAGATGCTTGTAACTCCAAGAGGGAGTACTTATGCTCGATAGTGGGTTCATGCCTGCATTGACACAGGACGATGTGAGAAAGTTCTAAGGTTGTGTTGTGCCGTTGCCACTAGGGATAAAACATTGATGCTATGTCTAAGGATGTAGTTGTTGATTACATTACGCACCATACTTAATGCAATTGTCTGTTGCTTTGCAACTTAATACTGAAGGGGTTCGGATGATAACTTTGAAGGTGGACTTTTTAGGCATAGATGCAGTTGGATGGCGGTCTATGTACTTTGTCGTAATGCCCAATTAAATCTCACTATACTCATCATGATATGTATGTGCATGGTCATGCTCTCTTTATTTGTCAATTGCCCAACTGTAATTTGTTCACCCAACATGCTGTTCGTCTTATGGGAGAGACACCTCTAGTGAGCTGTGGACCCCGGTCCAATTCTCTTTCTTGAAATACAATCTCTTTGCAATCTTGTTCTCTTGTTTTCTGCAAACAATCATCTTCCACACAATACGGTTAATCCTTTGTTACAGCAAGCCGGTGAGATTGACAACCTCACTGTTTCGTTGGGGCAAAGTACTTTGGTTGTGTTGTGCAGGTTCCACGTTGGCGCCGGAATCTCTGGTGTTGCGCCGCACTACATCCCGCCGCCATCAACCTTCAACGTGCTTCTTGGCTCCTCCTGGTTCGATAAACCTTGGTTTCTTTCTGAGGGAAAACTTGCTGCTGTGCGCATCATACCTTCCTCTTGGGGTTGCCCAACGAACGTGTGAAATACACGCCATCAAGCATATTTTCTGGCGCCGTTGCCGGGGAGATCAAGACACGCTGCAAGGGGAGTCTCCACTTCTCAATCTCTTTACTTTGTTTTTGTCTTGCTTAGTTTTATTTACTACTTTGTTTGCTGCACTAAATCAAAATACAAAAAAATTAGTTGCTAGTTTTACTTTATTTGCTATCTTGTTTGCTATATCAAAAACACAAAAAAAATTAGTTTACTTGCATTTACTTTATCTAGTTTGCTTTATTGTCTTGCACTCTATATTAAAAATACAAAAAAAATTAGTTACTTTTGTTACCATGTCTAGCTCTGAACCTGTTACTTCTTCACCTGAAGAATTAGTCTTCACTTTTAAACAAGGGGATGAGGAGAGTTTTAAGGATGCTTGGTCTATAATTTTTTCTTCTTATCGTAAAACTGAACCTCAAATGACTCTAAGTTTGCTCCTTAGTAATTTTTATTTTGGTCTTATGGTTCGTTATAGATATGCTTTGGATACTTTAGTGGGAGGAGATTTCCTTCATTGCAATGGGGATCAAGCTTTTAATGCCATAAAGAAGTTGGTTGCATCACATGATTCAGCTAATAACTTTGATTCAGTCCTCACTAGCATATATAGTAGATTAAACAATCTCGAGATAAGTACATCTCGCTTGAATGATAACTATTGCCATGTTCGTAATCGTCTTGAACAAGTTTTAGTGAACTCTAAACTCTCATTGTGGGATCCTGCTGTTAAAATTGTTATTGGTGATCGAACTCTCCATGCCTACTGTGATATTATGTATGAATTTTGCCTTATGCCTGAAAGTATTTATAAATCTTTGAAACTTTGGGGAGTTGAGGAAGGAGGAGAAGAAATAACTCTCATTGATAACTCTACCATAACTCCTAAAGGAATAGCCGCAGGTGTGCATACAACTATTCGTGGAAGAACAATATCCATTGATTATCTTGTTGTTGAAACAGGAAAACTCACACTCGGAAGATCCCTGCTGAAACTATTGGGAGCAGTCATTGATGTTGGAGAAGGCACTCTGAAATTCACCTCTATACCGGGAGAAACTCATATATTTCCTAAACCAAAGGGAAAGAAAAACAACAAGAAAGGTAAGGGTAAAGCCCAAGGTAAGGTTGACACACCGTCTCTTGATAATACTTGATACACACTTTCTGCGCCTAGCTGAAAGGCGTTAAAGAAAAGCGCTTATGGGAGACAACCCATGTTTTTACCTACAGTACTTTGTTTTTATTTTGTGTCTTGGAAGTTGTTTACTACTGTAGCAACCTCTCCTTATCTTAGTTTTGTGTTTTGTTGTGCCAAGTTAAGCCGTTGATAGAAAAGTAAGTACTAGATTTGGATTACTGCACAGTTCCAGATTTCTTTGCTGTCACGAATCTGGGTCCACCTCCCTGTAGGTAACTCAGAAAATTAAGCCAATTTACGTGCATGATCCTCAGATATGTACGCAACTTTCATTCAATTTGAGCATTTTCATTTGAGCAAGTCTGGTGCCATTTTAAAATTCGTCAATACGAACTGTTCTGTTTTGACAGATTCTGCCTTTTATTTCGCATTGCCTCTTTCGCTATGTTGGATGAATTTCTTTGATCCACTAATGTCCAGTAGCATTATGCAATGTCCAGTAGTGTTAAGAATGATTGTGTCACCTCTGAATATGTCAATTTATATTGTGCACTAACCCTCTAATGAGTTGTTTCGAGTTTGGTGTGGAGGAAGTTTTCAAGGATCAAGAGAGGAGTATGATGCAACATGATCAAGGAGAGTGAAAGCTCTAAGCTTGGGGATGCACCCGGTGGTTCACCCCTGCATATATCAAGAAGACTCAAGCGTCTAAGCTTGGGGATGCCCAAGGCATCCCCTTCTTCATCGACAACATTATCAGGTTCCTCCCCTGAAACTATATTTTTATTCCATCACATCTTATGTGCTTTTTCTTGGAGCGTCGGTTTGTTTTTGTTTTTGTTTTGTTTGAATAAAATGGATCCTAGCATTCACTTTATGGGAGAGAGACACGCTCCGCTGTAGCATATGGACAAGTATGTCCTTGGTTTCTACTCATAGTATTCATGGCGAAGTTTCTCCTTCGTTAAATTGTTATATGGTTGGAATTGGAAAATGATACATGTAGTAATTGCTATAAATGTCTTGGGTAATGTGATACTTGGCATTGTTGTGCTCATGATTAAGCTCTTGCATCATATGCTTTGCACCCATTAATGAAGAAATACATAGAGCATGCTAAAATTTGGTTTGCATATTTGGTTTCTCTAAGGTCTAGATAATTTCTAGTATTGAGTTTGAACAACAAGGAAGACGGTGTAGAGTCTTATAATGTTTTCAATATATCTTTTATGTGAGTTTTGCTGCACCGGTTCATCCTTGTGTTTGTTTCAAATAAGCCTTGCTAGCCTAAACCATTGTATCGAGAGGGAATACTTCTCATGCATCCAAAACACTTGAGCCAACCACTATGCCATTTGTGTCCACCATACCTACCTATACTACATGGTATTTTTCAGCCATTCCAAAGTAAATTGCTTGAGTGCTACCTTTAAAATTCCATCATTCACCTTTGCAATATATAGCTCATGGGACAAATAGCTTAAAAACTATTGTGGTATTGAATATGTAATTATGCACTTTATCTCTTATTAAGTTGCTTGTTGTGCGATAACCATGTTTCTGGGACGCCATCAACTATTCATTGGTTGAATTTCATGTGAGTTGCTATGCATGTTCGTCTTGTCTGAAGTAAGGGCGATCTACACTGAGTTGAATGGTTTGAGCATGCATATTGTGAGAGAAGAACATTGGGCCGCTAACTAAAGCCATGCTCCATGGTGGAAGTTTCAGTTTTGGACAAACATCCTCAAATCTCTAATGAGAAAAGAATTAATTGTTGTTGAATGCTTAAAGCATTAAAAGAGGAGTCCATTATCTGTTGTCTATGTTGTCCCGGTATGGATGTCTAAGTTGAGAATAATCAAAAGCGAGAAATCCAAATGCGAGTTTTCTCCTTAGACCTTTGTACAGGCGGCATAGAGGTACCCCTTTGTGATACTTGGTTAAAGCATATGTATTGCGGTGATAATCCAGGTAGTCCAAGCTAATTAGGACAAGGTGCGGGCACTATTAGTACACTATGCATGAGGCTTGCAACTTATAAGATATAATTTACATGATGCATATGCTTTATTACTACCGTTGACAAAATTGTTTCATGTTTTAAAAATCAAAGCTCTAGCACAAATATAGCAATCGATGCTTTTTCCTCTATGGAGGACCATTCTTTTACTTTCAATGTTGAGTCAGTTCACCTATTTCTCTCCACCTCAAGAAGCAAACACTTGTGTGAACTGTGCATTGATTCCTACATACTTGCTTATTGCACTTATTATATTACTCTATGTTGACAATATCCATGAGATATACATGTTACAAGTTGAAAGCAACCGCTGAAACTTAATCTTCTTTTGAGTTGCTTCAATACCTTTACTTTGAATTATTGCTTTATGAGTTAACTCTTATGCAAGACTTATTGATGCTTGTCTTGAAGTGCTATTCATGAAAAGTCTTTGCTATATGATTCACTTGTTTACTCATGTCATACACATTGTTTTGATCGCTGCATTCACTACATATGCTTTACAAATAGTATGATCAAGATTATGATGGCATGTCACTCCAGAAATTATCTGTGTTATCGTTTTACCTGCTCGGGACGAGCAGAACTAAGCTTGGGGATGCTGATACGTCTCTGACGTATCGATAATTTCTTATGTTCCATGCCACCGGATTGATGTTATCTACCTGTTTTATGCACACTTTATGGCATATTCGTGCAGTTTCTGGCACTAAGCTATTAACAAGATGCCGAAGTGCCGATTCTTTGTTTCTGCTGTTTTTGGTTTCAGAAATCCTAGTAAGGAAATATTCTCGGAATTGGACGAAATCAAAGCCCGGGGGCCTATTTTCTCACGAAGCTTCCGAAGTCCGAAGGAGAGACGAAGAGGGGCCACGGAGGGCCACACCCTAGGCGGCGCGGCCCCCTTGGCCGCGCGGCCTGTGGTGTGGGCCCCCGTGCCGCCTCTTGACCTGCCCTTCCGCCTACAAATAGCCTCCGTGACGAAACCCCCAGTATCGAGAACCACGATACGGAAAACCTTCCAGAGACGCCGCCACCGCCGATCCCATCTCGGGGGATCCAGGAGATCGCCTCCGGCACCCTGCCGGAGAGGGGAATCATCTCCGGAGGACTCTACGCCGCCATGGTCGCCTCCGGTGTGATGTGTGAGTAGTCTACCCCTGGACTATGGGTCCATAGCAGTAGCTAGATGGTTGTCTTCTCCCCATTGTGCTATCATTGTCGGATCTTGTGAGCTGCCTAACATGATCAAGATCATCTATCTGTAATTCTATATGTTGCGTTTGTTGGGATCCGATGAATAGAGAATACTTGTTATGTTGATTATCAAAGTTATATCTACGTGTTGTTTATGATCTTGCATGCTTTCCGTTACTAGTAGATGCTCTGGCCAAGTAGATGCTTGTAACTCCAAGAGGGAGTACTTATGCTCGATAGTGGGTTCATGCCTGCATTGACACAGGACGATGTGAGAAAGTTCTAAGGTTGTGTTGTCTTGTTGCCACTAGGGATAAAACATTGATGCTATGTCTAAGGATGTAGTTGTTGATTACATTACGCACCATACTTAATGCAATTGTCTGTTGCTTTGCAACTTAATACTGGAAGGGGTTCGGATGATAACCTGAAGGTGGACTTTTTAGGCATAGATGCAGTTGGATGGCGGTCTATGTACTTTGTCGTAATGCCCAATTAAATCTCACTATACTCATCATGATATGTATGTGCATGGTCATGCTCTCTTTATTTGTCAATTGCCCAACTGTAATTTGTTCACCCAACATGCTGTTCGTCTTATGGGAGAGACACCTCTAGTGAACTGTGGACCCCGGTCCAATTCTCTTTACTGAAATACAATCTCTTGCAATCTTTGTTCTCTTGTTTTACGCAAACAATCATCTTCCACACAATACGGTTAATCCTTTGTTACAGCAAGCCGGTGAGATTGACAACCTCACTGTTTCGTTGGGGCAAAGTACTTTGGTTGTGTTGTGCAGGTTCCACGTTGGCGCCGGAATCTCTGGTGTTGCGCCGCACTACATCCCGCCGCCATCAACCTTCAACGTGCTTCTTGGCTCCTCCTGGTTCGATAAACCTTGGTTTCTTTCTGAGGGAAAACTTGCTGCTGTGCGCATCATACCTTCCTCTTGGGGTTGCCCAACGAACGTGTGAAATACACGCCATCAAGGACCTTTCAAGATATTGAGTCAGAATCGAGGTTTAGCCTTTGAATTGGATTTACCCGGAAGGCTAAATCAAGTTCACAATGTATTCCATGTGTCACAACTTCGGAAATGTTTGAAGACCCCAGATGAACCAATATCACATGAGGAGCTTGAGTTACAACCAGATCTGACGTACATCGAGAAGCCAGCCAAGATTCTCGAAGAGAGCTGGAAACAACTCAGAAATAAGGCGATCAAGTATTGCAAGATACAATGGAAGCATCATCCCGAGAGGGAAGCCACCTGGGAAAAAGAGGAAGACCTAAGGAAAACATACCCCGAGCTGTTCAGGTATTCCAACCACAACTTCGGGACGAAGTTTTCTTTAAGGGGGAAAGGCTGTAATGTCCCAGGTTTAGAGACGATCGAGGGGTAGATTTTAGAAAGGGATGTGCATTGCATAGTAAATTCTGGGGAAATTTCGCGCTTTTAAACAAAAACTGCATCGAAGGGGGACAAGTTTCTCTCTCGACACCTTACAGGGTTAGGGTTTCGAGAGTGCGACAAACTTGCTTCTCACTTCACTAGTTTAGGGTTTTGAGAAGAGAGAGGAGAGTTTGCTTGATTGAATTCCAAATGATATGACATGGTTGAATTCAAACCAAGGTTGAATTTGAATTTCAAATTCAAACATTAAATAACTACTTAAATAATTCAAATGAAGAAATTCATTAAGTATATAATCAATAATAATCAAGATAAACAATAATATTAAAGTAAAGCTCATTAGAGAAAACTTTGAGCTTTATTGATCATCACACACATTACAATGTCATTACAATATTCATAAGTGAAATAAAAGAATAATACAACATATTACATAAATGGGAAGAATAGAAGAAAGGAAAATAAAGAAAAATTACAAGTTAATAATCCTAGTCTAAATTCTACAAGGTCATCCTCATTTGATCTTGTATCTGATGAATTCTTTGTCCATTTTGCTCAATGGATGATCCCTGCACAAAATCACAAAGAAGAACAAATTATGCCAAGTGGCAAAGCCACTTGGCAGGTTAGAAAAGAAGTTAAAATGGTGGATAATATCACAGCTCTGCCGAGCTGATCCCTTCCAGGCCAGATTCACAGGATCTGGTTCACACAGACACACAAACAACACACACATCAGGTGTGCATGCTCAACACCCAGGCACTGCTTGTGCATGTGGCACAACACACACACAGCATCAGTGAGTCACCAAAGTGACCAGAGCCAAGTCATCGACCGGAGAGCATAGAGGCACCATATTTAACCTTTCCGAGCCCAAACCCTAGCCATTTGTTCTTCCCTCGACAGCAGCAGTGGTAATTTACCAAGAACACCACGACCAGCTTGAACAAGGGGAACGACCGGTCTTTGTTCCATTTGCTCAATCTCACCATTGAATCAAAACAAGATCACCAGGAGGAGCAGGGCAAGTAAATCAATCACAAGAGCAACCCAGAAGCAATCCTCTACACCAACAAACAATCTAGGAGCTGGAGTGAGGTATACCACACAAGAGCCTGAGCAAGATCATATCTTGCTCATAAATAAGCATACAATGCATCACTGAAGCACAGAAGGGTAGAATACCCTGTGTGTATCATCATCTGGCTACCAGGCCATTTGGTGCAAGCATAGATGGGTAAGACCACTAGGTAAACATCCTATGGGAACAACAGTTATGCAAATCCATGCATAACTAGAGGAATCCAGCCAAGAATGAAACCATAGCTAGCCTAAACCACTCACTAAGCACCTACAGCTAGCTAGGCCATCAGATTATAGACAATTACTTGTCTATATATTTTGTCAACACCAAAAGGTCACTGGAAGTCCAAGATTGGATCAAGCCAGTGAACAATTATTCCATTCCAGTCAGCCAACACAAACCATGGCAAATCACAGATAGGGGAGCAACCAGGACAGCAACACAAGTGCTGCCAGGGCCACCTCAACCCTGAGCCAGCACAAGAACCTATACATCATTATCCATTTGGATTCAGTAGTGGGCTAGGGTACACAACTAAAAGTTGGCATCCATCTAGCCCTGTCACAATTAATTAGATGATCACAACTGCAAAGCAGCTCACATCACTTATCCACTTCAGTAAAACTCAGGCAACACAGATAAGTGAACAAAACAAATAAATCAAAGCAACAGCAGTTGCTTAAGCCAACAACAATACACACCAGGTTAAGTCTGTATGATACACACACAGCACAGAGTGAGCAACAGTGAGCCACAGACACCAAAGAGCAGCTTTTACAAGCAACTGGAGATCATATGATCACCAGAAGCTTGCTAGAGCATGCTACTGCATGCTAGAACTCATTCCAAGTAATTAACACATGAACAGATAATTAAATAACTGAACAATTGCATCAGATAAGAGTATCAGGCTTTATAATTGTATCCAGAAGCACATCAAAGGCTTGATGAACCAAAGGATCACAATATACAAGAAAAGCACATGTCAATTCATCACTGAATCACACTGCTAAGCCAACAGTACAGCTCAATGGAGCATAATCAAGAACCTGAACTCAATGAACTAGCCCAGAGGCACTGGTACTTGTTAATATGCAAGAATTAACCACCACAATCAAGCCAGGGACAAGATTAGGCACAGCACAGTAAGCTAGGATCTTTGGCGATAGCAGTAAGCTAAGCACAGCAGAGCATCAAGCAACAGCAGGAGCTACTAAATTACACAGGGCACCACAGCATGCTCATAAGCACTAATCCATGAATCGCCACAGTGAGCAATTGAGCAAGAACAACACAGCAGCAGCGCATGTTCACGGCAAGCATCTCAACATGGAGATGCAGGCCAGTAGCTGAGCAAGACAACGTAGATGAGGAGAAAAGGAAGCAGAGCAGAGAGGGAGAGAAGGAAGCTACGGGTACTCACCAGGGAAAGGAAGAGCAGAGCTCGGCCATGGCGGCTACGGCGGCACGCGCCGGAGCACGGCGGCGCCTGGCCAAGCCGGGCCATGGTGGTGCCACGGCAGTTCGCGGCCACAGGGGCGAACCCACGGCAGCGCCGTGACGCCAGGGACGTCGGCGGCGACGAATCGCCGCGGAACTCCACGGTAGACGAGCAGAGGCGAAGGGGGCGCGACGAGGAAGCGGCGAAACGCAGATCGGCGCGGACCAATCGATGCGCCATCGTGCGGCCGTTCGACTGCGTCCGATCTCGTCGGCGGGGACGGCCGGTGGCGGTCGGAATAATTCGACGACGGCGAGGCGACCACGGTGTCACGAGAGAAAGGGAGAGATTAGGGTTTCTGCGCGAGGAGAGGGGAGAGAACGAATGGGCCGACCGAGCCCAAAGGGTGGCTCGGGTGCGACCTAACCCGTTGGGCCACCCTGACAGGTGGGGCCCAAGGGCATTTAGGTCATTTCCTAATTCCAAGAAATACAGAAACTTTAAAATTTTGTAAGAAATGTTGAATAGCTCTAAAAAAATAATTAAAAATATGAAAATAGATCAGCATAAAATTCTCTAATTAAATAAAATGTCAAAGAGAATTTTTGAAGACAATTAAGAATAAATCTTAATTTGATGATTTAAATAATAATTTAAATCACACATATTATTTTCAATAATGAAAATAAGTCCATTAATGCATTTGGACTTCAAAACACCTTGACAACATTTCAAGGTAGTATTCTACTCTTAAACAAGTATCCCCAAATTATTCTTAGTATTAACCTCTTACATGAAATAATAACGACATCGGAAGGGGGGGAACAAACCCTAAAAAATGGAATCATGCATAATTGCTTCTTTAACCATTGCCCTTATCGGACAATGATGCTATTTTTCAGAACAAGAGGACAAGGGTCAGTCCATACCTACCAACTGCAGAACTTTGCAGTGTTCAGGCAAGTTCATCGCTTGCTCATGTCATTTGAGTATTTTTACCAAATTACTTGCAAAGTACTATATTTATCACTATTGCATGAAAAACAAAACCACTATTTTCATAACTATGAATATGACTATATGGTGGGCAATGGAACCATGGATTGTGTTGATATGGTGGAGGTTCCATTGCAAGGGTTTATATCCATCTAGGATTAAACAACAAATGTCGCCAGTGATTCTTGTGCCGTAATACCCGTGTTAACCATAAGATCTGGAGTGGGACGGAGTAGTCAAAAGTGTTTCCACCTCTCGTACATCAACGGATGCGCTTACCGTAGACACTTGACCCAGGTTGGGCAAGCGGTGGGGTGGGGATCCCATTCTAATTCCCCACGGTAAGTGGTCTATGATGGGTTGCAGCTACCGGCGAAGGAGTTTGGTTAACGAGTCCCAAACTGTTGTCGTGGTCGGGGTCCATCCTTAAGTGGTATAAGAGGACCGACGAGGACCCAGGGTCGGGGTATGCAACAAAGGGTGGGTGTGCGAGGTAGCGGAGGAACATGATTGGCTAGACCTTATACCGGGCCTCACACCAAAGGAAGTGTGGACGGGAAAGCTGCCCGGTTGGCACCAAGGTTAAGATCTCTTATGGGTAAAGCAACACACCTCTACAGAGTATAAAGAACTGTGACCTGTCACTCCCTGTTCCGGGATTGAGGAACTGCGAACGCGGCCGGAAAGGAGCTCCATGGAGTTCTAGTAAACCGGTGAAGGCTGACGGACATAGCTCTTTGAAATAAAAACAATCTCTTGAAGAAATGTTTATCAAAACTTGCATTGGTATTAGACTTTCTGGTCTAGTATCGTAGCTAGTGCATAAAACACCTCTTATCTAAAATGAACTTGTTGAGTACGCTCGTACTCATACCACTCTTAAACCCCATGCTTAGATTGTCTGAACCGTCTGGAGGAGGAGGACTACGACAGCAATGATGGAGCCGAGATCATCGGCTACGAGGAACCAGACCCCTCAGGAGGTGTTGAAGGCGTAGACTACATCATAGTCTACGGATCCGGGGAGGCTTCCGGAGGAGAACAAGCCTAAGGATATCAGGAGGAGTAGTAGTAGCCGAGCAGCGCGAACTCTTACTATTTAGCTGCTCGTTTAAATAAATGTTTAGTTTAATGAGACAATGGTATTGTAAGTTAAGTTGGGTTCGCCTCGAACCCAGGAGTTATCCTCTCAGAACCCAAGAGGAGCTCCGAGACGACTTGTGTATGATGATTGTAATAATATGTGAATGAGTTATGGACCCTGCTATGTTCTGTTGTACTACTCTGAGGGATGTAATATTTGCGGAATGGTACTTCGCGAATGTTATATCAACGACTGGCATACTACAACATGCAGTGGTATGCAGGGTCACCACAAGCGCCCTGCAATCCTAGGATCATGGCCGTGCCCCGGAGCTCGAGCAGCGAGGGCTCCTTGCAGACCACGACGTCTGTGACGCGCCCAGAAGCGCCTAGAACCAGCGCGCCACGGCGCCCGCGCCGCGCGAAATCCGCGATGGACCTCCACGACGTGGGCGTTCCGCGTGCTCGGCCACTAGTGCACGATCACCACCGGCGGCTTCGGGCCCGGTTCTTGGATCCGGAGCACAGCTGCGCGCCCGGAATCGGCCTGCACGGCTGCCGGACATCGTCCGTCGCGGCGGACGCGGTCGGCCCACCATGCTGAACCCTAGCCTCTAGCACGTAGCCCCAGCCTCTAGCACGTAGGGGCGCGGCCGAGCATTGCGGTGGTGCGGAAACGGAAAAGGAGGAGACGGCGGCGCCGGACATGGCCAGGCAGGGGGAGGAAGGCAGCAGGCCTGGGGCATGGATGGAGTTCGAGGCGGTGGAGATAATGGGGAGAGAGGGAGTGCGGGGAGAAAATCGAGGGGTGGTCAAAGCGGTTCCCTAAAAAAATGCTAGATCCACCCAGTTCAAAAGGAAGCACAACACAGGTTAAAGAAAACAACAAGGGAAAGTGCAAGAGGACACCCGAAGTGCACACAAGAAAAATAATCAACCACAAAATCACTTACGTGTCAATCTGTTGTTAATCCAAAAAAAAATTCAAAATTCTGGAAAAGAAGATGTTTGTTACCCTTTTATATAGTAGTTATATTCAAATTTCATCAGGCAGTATCATGATATAGCCTATTAGTCCAAATAAATGTAGTGTTTAGTATGTAAGTAATGCTAATACATTGGAAGTGATATTCTGGCTCTTTGGTGCGTATGCTCACTTTATTTTAAAATTCATCTTTGATAAATTTTGAAATGTTAAAAAATTCCGTGACAATTCAATCAGCGAAGACCCTATTTCATGGAGTTTTTAGATTGTTCATGATTTTGCATACATGAAAATCATCTCCAATTTCCACTGCAACACGCGGGAATCAGCTAGTTCGAATGTGTTGTGAACTTGTGAAGATTGGATTGTCTTTGCGAACGTGTAATGTATTTTATTCATGTTTTCCGCATTAAAAATATTATTAAAACATTATTTGCGCGCAGAGATTTTTTAGTTGCCTTCCAGCGCGCCTAGGCTTCGACAAATTCCTAGGTCCACCTCCGATGACATGTACTTGGAAGCATTGTTTGGTTGTGTTGGGGACGATACTAAACCCTGACCCGGTCTTTCGAATTGCAAAAAATAACTTTCCAGTTATATAGCCCATCAGATTCAGCTTAATAATTTCGCTTACCTTTGTGGACCAAGTCCATCCTGATGCTGCTATGGGCTACTTTGCCACGATTTTTTTGTAGGAGAGTACTTTGCCGCGATTTCGCTTACCTTTGTGGACCAAGTCCATTCTTTGTTTGTCATGGTCCGCTAGTGCTTTGAAATACAAGAGAGCAACTTTCGTAAGTACAAGCGCCAACTTGGAGGCATAATCCTAAGAATTCATCCCATATATAAACCAAATGCCCATGCATTCCATTCCATGAAGAAGCGATTATTTTTCTATTCAAGTATGAGAGTGGCGCGGTTGAGCGGCGCCGACGATGTGGACATGGCAGGGCGGTGAGGATGCATCGCGGGCGTCGCGGATCCATCGGGCGATGAGGATGCGGTGGCCTGTGGCTTTAGAAGTGCGCCACTAGTCGTAATGTCGCCTATTAGGGTTCTCCTACTAGTGCGACATTGATGTGGCTAGAGAGTGGAGGATGGGAGATGGATGTGAGGGTGGAGTGAGTGAGTGGTTGAGCAACGCAGTGATATCTCTACCATGGTGGGCCCACGTCGTGGGTTGTGGGTTGTGGGCTGCGCGTAGCATTGGCGGCATGGCCAATGGTGGATGGGATTGCCTAATCAGGTCACTGGCCCCACCTAGTGATGACATACCAAAATAATGGCATGCCACTTGTAGTATATTACTAGTGCGTGTGTTGGTGTTTCGGAGCGCACCAGTATTTGTGCAGATATCAGTGGCGTGTGGCTTTAGAAGTACGCCACTAGTCGTAATGTCGCCTAGAAAGGTTGTACTATTAGGGTGGCATCATATTGGTGGTAATATATTACCATTTATTTATATAAATACACATTAGCCGCAGTGGCACACAAGAGTTACACTGTCAAAATGCATCGCTGAGCAAATATTGCGACGCCCACTATGCCAAAACAACCCACCAAAAGCACTACTAGGAAAAGATTTATATATAAAAATGGATTCTATGACGTATTTAAAAAGGTGTGCTCCACAAAATATTTATGTGACACATAAAAAATGCTTCATATAATTGTTGGGATTATGTGGCGCATAAAAAAAATGTACCATAGAATTGAGGCTTTCTGTAGCGCACTTGAAATACGCCACAAAAATGTGCATATTGCTATATTTGCAACATAATTTTTTGTTTGCATTTTTAAATTTTTTAGAATTTGTAGAATCTTTTCCAATGTATGAACTTCTAGGATTTCTTTTAATTTTTTTATTTCAAAAAATTAGTTTTTCTGAATATTTTATTTTCTAGATTCTTTTGATTTTTTTGAATTTATTTTTTTAGATTTTGAATTTTTTGAATTTTTTAGCTTCTTGTGTAATCTTTGGACTTCAAGGATTTTTTTTGATTTTTTTAAAAATTTATATAATTTATACTAAGAATTTCTCGATATTTTAATTTTTAAAAAATTATTTCATTTTAAATTATTTTGCATTTTTCTGAAATTTTCAACTTTTTGGATTATTTGAAATTTTTAGCATAAGAGGGTTGATATGATACTAATATCAATAAAAACTTTAGTAGCATAAGGGTATCTCAATTAAATAGAACTTAGAAGGGTTGGAGCAATTTGAGGATGGATGAACTACATGAAATTTATGATTTCAAATCATTATTCAAAACATCGGCCGAGATACCGATTTATCTGCCGATTTATTGTGAATCGGGTGGTAACCGATAAGATTTTAGCATATCAGCCAGTTTATCGCGTTACCGATATTTCGATCGATTTTTTGCATAAGAGCCGATATTTCGCCCGATTTCACTCTTATGGCCGATATTTCGGCTGATTGTTAGTCAAAAATCAACGAAATTTAGTATTGGCAGTCAATATTGATTTCGTATAATTGTGCATTAGCTCAAAATATTTATTATTATTGATTCAAATGCAAGGGATCAAGGTGATACTTATGTGCGATGCTCTGATATTATCTTTTACATAGCATATTATAGAAATTTTGTATCGAAAATTAGGATTTACAAAATTGTAAGCCGATAAACGGTTGACCGATAAAATCGATTAGTTGGCCGATAAGCGATTAATCTTCATTTTGAGGCCGGCCGATAAGTTAAGATTAACGATTTCTTGAACATTGATTTCAATATCATTTGAGATATGTTCGCAGTGTTACTAGATGTTCCAGAAATTCAAATATATGGATTTTTCCATATTATTTCATTTTTCCTGATTTTTTTATTTTTTTATTTTTTTTGAGAATTATGTGGATATGTTGTGGATGACCACACAAATATGAAAATTTTGGGACGCTTGTATGTGCCACAGAAATAAAATTTAGTGGTGTAACTTCTCTGGCGCATGAGATATGCGTCACAGAAAGTCAAAAACGTGCACCACTGATCTGCAATTTCCTACTAGTGGAGAGAGGGGGACCTACACGTGATGTCACATGTCGCTTGGACTGCCACTGTTGACCGGAGAAACCAAACCATCGGGGAGAGGAGCCAATGGTCGAGTGGCAATTCTCGTTGGCATCGTTCAAAGACGCCCAGGAGGCGGCCTCATTCGATTGACTACAATGGATGGAGGGTAAGGGAGGGGCTAGCGGTGGTAGAACCCTTGGCTTCCACCCGAGCCGCCAGAGAGGCAACCCAGGCAAGGGGTATTCTCTAGAAATGAAGTTTCATTTTTACTCATTTCCCGTGCATGCATATTAGTTTCATTTTGTGATTTTGTAGTTCTCCTGAAGACAAAATAGTATGTCCTCCAAATCAGGTATGAAAAAAGAATAAGCATGTATGCATTTCCATTTGTACAAAAGAAACAAAAGAAATTCTCCAAGAGGTAATAAAATGGAACTCGTAAAATGGGTGATATGATTGAGGTAAAATGAAAGGAAGTGGTATAATTATAAGCGGGCTAGGACATATTTTGTCCCATGTAACTCCATCACGAAGAAGGAAATATATGCCTCTTGTCTAGAAGGGATGGACGTAGAAGAAGACACAAGCAACACACTTTGGACCTTCCGATTATAAAAATCGGGCTCTATATGAATAAAAAGCCTCTTTGAACACCATTCGTGGATTTGTAACGAATCTTTGTGCGGCTGTGTGCATCTTAGTTATGTATAGGCCGGATATATAATAAAATGCCCATTTTCAGAAGAAAAAAAATGAACAAAAAGCCTCTTGTCTGGAAGCAACAATACTCCTGAGTATGTCCTGAACTTGATTCTCACACTACCACGATAAGAGATGTCCCTTGCAATATGGAACTTGTAGGCACGATGCATATGCATGACAGCCCATTAGCTTGTGCAAAAATGCTGCGCGTTCAATGCATTTGCTGTATAAAGACCGGTAGATACATTTCTGTGAGCTCCTTTGGATAGCTTAATTTGTAAGCGCAGGAGTAGTAGTGAGGCATACGGTTACACACGCAATCTCGATCCGCCGTACGATAGTTGGAATTGAATTGGGTCAGCTGGATTAGGTCTCCGATTTATTTGCAATGTGATTCCATTTCTTTTCTTTGGAAGTTGCAGGGTAGACTAAACAAAATCAATTCCAAAAAAAATAATTAGTAACAGAGGTACTGCCACTCTGTGCTGCTGTGCATGCTTGTTAATTGAGGTAAGATGACAACCGATTGGTAACAGAGGTACTGCCACTCTTGCAAGAGGTACAATTATAAGTGGGCCAAGATATTTTTTCCCATATTTTCCATTTCGAAAAAGGAACCAACATAGATGAGGTGGACAAGCAACAGCCTTGTGGACCTTTTGCTACAAATCGGGCTCTCTACAGGAATATGCCTCTTGTCTAGAAGCAACAATATGGGGCGAACTTAATCTTCACGCTACGTACGTGACTACCCTAGGACAAGTGATGTCTGTACCAATATGGAATTTGTAGGCACATGAGTCCCATTAGTTTCTTCTGCAAATTAAACATGCTCCACGTCAATGCATTTGCTTTATAAGGATCGTATATACGCTTCTGTGAGCTCATCTGATCCACACACGTCTTCCGTTTCCTAGGGTCCATCTCAGTGTGTGTTGAACTTGAATTGCAAGGTGATTCATTTTGTTCTTTTAGGATGCATCTCTTAGTAGCAGGTAGTGTTTTTTTCTTGGCCGTTATTTACCTGTATTTGATAATCTGCTCAAAATTTAAATGATTTAGATAAATTTTGGACTAGTATTTTAAAAAATAAAGGATCTCGGATGGAGAACGAGAAAAAAAGAACCTTAGTTACAGTATTGAGCTAAAATTAAAGCAAATCAGATGTTACTCCTGATAAAGTGTCCGGTCCATATTTTCTTCTGCTAGAAGTATGCGACACTTTGAAAACCTTTTCTATCTTGTTAGTTTGCACCGATATGTTGGAGAACTGTGGTTTGTTGTTTCGTTATAGTGAACTTTAGCCTTCTCAAGGTCATATGGAAAAACAATGTTCAGTCCAAATCCCTTTATGATAACGGTCAACACTCGACCGCTTGTGGGACTCTGTAGGAGAAGTGCCTCTCCATCACCTCTCGTTCTTCCATGGATACAGGCTTCCGCGTGAGCCGTGAGCCACCTCAGATCCGGGGTACTGAGTGAAGAAAACATGTTAGTAATAAATGTTTAGTCTGTGGAAGAAATTTGTAGATCCACGTAAATCTCGTAGTAAACATACAACCGCTCGGGTCGTCCCCCTCCAGGGCGACTCGGGGCGGAACCCTAGCCCCCACCGCCGCCGCCTTCCCCTCCCCCTCCCCCTCCTCGTCGTCCCTGGAGGCCGCCGCCGGCGAAGCCTGGCGCGGCCGGTGATGGGGGCGGCGGGGATCCTCGCGTGGTCCCCTTGTGCGGCGGATGGAGGCTCGCCTCCGTACTGGGGGGATGGTCCCAACACTTGGAGGATGATGGCGGCGCGGCCCTCTCGCCGGGCGGGCGGTGATGGCAGCGGCGGCGTGGCCCTGGTATCTGGTGGCGCGGCGTCTTATCACTTCCTCTCGTCGGGAGGGCGGTGATGGGGGCGGCGGCGCGGCCCCGGAACTTGGCGGCGTGGTCCTCTCCTTCCGTTCCCGCCTCGGTATCGCCGGGCAGGCGGTGATGGGGATGGATCTTGTACTGCTCCTCCTCAAGGTCTGGGATCACGGCACCAAGGGCGGCAGCCCTGGATGGCGGGGACGGCGTCAACCTGGTGGCAGGTGGCGGGCGTCTGGTGCCTGACCGTGGCACCGCGGTGGTGGTCTTCTCTCTCGCCGGAGGAGATCGACTAGTTGTGTGGCTAGCCGTGGCAGATCTCGCGATCTGTCGCCTAGCTCTCGATGGCGAGGCGCAACTGCCGGTGAAAGCCGACCCAGACTTCGGTCATGGCGGATGATGGCAGCGTGTTTCGTCGTTACCTTGTTGAAGGCATTCTCTCTGCAGTCTGTGTTCTTCGCCTGGGCTACTCCAGGGGAAACCCTAGACCCGGGTCTCCCGGATCGGACGATGGCGGCACGCAACGCCGTTCTCCCTGTTGGGGGCATCGTTTTTGGAGCTTACAACGGATGGCGATGGTGCTGACGTGGAGCGGTGTGCTTTTGCTATGTCGGCGTCGTTGTGTCGCCGCGGCATGGTGTTGTGGTGTCTCGGGGCGGATGCAGTGTGATGGACTCGCGCAGGATGGTGGAGTCGTCTGGCGCCGTGGCGGCATCGATGGCAGGACTGTCATGGTCAATGCGGTGATCTCTCTTGACGATGGAGTCGAGGAAGACGGTGGTAGCAACTTCTATGGCGTGTGCGTTGGCGTATACTGAGAGTCTGCTTGAGTGGATGTGCTTCTCATCTGCTATTGGATGGCCTGGGAAGGCATTTGGTTTTTGGTTGATGTGAGTTGGTGAATTGTCATCCCCTTCACCCCTTTGTAGGTTTAGCGAGGTGGCTTCGAGTTTGATCTTTTGTATTGCTCTTGTAAGATGTTGTGAATAATCTAATAAAAAAACCGTGTACATCCTTTGGATGCAGAAGCTAAGACGATATTTCCTCCATTTCAAAAAAAAAACGTAAAGCTCGTATTGGAGGATACGCTATAGACATTGCTTAATTGTAGATGTGTGTTTTGGGATAGAGGAAACCACATGGGACAATCATGACCATGGATGAGCTTGTTGACATGCTCCATGACTAGTCGGAGGTAGGAGATGCTCTATGGTAGTTGAGGGTGCGCGCAATCGAATGGTATTGGAGTAGCCGGCAATAGTGATCTGTGCTGTGTTCATTCGAAATTTTGGAAAGGTTAACATCGAATAGTTAAGTGAGGTGGTTTCCAACCAATACCAGGTTAGTTCGATCTAATAAACTCAATCTCAATCCATATACATATGTTTGAATCCAAACAACCTTTGACATGAAATTACAATTCCAACTTCAGTTTCACGATTTCAAACCCACTTTAAATTAGGCTACATTGGGAAGCAAATCATCTAACACATGCGGTGGAATATTGCCCCACCACCACCGCCCGATCAAGATTGGACAGCCACGGCACCCACGTACACCTGGCTAGCGTGGTCACTTCGGCCTCGACGAGGCGTTCGGCCCCACCAAATCCAACTACCTATGTTCTCTTCCCCGTTCGCAGGCTCTTAATAAGTATCTCATGTACATGTTACGGATGTCATCACCGCCACCGGACCGCCGAGCATTCTTCACAGTTAAGATCCTTATAAACTTCGTTGATCCTACCGATGCCACCACCATGGCGCCAGACATCGCCTTCTCCATGTGCGCGCACCTCAGCATGCATTCTCCATGGAGACTCCGCGGCTCCGCGCTGCCGCGACCCACCGGCGTCGACACGGTAAGAACAACGTCGCTCCACCCCATAGCCATCCAGCCATCATATGCTCCAAAAAACGATGCCTGGGGGTAGAAGGGTGTTGCGGCGCGTTGCCATCGTCCGGTCGTGAGACCCAGATCTAGGGTTTCCCCTAAAGCTGCCCGGACAAGGAGTTGGGGGCTACAACAACGATGCCTTCAACAAGGTAGCGACGAGCAGGCGCCGCATCGTCCGCCACTACCGAAGTCGGGCTCGGTTTTCACCAACAACCACAACCCGTATCTAGCTAGATCGCCACCAACCGTGAGGTCGGTCCGCCACCATCACCGGAGATGTTGTGACACTCGGCCATGCCATGGCCATGACCACCTATCTCGTCAACGCCATCACCACAATGGTGCTAGGCAGCCTTCGCAACCAGGACGAACCGCCCCGCCACCTATAGCCACTGACGCATACGGCGCCGGCTGTAGCTACATGGGTGGCACCACCGGGCAGAGGGATCCCACACCATCGACGTATACGCCAAGATCGCCTCTAGAGATCAGCAACACCGCACCGCCAAAATCTCGCTGCCCACCAGCCGACGCTAGATGAAAGGGGCCGCCACCCATGGAGAAGGGCCCGCCATTGTCGTCCATTGCGTGGGATTTACCCAGTACCATCCTCTAGCGGTAGCGAGGAAGGAGATGGGAAGGGTGGTGGCTAGGGTTAGGCAGAGGGGGGCTGAAAAACCTAGTGCGTATCTTGGATCCGCTTCCTGCGTTGGTCTGAGGTGTCTCTGACCCTCGCGGTTGCGACGACTCCCACATGAGCTCCACTTCGACCTTGTTCTTGCACGCGTCGATGCCAGCAGGCAGCTTGTTGCGGTAGACCTCCGAGGTAGCGCGACAAATAGAGAGAAGGGAGTCCCTCAAATAGGCGGTCGTCTCGTAATTGTCCCTTTCCTCCTCCCTACATTACGTATATATATATAGTTGAGGAACCATGCATCAAATGATCTATTGTGGTTGAGGGTGTGGGATTGGGGACATTTGATTGTGTCGCCGAATGATATTGGAGTAGCCGTCAATAGTCATCCTTGTTGTGTTCATTGGAGATTTTGGAAAGGTTAACATCCAATAGTTGGGTGGGTGGGGATGGTTTCCAGTCTGAATTGAATCTCAAAAAAATCCACACAACCTTAGAAGTAAAATTATAACTCCAGTTTCACAATTTCAAACCTAGTACCGATTCACTTTAAATTCGTCTAACCGGGAAGCGTATCATCCAACACAAGCAGTGGCATATTGCCCCATCACATCATGGTGGACGTAAAACCCGAAACCCGAGCCCCGAACCAGAGTTACTCGGACCTGAAATACCTGAGAAATCGGGTGCTAAAACGGGTGCTAATTCCAGAAACCCAAAGTTAATACAGGAGATTTTGGTGTACCAGTCGGGACCTAAACTACCCGCTTAACTCGAAGTACTATGCATGCAATATTTTAGCCAGCCCACGCACCTAGCTAGTTTAATCCCATGCAGGCACAGCCCAAGCCCAAGGCCCCAAGACCAACCGCTGCATCGCACCTATATCTGGCCATGGGAAGCCCGGCCCGATCGGCTCAGCCCGACCTGGCACGAAATTTCCGGGCTTGGGCCAGCCTGAGCATGTTCGTGGGCCGGGCCTGGGCCGCAAATTTAGGCCCGATGGTCGGGCTAGGCCGGGCCGGGCATGGGCTTGGAAAATATGGCAAATAGGGAAGAGGCCCGGCCCGAGGCCCGATGGGTATTTGCTGCTATGGGCTAGGCTTGGGCTGAAATATTAGGCCTGATGGTCGGGCCGGGCTTGGGCCTAGGTTTTTTGTGTCGGGCTTTGTTAGGCCCAGCCCGAAGCCCGGCCAGGCCCGAACAATGCCCAGGTATAATCGCACCCACCACCGGTCCACCAATTCCTTGAGCACTGCCTCTTCGACCGCCCGAGAGCGGAAAGCTGCAGCTTTGCGCCGGTCCCGCCTGCCTGAGCGGCAGCAGCTCCGCGCTGGTAGCCTCCCACCTCTCCCACTTGAGAGCGGCAAGCAGCAGCTCCGGTGTCGGTCGCCTCCATCAACTGCGTGCAGCGCCACGACGGTCGCGGCATGATGGAGTGCAGCGCCGCGCCGCCCATCGTCCGCCCCCTCTGTCGATTGCTCCCACAGTTATCATCCTCTGCATCCCACCCTACTTCTCTATTCGGGGGGCTAATCGGGAAAATCCGAACCCGAACCCGAATTTCCGGGTACCCAGATCATCGGGTACCAATTTTCAGGCTCCACGCGGCGTTCGGCCCCAGCAAACCCACCCACACCTCTCTTCTCTTCTTCGCTCGCAGGCTCATAGCTACTTATACACAAGCACAGTACACAGCAAGCAGCGGCACTTCCTCCCCTACCCCGATCGAGCTCCCCACGCACACACCACCCTGTCCCTGGCAGCTCAGTTCACAAGCGCATCGCGTCCTCGACCTCGAGTGTCAGCCGGAGGTGGTGAGCAGTTCCAGGGTCCAATCTTGTTGAGTAAGGCGATCCGTTCCTCTCCCCTCTTCTCTGTATCTTTTTCTCAATCCTCTGTTTGGTCGTCATGCCTGAGAGGTTGATGTGTTCGATGGAATGTCTAGGAGAGGAGGTTCACTTAGTTTCCCTTGTGTTCTAGGTTTTCTGCCTTTACTACTTGTTTGCCACTGGATGTTCTTTTCTCCTTCATCCGCATTCGCTATCCCCAATTTTTTTGTTTTATTGTGGAAATGATTCTACTGTCAGCGGCCATTTCAGTTGGTCGATCGATCTGGGAACTCAACATTGGTGTTGTTTATCTGCAGGCTGGAGTAAGGGGACGATGGGTACAGATGACGCGGCAACTTGCCGCACCGTCCTCTGCACCTTGCTACTACTCACGTTGAGCTGCGACTGCCTGGCAGCAGACTTGGATCTGGCTAAGACGGCAGTGCTAGAGGTTAATACGTCATGGGTAGCCGCCAGAAAGATCCCTCAGACCCTCTTTGGGTTGTTCTTTGAGGTTATGGTTTTCTTCTTCTTGGTCCACCCTCTCACAGTTGCTTTAATTTCTATCCACCGTCAGTGTTTTGTATTACCCACACCATTGATTATAACTAGCCACTGATTATTTATCCTAGGAAATCAACCACGCTGGAGCTGGAGGAATTTGGGCTGAGCTTGTCAGTAACAGAGGTAATGCCAGTGCCACTCGATCTCTGCTCTTGTGTATGCCTCTTGCTCTCTGAAAAATGTTTCACAAAGGGCTGGATGCACTTGACCAAAACTTGGATTGCTTGGTTCCAAGGAAAAAAGATAGATAGTTCCAGATGCCATGCACTGACTTAACATGTCAGTGATACGCCTGCCATTGTAACAAGGATTCATATAGGTCGAATAGCTTGTATATGAAAATAAGAGAGCACAGTGCCCTTTTTGTGGAACTGAAGCTTACAATATCTTGTGCAGAGTACAATCACACAACAGATTTCTGTTACTGTTATATTTATTCCCCTTCTTTCACGCTGTTTGTTGCCTGTTCCCTTAGGTAGTTCTGTAATAACTGAAGAACAAAGAAATCATTATTGCAACACATAACAGTGGTGGAAGAAAAAAATTAGCCTCTTCCTTTTTATAACCTGTTAGTAAAATTTCATTTATAGCCACGTACTGACTGTTGCAATTTATGCTTTAGGATTTGAAGCAGGAGGGATTAACACTCCTTCAAACATAGATCCTTGGTCCATCATTGGGGATGAATCTTCCATATACGTGCAGACTGAAAGAGCATCTTGTTTCAGTAAAAATATCATTGCTCTAAGGATGGAGGTTCATTGCGACGAGTGTCCAGCTGGCAGCGTTGGAATTTATAACCCAGGATTCTGGGGCATGGTACGATTTATTTTTCAATGTATATGTGGACTGGAACATGAGCATGAAAATACAATTCGTAAAACAACATTTTAGTTGGTAGTTTACAACAATTTAGTTGGTAGTTTTCTCTGAGAATCATTTCAACTTTTTCCCCTCTGGTTTTGTGTTTAACTTGGCAATTTCAACTTCCAGAATATAGAAGAAGGGAAGACCTATAATCTAGTCATGTATATCAGATCAATGGAACCTGTGGAGTTGACTGCTTCACTCACATGTTTCGATGGATTACAAAATATCGCATCAGCTGATATAGTGTATATATCTTCCCTAATGAGATAAGATAAATTTTTAACTTGTTAATTTTCTCCACTAACTGCGAAAGAATGCATACTGCATGGTTGCAGAGATAATAATGTGTCAGATTGGCGAAAGATAGAAATCCAATTATTTGCTCGAGGAACATGCAGAACTTCAAGATTTGAGTTAACAACTTCCAAGAGGGGGGTCATATGGATAGATCAAGTGTCACTTATGCCTTCAGATACATATAAGGTGAATTGCTTTTTTATCCTTTGTCTTGGTAGTGGCTACTGACAATCACAAAGGCATGATCTCGTAAAGATTCTACCAAAATGTATTTTACCTCAAATCTTAATACCATATAGAAAGACAGGCTTGTTTTGTTACCTAGCAACAATAAATCAATCATCAAATTGTTTGACCGTTATTGAAAATCGATGATGACCAAAATGTTTGTCCAAGAGCTCTCATTGCTGATTAATAGGATCAAACGAAAAACTAATATTGATTTATGGAAATTTAAGTAATTATAAAAGTGTAATCTTCTTTTTCTAATGCCAGATCATGCTTTCTATGAGCCAACTAGAGGCGTTAATCGTCATTTTGTTCTACACATACAGGGCCATGGCTTTCGCAAGGAACTCATACACATGCTTATGGATTTAAGACCACAGTTCCTACGATTTCCTGGTATTTCATATGTTATTGCAATCAAGATCAACTAATAAAGGCTGCTTGTATATGTTCTACACTTCTAGTGTATTTATGATAGTAGTTTATATCCAATGATTTCTTGCTACCATTGTAGTTTTTATATCATATTCAGCAGCCATTAGGATTTTGGTGGGAACTAATTAAGCAACTGAACTCAAACCTGAACATGCCTACAGTGACAATCATAAACTTTATCACGTCTGTCAAAGGAACTACTAATGACTGAAGGTCTGAAGTACATAACTGTATAAATACAATGTTGTCGTCTTTGTACTTCAGTCTCCTTTTGTCCAGTAAAATGCATTTTGATGATTGCAAAATCAAGTGAAAACTGATAAGGTTTGATGTGCAAGATAGATAGAGTAGGTCTATATTGTGCCAGGTACTGTCTTTATGTATGCCCCCTTAGGCCATAGCAGTAGCCCACCTTATTACATAACAGTGAAAATACATTTGATCGACAGACCCTAATGTTCTTCTATGTATCAAGTTGGCTGACCCTAAAAACAAAAAATGCAGATGGTGTGTGCCCAGCAGATAATTGTTTTTTTTAAATCTTGGAGCATATTCCAAGATATGGAAAACATAAGAATCTAACACTACTTTACAAGAACAAGCTATAATTGAGTACACAGTTCTTTTTATATTAGTGTCCTGTGCAACCTTCTCTTTTACAGAATTGTGGAGTTGACATGTTATGCTTAACACATACTTACATGGTTGCCCATTTTTTACATTGTACAACTTATTAATCTTCCTAGTCCAGATTAGCAGGGACGATACTTGACATGTTATGCTTAACACATACATTTGAAGAGTGGTTAATTTTTTTAGAATTTTACAACAAGAAAATGACTATCTTACTATGATGGTATATGGTACCATATTTCTCTATATTTTTTGTACAGATACCATAATGGGTACTTTCTAGACAGAAATGAGTTTAGGAAACCAACTTTTCAACAATTCTCCAACTCTATTTTTTTTTTAAATTCTCCAATCATACATATGCTGATATGTCACACTATTTTTTTATAGGTGGTTGCTTTGTTGAAGGCGAGTGGTTAAGAAATGCTTTCAGATGGAGGGAAACTATTGGTCCATGGGAAGAGAGGCCTGGGCACTATGGAGACGTTTGGAAGTACTGGACAGATGATGGGCTTGGGTATTACGAGTTTCTCCAGGTATGTATTGATTAATCTTGTACTGAGTTCTCTAGGTGTGGCCATATATCTCATACATTTAATTCGGAATGTTATGAAAGCTTGCCGAAGACCTTGGTGCTGAGCCAATCTGGGTTTTCAATGCTGGTAATAGTATTCTTGCTATTTTTTCCATTAGTTATATTTTAGCATGTATTTAATCAGCACTTGTGTACCCATTAATTGCTTGAAATTTTTCTCTCGAAATTTAGGGATCAGCCACAATGATGAAGTTGATACCACTACACTTGCACCTTTTGTAGAGGTATGTATTCAATGCCTTAGATCTTTCACTGTATGGGTCGTCCTTAGTGCAGTAAGTTCAATGTTATTTGGATGCATGTACAAAAAACATAAGGCCTCTTTCCTTGAACATGTTTACGGGCATATTAAAATCAGGTAAGTTAGGTGGCCTTGTCAAAATAAAACATTTACAGACTAGTTTATGGGTATGGGATTCGAATGAAAACCGCTGCGTCTGCTTGATTGAACATGTCTCAAATGGAAAAGATAGTTGTCATAACAAGCCAAGCTTGAAAAATGGTTCTTCAAAGCAAAAAAAAAGGACATCCACATGAAAATTAAGTAGGGGCCTAGTGTGTCACCTAAGTTACTGTCAATTTCCTTAAATATTAGTAGTCCTTCTGTTATTTACCTCATAGTAGATGCTATCACATCTATATAAAAATTAGTTATATGCATTTCTCATGATTTTAAGTTTGCTTTTTTTTCTTGCCTTGCTATAGGATGTATTGAACAGTATTGAATTCGCTAGAGGAAGTTCAGAATCAACCTGGGGTTCCATTAGAGCTGCAATGGGGCACTCTGAACGATTCCCGTTGAAGTATGTTGCAATTGGGAATGAAGATTGTGAAAAACAACTTTACCAGGGTAATCTTTTTTGTCAATAAAAATAAGTAAACTATAAAGTTGTATTTGTTATTGAATACCTTAGTGGTTTCATTAAATTACAAATATATGTATCATCGTGATCGTTTTATTTTGAGCATATTTGAAACCACATTTTTCTTTTTATTCCCCATTTTGCTCATAGCAATATGATTAAAAAATGGCAGAAAAATCGAGCCATCCACTTTAGTAGTTAAGGCTCCACTTGACCACTAGCATTGGATTTACAAAATTTCATCATAGCTTACAGAACTGTTGTATAGTTCACTTGCTTTGCTGGAGTACTGAAGAGTGAAGAGCTAGTTTAGAATTTTCCACTTTGCACATGATGTTCTTAAGTTCTTTGTTTACAGGAAATTATCTCATGTTTTATAATGCAATTCGAGAGGCCTATCCAGATATTCAAATTATTTCAAACTGTGATGGCTCATCTAAGCCACTTCACCACCCTGCTGATTTATATGATTTTCATGTAAGTTTATTGCATGCAAATTGATTTGTTTTCTGCCCCTGTTTAACTTTCACCAGAATTTTCAGTTTTTATTTTATCAATGTGTATCTTAGAATACTTCCTTTTCTATGTAGGTCTATAGCAATGCCACTTTTATTTTTCTCATGAAAGATAAGTTTACCAGGACATCACGCCAGGGTCCAAAGGTATGCATTAGTTTCTACCGGCCTATGGAGTCGTTTATTTCGGTATAGATGGCTCATAGACCTATGTTTCTGACTTTCTAGTGTGTAACTATACCTAGTTTTCCTGATTTATGCAATTTCCATGCTTTTTAGTTTACAGTTCTTGAGAGGAAATTCTTAACTGATCCAACAGTAACAATTGTGAGAGTGTTAGCATGTTCTTGAAAATCTTTCATACTATGTCGACTAAAGATATTATAGCTAAGTATGCTGAGATCTTATTTCAGGTATTTGTTAGTGAGTATGCTGTTAACGATGCAACGGATGCTGGCAATGGAAGCCTTCTTGCTTCATTGGCAGAGGCTGCGTTCCTTATTGGGTTAGAGAAGAATAGGTAATCTCTCTCACACCTTCCTTCTGTTTTTGAGGATTGGGGAAACACCGCAAATGCATAGGGTTATCCTTCTATCAAGCTTGAGTTCTCCCGATGTAAATCGACATTATCTTTGACAGTTGTCAATGACAAATCTTCTAAATGTGGAACTAAGTAACAACAATTATTTGCTGTTAGTTAATGAGATGAGTTTGCCATTCTCCTTTGCAGTGATATCGTCCACATGGCGAGCTATGCTCCACTCTTCGTAAATGACAATGACCGCTCGTTAGTACCGACATCTTTGTTCTCTATTTCATACTAGCATTCTTGTTGATGACAGTTTCAGTGATTATGTCTATATGTAATGATCAGCTGGAACCCAGATGCAATAGTCTTCAACTCCTGGCAACAGTATGGAACTCCTAGTTACTGGATGCAGACATTTTTCCGTGAATCAAGTGGTTCTGTGATCCATCCTGTGGGAATCGCTTCCAGCTACTCTAGTTCATTAGCAGCATCTGCAATCACCTGGAAAGACAATGAGGATATGTTCCTGAGGATAAAGGTAAACTCAGTGGTTCCGATTTTCTCCTAGCCTGCATGTGAATGCTTCAGTTCATTAGATAAAGGGTAAACTTGCCTTGATATTTGAAATGGCCCAATCCATACGCGACAATACGCAATTACTTGAACATTTACGTACGTGCATAACAACCCAGTCAACATGGTTTCTACTGCTGGAGTAACATGTTTAGATAAAGGGTAAACTTGCCTTGATATTTGAAATGGCCCAATCCATACGCGACAATACGCATTTACTTGAACATTTACGTTCGTGCATAACAACCCAGTCAACATGGTTTCTACTGCTGGAGTAACATGTTTAGATCTAAGAACTTGGTACTGATCTTCTGCAGATTGTAAACTTTGGTTCGCATGCTGTAAACCTAACAATATCTGCAACTGGACTTCAAGCTGGTGTCGATACGGCAAGATCAACTGTGACTGTTCTCACATCCAGTGATTTGCTTGATGAAAACTCGTTCAGTGACCCAAATAAGGCAAGCTGAAGCCTTTCCTTTGCTCATGTACTTTTCGTTTCATACATTATACACTATATTTGTTGTGTAACATGAATGTGCCAAATGGTGCAGGTTGTGCCGGTTCGCAGCGGTCTACCCGGTGCTGCAGAAAAGATGCAGGCCTTGCTGGTTCCGTACTCGCTCACATCCTTTGACCTGGCTCTGGATCAGTACGGCGGGCTGGTAGCTGAGATGTGAAGCAGTTGTTATTATATTATAGTTATAGTTTTACACGAGGTGGAAATAGGACTATTTCATGAGGTATATTGAGGCGTGGTGCATGAATTGGAGTATATGAAGTGCTCTTTCGGGGTTCCTTCAAATTAAGTAAATAAAATAAATGCTTTTCTGGTATCTGCCTATCAGGGCTCATGTGATCCTGCTAATCACATTTGTGAGCCATCTAGTTTCAGCGTAGTTTACTTAGTTGAGACTTGTTCAGATTACTTTCTAGACTTTAACTTTATCTGGTTTGATTTTGATGCTTGTCCAGATTAAGTATACTATTTTGGAAAAATCTCACATTTGTCAACATTTATTTATCCTGTTTGATATGAAAACTGAAGTGTCAGCGTGACTGCACGCAGTACCATGGCTCAGTAGAGAAAATCCATCGGCAGTTTCTATTGCAGCAGTATGTACAAAGAGGGGGTTGAAAGATTATTGCTTAGCCCTCACCAATTTTAGGTGTGCACTATTTTTCTTGTTCTAATTAATGAAAAAACCATAGTTTAGCTCATTAATTTTACGCGCCGGAGAGCTGCCGGATGATGATGTAGTGTTTTTCTTAAAAGAAGGCAGAGCCTCGACAAATGACTTCGTCGCATGGACGGGACCTCTCCTGTATGTGCGAAACTGAATGAAACTCAGGGAACAAATATCAAAGTAGAAAAATGGGAGAACCTAACGGATGCACCCGACTTTCCGTGAAGTACTGAACAATCGCTGCGTTCGCAAATCGCAGAAAAACCCCAACATACGGTTTTTTTATTTTTAATGCCATTATTGAGAGTATTGACTTGAGAAAACTAGTACTTTTAGATAGACAATATACTAGTATTTTTAATGCCTCCTCCTCTCCCGCCCCCCTCCCGGGCGGCGGAGGAGGATCTACCCACCCCGCTCCGAGCAGCCTCCCCCCGACCGCCGCACCTCAGCCGCCGCTGCTGCCGGCCTCGGCCCCGGCCCCGGCCCTGGCCTTGGCCCCGGCCCGGCCACAACCCTGGCCCCGGCCTCGGCCTCGGCCACGGCAGCGGTGGCGGCGCCCCTTCCGTCGAACGACGAGGGGAAGGAGAGGGTTTCCACGGTGGCGTTCCATGGGAGGCGATGAAGCGCCAGTGGAGGAAGCCGGGCGGCACGGCTACTTGGCCGGGGCCTGATGCTCTCCGTCGGTAGCCATGGAGGATTCGTTGGAGCGGTGGCGGCCTCCGCCCCCGGTAACGGTTCAGCGGTGGTACGCATGATCCGCGCCGCCGTCTTCTTCCCTGGTGATCCGACAGGAGGGACTGGCGGCGTGGGGGCTGCTGGTCTTGCTTTGTTTTTGGTGGCGGTCCTCGGGTTTCTCGCAAGCGAAGATGAAGATCTACCGGAGATCAGTTTGCTTTGATCTGGCTGGAGAGATGAGTTCCGGAAAGCTCCGCTGGCGAATGGATCAGTGCATATTTTGCCTGCAGTTTGCTGGATCGGGTGGTATTCGGTCGCGCGCACCCATGTTTTTATTCCGACCGTTTGGTTGCGGAGGGAGCGCCGCGAAGCTATATTCTGTGTTGACATCAGGTGACTTTTTGGTCCATGGTGAAGTCGGAAGAAGGAATAGTGGTATGCATATGGGGGCGGCAGCACAGGGGAAGTTCAGAGTCTTACCTCTCAGGGTGAAAACCCAAGGTCTGGCCTTAACTGGTTGTGTCTGGCAATGTTCTTGTTGGAGGCATTGTTTTGAGAGTGAGGACTATCTTCAGGGTGAAATCCTAAGACCTTTGGTCGGGCGACGACGACGCTGGTGCACTGTTTCCTTCTTGGAGGCGTCGCTTTTGGAGAGTATGTACTTCATGTGTTGTCACGGTGGTGGTTGTATTGCTGTTGCTAGGTCTAGAAGGCTGTAGCGGGGCTTTTATTTCTTAGTTTTCTTTACTCTTTTTGGGCTGTGTGCATCCGTACTGCCATTAGGGTGGGGCGTTGTTGCAGAGGCTGGGTGTAATTGGTATCTTTTGATATTAATATATTCCCTTTATCGAAAAACTTGGAAAAATCGCAGAGAATCCCCAACAAACGAAAAATTAGATAGAATTGTTGCCATTATCGAATGGGAACAAAAGAATTCTCTAGTGTCCATTAGGGCCCACTAACTAGATGCGGTTCCGATCATACTCTTCTTCTTTTGAATCCAGGTCAACAAGCCTTCACTAGGAACAAATTGAATTTCTCTTTTGAACTTTCTTGATTAAAACATGATGGTTCTTTTTTAGATGGTAGCAAAGAATTGACGTCTATTACTGAGGGTATTGAAGCGATGGAGACATGGCAGAACAAGATCCGCCACCTTCGACAATACGGTGGGGAACGTGCATAAGTTAGCTATCTGCACGGAGCACATCCTCCGGTTCGACAAAGCCCGCGAGGAGCGCATGCTGACACCGCATGAGGCCTGGTTGCACAAACCGCTGAAGTTGTCCCACCTTAGCTACACATTCCTTGAGCGCACGATCGCGTGACAGAGGGCGACACCAATATGGCGTTCTTCCATCATCAGTGCTCCTGCCGTCGATAGAAGAACCGTATCCACAGCTTTATGGTGGGTGATCAGGTTCTCAACCAGTCCACGAAGATGGCAGAGGAGGCTTTCACCCACTTTGACGCCCTGCTTGGCTCGACATCCGACCCTGATTGCACCTTAAAACCGGAGCAACTGATCGATCCATCTGCTGACCTAGCTAAGCTCGACGAGCTGTTCACTCACGCCGAAATCTAGGCTGCTGTCAAACGTTTGCATGCACGCAAGGCACCAGACCTGACGGATTCCCTGCTTAATTCCTTCAGGCCTGCTGGCCCTTGGTGAAGCACGACATGCTCGCTGTGTCTTCCAACAGCTCAATGATCTCCGGGGTAGAGGATTCCACAAGCTCAACTAGCCCTGCTCACCTTGCTGCCAAAGCACCCGGACACCAAGACTCTTGGAGATTACCGTCCCATTAGTCTGGTTCACCTCATTGAGTCATTGTTAAGGTCGCGGCGAAGGTGTTGTCGATGCGCTTGACTCCAAGCTTGATCGCCTCGTCAGTAAGAACCAAAACGCCTTCTTTGGAGGATGCAACCTCCATGAAAACTTTGTCCTCGTCCTACAGTCCATGCACCAGCTGCACCAATTGCGCGCGCCGAGAGTGCTGCTAAAACTCGACCTCGCCAAGGGTTTCCACACCATCTCCTGGGCTTTTATGTTCGAAGTCCTCCGGTGCTACGGGTTTGGCGCCAAGTTCTTGGACTGGCTAGCGATCCTTCGGTCCTCTGCGAGTACTAGCGTTCTATTGAACAGATGCCCCGGGCCACCAATTTGGCATCGTCGAGGACCGCGACAAGGGTAACCCATGCATGTCGCCGCAGCTGTTTGTGCTGGCGTTCAAAAACTTCGGGAGGCTTATCATGCATGACGTTGACGTCGGTATCCTTCTGCACCCGATGAAGGCAATCCCGGTGGTATTCCTATATACCGACGACGTGGTCATTTTTTGTCACCCCACTAGGGCCGACACTGCTGTCGTCAGGTCGATCCTACACTTGTTCGGCAAAGCCTCGGGGCGTTTGGTGAACTACGGCAAGAGCTCCACGACTTTGCTCAATTGCGAGCCAGAGGACAGCACGGTGATCATGGCATCACTTGGCTACCAGCTAGCGGAGCTGCCGCTGACCTGCCTGGGCATACCTCTCAAGCTCCGTCGCCCTACCAGAGGGGCAAATGTAGCCATTGGTGAACAAAACTGCGGCCAAGCTTCCAACCTGGAAGTCTAGGCTTATGGACCGCGAGGCTTGTCCTTGTGAAATCTGTGTTGCCAACGATACCCCTACATCAAATCCTAGTGCTATAGCCGCCTAAGTGCATTCTCAAGCTTCTGGAGAAAACTCATAGGGTTTTTTTGTGGGATGGTCGAGATGAAGCCAACGACGGACACTGCCACGTTAATTGGCATGATGTGAACCAGCCACTATCTCTTGGCGGCCTAGGTGTTCAAGACCGGGCTGGCATTACGGTTGCGCTGGCTATGGTACAACAAAACGAACCAGAAAAGGGCATGGAATGGTCTGGAGATGCAATTATCGCACCAGGAACGAGCTTCTTCATCGCCTCGACGCACATGATCGCCGGTGATGAGCGCATGGGTAGGTTTTGGGAGGATCGATGGATCGACGACAACTCCGTCTGTCAAATCGCCCCCGAGCTATACGCTTGCATCCCTAAGAGGCGACAAAAGGCGACTACGATCAGGGATGGGCTACTTGGCCATAACTAGGATCGTGACATCCATGACGTACTTGGACTCCGGAGAAAGGTGGAGCAACCTATCCTCGCAGACCAGACCGATCAGCTCATCTGGCGTTGGAGCACCAATGGTCTCTACTCCACAAAATCCTGCTACCTAAGCATGTTCTAGGGCTCCAGTTCTTGTAGCTCTTGGAGGCTCTTTTGAAAAACTTCGGCGCCTCCACGCATCAAGTTTTTCCACTGGCTGACAAACAAAGGACCGGTGTTGGACGGCAGAACGACTGCGACGACACAGACTACAACACCACCCTCGGTGCCTACTATGCGATCAAGAACCCGAGTCAATGCAGCACCTCATCTGGGCTTGCCCCTTCTCAATTGCAGGTATGATATGATACCCTGTCTTGGCTACGGCTCGCCTGTAGGCCACCTGACAATGAACCCTCCCTCAACGACTATTGGGAAGCCGCGACACATGACATGCCGAAACCAATGCGCAAAGGCCTAGCAACTTCAACACTGCTCGGCCTTGGTTGATCTGGAAGCACCGCAACTCCTGTGTCTTTGACGAGGAATGGCCTTCAGTCCAGAGAGATATGATAAAAGCAGAGGCGGCACTATGGGCTAGAGCTGGGGTGCTCGGCCTTCGTACCATCTTGCATGTAGACTGGGATGTGCACTAATTTCTTGTAGAACCAAGCTGTAATTCACCCTCCATGGAGGTGTGACCATGTAACAAACTCTCCTTCTTTGCGATGAACACAAACACAATGTCAGTGTGTCTTCTCGAAAAAAGTTAAGAGATGAGGAGTCTAAGTTGGTTCAGCGGGCCAAAGTCAAGCATATTCAGGTGGGTGGTGATAATACGAAATATTTCAAATTAATTGTAAAGGGTAAACATGGAAGAAAAATATATTTTCCAATTAGAACAAGAGTAAGCGATGATAATTGGTACAGAGAACCTAAAATGATACCTCGGAGTATATAAAAGTATTTTCAGTCCACCACCTCATAATTTTTGTGTGATGGGTGCGTCCGTCATACATGATATTAATCAACTATCCGCTGCTGAAAATGTTATATTAACATCCAATTTAATGAAAAACATGGTCATGACGCTGTAATGCAAATGGTAAAGAATAAGCGTCGGGACAAGATGGGTTTCCTACTGACTATCAAAAAATTAGAATGTTATACACGGGATACTTAGTGGAAATGTTTGGAAGCTTTCAGAAGGGAGAGCTTCCTCTTTTCCATTAAATATCGGTACAATTACTCTCCTCCCAAAGAAACATGATGGAACTCAATTATAGCATTATCGTCCTATATATCTACTTAATGTTAGCTTTAAAATATTCAACAAAGTAGGAACAAATTGTATTTTGGATATAGCAAAAGATATGGTTCAACCAACCGAAGAAGCTTTCATGTCAGGGAGGCATATCCTAGAGGGAGTGGTCATTCTCCATGAACTTCATAGAAAGAAACTGGATGGGATCTTGTTTAAGATTGATTTTTGAAAAGACATATGACAAATTGAATTGGGCCTTCTTACAATAGGCTTTGTGTATGGAGGTTTTGATCCTAAGAGGTGTGAGTGTATCTAAAAGTTTGTTGAAAAGGGAATAGGTGAACTAAAGTTAATAATGACATAGATTATTACTTTCAAACTCAAAATGGTATGAGAAAGCGAGATCATTTTTCTCCAATTATCTTGAACATTGTCGTGGATATGCTCACTATCTTAATCGCTAGAGATGAGGATGACAGTCAAGTAAGTGGACTTATACCTCATTTGGTGGATGGGGTGTATCTATCTTACACTATGATGATGATACCATTTTATTTATGGAACATGATTTAGAGAAATCTCCAAACATTAAAACTACTTCTATGTCTCAAATTAATTTTCACAAAAGCGAAATCTTATGTTTTGGAAAAGGTAAATATGTAGAGAATGAGTATAGATTTATTTTTTTGATGCAACATAGGTTCTCTTCCATTTAGATATTTTTGGATCCTAATTTATTTTCGTAAGTTAAAAAATGGTGAGTGCAAACCGTAGAAGACCGCTTTCAGAAAAAAAAACTAAGCAGTTGGATAGTTGGTCGACATCTCCATGGGCCTACACGGCGGCATCGGCCTACAAATGCAAATTATTCAGAAGCCATGCGCCTTTTGATACGTCAAGATTTGGAAGGCTCATGTTGAGCCAAAAGTGCAAATTATTTGCATTGCTTGTGGCGCATCAGAAGATCTGTAGTGCTAACAATCTCGCCCTAAGGGGATGCATAGCCCAATTTTCAAGTTGCGCGACATTCATTAGGAGACAATACAACACCTATGTCATGAGTGCTCCTTCTCTAGGGGCGTGTGACATTTTGTGCTCGCATCTTTTGACCTACCGGTGTCTACTTCATCCACAATAGATAGACTTTGACGTATGGTGGATTCACTACATTGCCACTGTCTCCAAGGAGGAGAAGATATCAGCGAGCAGGATCATCACCTACATGATTGAGGGGTCTAGAAGGAGGCAAGGAGCGCAATACGAGGGTACTCACAAATGTTGTGCTCCCCATGTTAGACGTGGTGCCCCTTGTGCGTAATAAGATTGAGTAGAGTACTTTCGCCTTGACTGATGACCCTATAGACCGGAACAACAAGCTGGGCCGTGTCGTTTTCTTTTTCCGATCTCTTTGGAGATTCACTGTACATAAACTTGCTTTTATAATCTAATCGAATGTCAGAGCACCTGCCTTAACCCTTAGAAAATCTGAACTCGTTTGTCAGCTCGGTGAGGAGGGAGCTTCATGCCGCTAACTAAGAAAAAATGGGAGAGGGAGGGAGGTTCCTGCTCGTTGTGGCCTGTGGTCTCCCGGTGCCACGCCTTAATTTCTTGCCGCCGCCATGCATGGAGTTCTTGCCGCCGGCGCCCTGGTTCGCGAGAAAGCGAGCAAGGAGAGACGGGGAATAGATAGGCCAGGGTTTCTTTTCTTTTCTTTCGCGGGCGGTGAGCAAGCGGAACGGTGTGAAATTTCTTTTCAAGGCGAGGCTAGCAGGGGAACCCTAAGTAGTTGGCTTCATCCGCCGCATTTTGCCGCATGAGCTAAGCCACCGTTTTGGTTAAATATTCGTGGAATTTGGTTATCCTCATCCCCACTCGCCTCCAAACCAAAGTGGCAACCATTTTTCAGTACATACTCCTAACCACTTGAGGATATCCCTTCAACTATTCTAGCCGAGTCAGGCCGGGCCGAGGAAACCCTAACTACAGTACAAAAAACTAGGTCTGAGCCTGGATAGGCCAAAAGCCCGGGAAGCCCATCGGACCGGGTCCCGGGCTTCTCTGCTAAATGTTGTTTTTGTAAATACCTGGCCCAGCCTGGCAGACGGGCCATCATTTCAGACTCAGGCCCGGCAATTTTGGGCTGGACCAGGCTGCCCATGGTCAGATATGCCCTCAACGAAACGGCCCCTAAACTGGGAGCTCCTTTACACCGCCTTAAGCGGTCTGGAACAGAGGCGCCGCACAGACAGTGAGCACGCTGGCTTCAGCTGGGCTGCGGCCCACCCCGCGGGCACGCTAAGTTCGGATCAAAAGTGGACCACTCGGCCAGTTTGTTTTTTCTGTTTTCGTATGTTCTTTCTCTCTCCGCTTTACAAGTACGGAGTAGAAAAATGTGTACATTTTTTAAACATGTTCACGTTTCGGTTTCGTATGAACCTCTAATTAATTTTTTAAACATCGTGTACATTTTTTCAACAAGAATATTTTTATAGATGAACATTTTTAATATGTTTTTTTTAAAACATGAACATTTAAAAGAACGTGAACATCTTGTAAGCCCGAGGAACAACTTTTGGATTGAAAAATTATATTGAATCATTTGAATATTTTTTAATCTCATGAACAATTTTTCGATCGGTGAATTATTTTAAACCACGTGAATATTATTTTAACCCGGCGAGCAACTTTTGGCCAGTGATTTATGTTGAACCACATGAACTACTTTTATGTTGATGAAAAAAAATAGATCGGCAAATTATTTTGAATCATTTGAACATTCTTTTAATCTGACGAACAATTTTTTGATCGGCGGATTATATGAAACCACATGAACATTTTTAACCCGACGAGCAATTTTATGTAGGCGGATTATTTTAAACCATGTGAACAGTTTTTGTGCCGGTGAACGTTTTTTGGATCGGAAAATTATGTTGAACCATTTGAACATATTTCTAATCAGACGAACAATTTTCGATCGGTGAACACGTGAACATTTTTTAAGCCGATGAGCAATTTTTGGTCGATGAATTATTTTGAACCACGTGAACAATTTTAATGCCGATGAACAAATTTTGGATCGGAAACCATTTGAACATTGTTTAAATTTGATGAACAATTTTTCGATTGGCAAATTATTTTAAACCACGTGAACATGTTTTAACCCGTTGAGCAATTTTTGGAACGACAAATTACTTTGAACCTATGTTTTTTTGAATATGTGAACATATTTTCAAACATGCGAACATATCTTTTTAATCTATGCATTTTATTAGAATAATGTAACTATTTTTAATAATTAAGAAACATAAAAGAGAAAATAAAAATAAAGAGACGAAAGAAACTATAATACATAAACATGTTTAATTTTGAAAACTATTCAAATATATAAAATTGTTCTGATTTTGAAAAGTTCAAACTTCAAAAAAAAGTTGAAACTAGAAAATAGTTCACATATGAAAAAATTCAACCTAGAAAACAATTCTCTTTTTAAAAATATTTAGGTTTTGAAAAAGTTAAACCTTGAAAACTGTTCAGTTCTGAAAAACGTTCAAATTTTGAACATGTTCGAATTTGATTTTTTTTGAATTTCAAAAGTTACTAAGATTTTGAAACAGTTCATAGAAAAGTGGAAAAACAAAAGAAAAAGGGAAATAAATCGAGAAGAAAACCAAACAGAAAAAGGAAAAGCAGAGAAGAACCATAGAAACAGACACGTCTGATCAGAATGCAAAAAAACAGGAAAACCCTCATATCACTGGTGATGGGCCGGCCCACCGAATCCCTCCCCTGTGCGGCGCCCCAGATAGCCGCCGCAATGAGCGATGAATAGGATCCGCGCCCTAAACTCCCGTTCCATAGCTTGAGTACCCCTCAACCCAAAGCGCTCCTCTGTTCATTCCCCTTCCCCCGCGTCGATCCCACACCGCTACCCCTGGTCGCCGACTCGCCGTCGCTCTCCCCCTGCGGCCACCAGGCTCTCCCCCTGTATCCTCGTGCAGCTCCCCGACGACTCTTCGCACGGCGGAGCTCGCTCCATCCACCTCGAGCACATCCTGTTCGATGAAATGCCCAGCTCGTTGTCCCTTGTTTCTCCAGTCGTATCCGCAACTGCACACATGATACATATTTAGCAGACTCGGTAATCAAACTACTCCTCGTAACTTCCTCGTGGCTTCTTCTCGATTTTGGTGTTGGAGCTAACAACTATGGTTTCAACTCCTTTTCATCGCAGATTGAGTAAGTCGGAGTTGCTCATTTACAGTACGGATTCATTTCTTTTTCCTTGTCACTGGATTGCTGTTGTATGTACACTCTGAGTTAATAAGGATTGGGTTGGTAGCATACAAGTGAGATGGCATTTAAGGTGTTAGGCCGAATAAATCTGCATGCACTTTCCCTCCGCCTGCACATGCTGGATGAGGTGTTCTGTTGCGGCCCCTTCAACTGTAGCATGCAGAGGAGGTGGAAGAAGCCAGTGGATTCGGCGCGGACTCGTCTGGAGGGCAGAACGAGAGACCATAGGCTGGACAAGCTGATGATTCAGCTCAGGAACTTGAGGCAGGCTTTGGATTTGCACGAGGTGATATCTCAGCAGAGGAACGGCTACGCATCTCTCCAGCTCCTTTTGAGGTGGAGGCGTGAGATTGGGTTGAACATTGAGATCGGTGCTTTCCTCAAGAAATACCCCCATATTTTCGAGATTTATGTGCACCCCGTCAAAAGGAACCATTGTTGTAGGGTCACCCCAAAGATGGCTGATTTGGTCGCAGAAGAAGATGCTGTCGTCAGGGAGAACGAGCCCGCCATAGTTCAGCGGCTGAAGAAACTTCTCATGATGTCTACGAATGGAACTCTGAATATGCATGCGATCTGGCTCATCAGGAAGGAGCTCGGTCTGCCCGATGACTACAGGTCTTCTATACTGCCAAACCATCAGTCTCAGTTTTCTCTTGAAATCCCTGATACTTTGACATTGATCTCTAGGGACGAGAATCTAGCTGTAGCTAATGTCGAAAAATGGAGGGAGAAGGAGTATACAGAGAAATGGCTAGCAGAATATGAGACAAAATATGCTTTTCCAATTAACTTCCCTACTGGATTTAAGATTGAGAAAGGATTTAGGGAAAAGCTTAAGAATTGGCAGAGGCTTCCTTATACCAAACCTTACGAGGAAAACGGTTTGCATCCAATCAGCAATGCTGAGCGGCTTGAGAAACGCATTGTTGGTATTATTCATGAGCTTTTAAGCTCGACAGTAGAAAAGATGATTCCACTTGAGAGGCTGGCACACTTCAGGAGACCTTTCTCTATGGAGGTAAACATGCGGGAACTTCTTCTTAAGCACCCTGGCATTTTCTACATTTCGACCAAAGGAAGCACACAAACAGTGCTTCTTAGGGAGAGTTACAGTAAAGGATGTCTGGTTGAGCCTAACCCTGTTTATAGTGTCCGAAGGAAAATGCTAGATCTCATATTGTCTGGATGTCGTAACATTGGTGAAACTGAAAAGGTAACTTGGCTCGTTGAGGAGGACAATCAAGGAAGCAGTCATGGGCTACATAATCACACATGGCCGGTGGATAGCATGAATTCCATGTTGCAGTTTGAAAGTGACTCCTGTGGAGAAGAGGTATCTTCTTGTGACTTGCGCGAAAGTAAGATTCAATGAAGCTATGCAGTAACAGGACAAGGTGCTCTCTGAAGTAGTTGTGAAACTGGGCTTCCTAAATTTTGTACCCAAAAAACTCCCATCAGGTTTTCTTCTTGTGTCTGAATCATGGTGTATGGATCATGTTCATATATATTATATATACCTTTTCTAGGAAAATGAAGTATTTCCGCTTAAGCTTCTTTCTTTGAGACTATTTACTGAAGCTTGTTACTGGTGGAAAATCACGTTAACTAGAATACTTAGTTCGGTTTAGAATTTTGTTTTGAAACTAAGGCATACTCTGCGGTTGACATGATAGATGTTACAAAATGCAAAATGCAAAACGCAGTGTTCCGTCCTTTATCCCTCAATTCTCCATCTATCACAAACTGGCCTTACAGCCCAGCTGCTCGGGACATGTAACCTGTGCAAAAATATCACATCTTCAGAACTTGAAAGGGACAACTTCCATTGAAAGGTCATTAAAGCATGCAAATTCATATTTAAACCATTGCAGTTAGCCCTTGTGGGCAATCCATTGCCGCATTACACCGCAAAGGCAACACACTCTTCAGACAAGTTTGTCACAGATGCGGTGAACGTTTGATTCTATCACCGTGTAGCAGCAGGTTCTGACTAAGCTCAGGCTAAGTGAACCTGCACTTCTGTGGATGTAATTTGCGCATCACAGCGTCTCCTGATTCATAATAGTCTTCCTTTGCTCTTGAAAAAGAGAAATCACTGTAAATACTAGCCAACAGAATGCCAGAATATGGATACCACTTTAGCACTTGTCATCTTGCTGCGATCGGTTCTGATGTCTTTATCTTTTGCGTACTCCCGCTACTCATTGTTCACTGATTTAGATATGTATCCCATGACTTTAATCAATAATATATCTTGCATCTGTGAACGCTGATCTCTTAGGATATTTTCTCATTTGGTTTTCAACATGGTTTGCTTAGGATATGTTCTCATATAACTTCTGATCTCCTTCGGCTAGTTTTGGTGTTGCTGGTACAGATTATATTTAACTGTTTAATATTTCTGCAACCTGTTGATTGATTTGTTCAGTTATTAGTGGCCTATTCATCAATACTGATTACTAGTACTATGATATGTTCTTATTTAATTTTGTATGTGCTATTCGGTCGTTTTGTTACTGCTGGTGCTGAGTATATACAACCCACTGGTTCCTCATCGATTTTTTTTTTTTTTTTTATTTTTGTAAATTAGACTAGTTATTTCAATTTAATAGTAGCACGTAAGATTTTGTACTACATCAGTTCAAAGATATATGACTATTTGGTCATAAGCAAAAGAACTCCCAACATACTAGTAAAAGAGAGCTAAGTAACATTGCACGCTGTTCTAAATCATTGTATGTTTCTCAACAGAGCAAGTAACAGAGAGGTAATGGCCAATGCATCCTCAAGATTCAGTTTCTCAAAGTTCACCAAGGAGAGAGTTCCCCTACCTGAATATTTAATTGACCATGTCAAAGTTATGCAAACACAGAGGGTTGGTGAGCAGGGATACAGGGTTGAAAAGAAATTAAGAGGTGCCATCTGGCTGGACAGTGACTGCCTCATCGGAAAGAAATGTCTCAAGATTATGTAAATATCACAATCAGTGTCTTCAACAGTCTGTATGTTCATTCATGAGTCTCAAACTCAGACACGTAAACTGTAATTTTGAACAGGATGCATCTCTCACCTTGTGGACTTTTAATCTATTTCAGGTAATAAAGTCCAACTAGTAGCCATTCTCCTCTGCAGGATATTATATACAAAGTCTCAAGCTGCATGCAGACAAGAAGTATTCCAACCATGGTTACCAATGGGTTTGACTAAAAACCACGGGGAGCATCTGGAACTTCATTGCCTGCCTAGTCATGCTCATCGTGCCCCTGCAGCTGAGATAATCTCTGCAACCATGGCTACTCCTTTCTTCTCTATTTTGCTCTTATCTTTGCTTGCTCTACCAACCATGGATGCTGGTGAGGCCGCACCTCGGGGTGACGTCCTAGCACTGAAATCCTCCCTCGCCGTCGAGGAGTATGAGACCAGCATCCTGCGATCACAGGACGGTACGTTCTCTTGCGGCTTGCACAGCATATACACTGGTGCCTTCACCTTCTCCATATGGTACTCTGACTCACTCAACAAAACTGTCGTCTGGAGTGCAAATCGTGGCCGCCCTGTGAGCTCCAGGAGATCAGCTGTCACCCTGCGCAAGGATGGTGTCATGGTCCTCACCGACTACGACGCTGTGGTTGTGTGGCAAACTGAGGACAGCCTCCCAAATGTCCAGTACGCTCAGCTTCTTGACACTGGAAACCTCGTCCTGAAGAACACGAGCGGCGCCATTCTTTGGCAGAGCTTCGATTCACCGACGGACACCTTCCTCCCCGCCCAGCGGATTACTGCCACGGCAAAGATAGTCTCCTCCACCCAGCTGCATGTTCCTGGTCACTACACTTTCCGTTTTAGTGACCAGTCCATCTTGTCTCTGATGTATGATGACACTACTGTTTCTGATTTATACTGGCCCGATCCTGATTATCAGTACTACGAGAATAACAGGAACCTCTATAATAGTACTAGGATGGGGAGCCTTGATGATTCTGGGGAAATTTTCGCTAGTGATTTCGCTCGGCACCGGCCTCTTGCTGCTTCTGATAAAGGTTATGGGATTAAGAGAAGACTTACCCTGGATTTTGATGGTAATCTGAGGTTGTACAGCTTGAGCAATGGATCAGATTCAAATAGGGAGTGGACAGTTTCATGGCTGGCTGTGCCTCAACCGTGCATGATTCATGGCCTCTGTGGTCCATATGGGATCTGCCACTACTCCCCTGCACCAACATGTTCTTGTCCACCTGGTTATGCAATGAGGAATCCTGGTAACTGGACACGGGGTTGCAAGCCTATAGTAGATACCACCGGATGCCGGGAAGGTGAACACAAATTCTTGAGGCTTCCAAACACTGATTTTTGGGGATCTGATCAGCAGCGAATCAACCGAGTATCTTGGCAGGATTGTAGGAAGGTATGCTTGAGTGATTGTACCTGCAAGGGTTTTCAATACCAAGAAGGAAATGGTACATGCTATCCAAAGAATTTTCTATTCAATGGAAGGACTTTCCCAACACCCACTGTGCGCACAATGTACATCAAACTCCCGGCAAGTTTCAATGTTACAAATACCCTTATTCCACAGTCCAATGTGCTCACCAAGGAAAGACATCATCTTCAATGTGATCACGTGAGCAAAAAAACCATAGAGCCAGTGCCAGACGTCGTGCGTGAAGATTCCAGGGTTGAACCAAAATGGTTCTACTTCTATGGGTTCATTGCTGCATTTTTTGTCATTGAGGTTTTCTTCTTCACATTTGCATGGTTCTTCGTTCTAAGGAGGGAGTTCAGGTCGTCGCAACAATTGGCAGCCGAGGAAGGCTACAGGGTGATGACTAGTCATTTCCGGATGTACAGTTACAGAGAGCTGGCCAATGCAACTGAAAAGTTCAAACATGAGCTTGGATGGGGAGGTTCAGGCATTTCTTACAAGGGAACCTTGGACGATGCACGAGAGGTGGTCGTAAAAAGGCTGGACAATGTAACACGAAACAAGGCAGAGTTCCAGGATGAGTTACATGTTATTGCAAGGATTAACCATATGAATCTGACAAGAATATGGGGGTTTTGCTCAGAGAGATCCCATAGGATGTTGGTCTTGGAGTATGTTGAAAACGGTTCATTAGCTAACATACTGTTCAGCAGCAAAATGTTGCTGGAGTGGAATAAGAGGTTTAACATAGCATTAGGTGTTGCAAAGGGGCTGGCATATCTTCACCATGAGTGTCTAGAGTGGGTCATCCACTGCAACCTGAAGCCGGAGAATATTTTGCTAGATCAGGATCTAGAACCTAAGATCACCGACTTTGGGTTCGCAAAGCTGCTCAGCAGATCAGGGTCGAATCAGAATGTGTCGCGGGCACGGGGAACCTTAGGTTACATTGCTCCAGAGTGGGTCACTGGTTTACCGATAACAGCAAAGGTTGATGTGTACAGCTACGGAGTCGTCCTCCTTGAACTAGTAACAGGAACAAGAATTCTCGACTTTGTTGTGGGTTTGGAGGAGGATGTCCATGTGGTGCTCAAGAAGTTTGTTAAGATGCTTTCATACAGGCTGGACGGGGAGGAACCATTGTGGTTAGCAGAGTTTGTAGATTTCAGACTGGTTGACAACTTCAGCTACGTTCAAGTGAAAGAACTGATAAAGATAGCCGTTTCATGCCTGAAGGAGGATAGGAAGAAAAGGCCAACAATGGAATCAATAGTGGAGAGCCTCCTTTCAGTTGAAGAAGCTGAAAATTAGTGAAGCAACGATATTCTAAATGAAGTCTGTTTCAGTTTGAAGATAGTACTGCGTTGATTTGTAAGCATCATACTGCATATAGTTGTATACTTGTGTATAGGCATCACATGTTATGCGGTAATTGAGTGACGGATGTACTAGTGGTTCCTGTGTACATTCAGTCCTTTCTTTTGCAAAATTATACGAGAACATATTGTAAATCTGACAACGGTAAAACAAATCAGGCTTTTATGTATCATGTCTGTGCTAGCCTGTGGTATCATCTGATAACTTTAGAAACCTTTTGCACAGTCTATGCATAACTTCCTGCTATGCATTAACGAAGGTATAACTTACTGGTTCTAATTTCAAAACAAAAGACATAGGAGTATTTTCTTTTGGCAAATAAGACATGGACACATGGTTAGTTGTGACAGAAGCTTGTATATATGTACATACGAACACTAAAGGAATTCCGAAATAAATAGAATCATATATCTGGATACTGATGACCTCTGGACTCATCATCTGCAGAGATGAGCATCTGCACTACATTCTTCATACCAGGCCTTTTGTTTCTATCTTCCTCTAGACACGAGATAGCCAATTGGGCAATCATCTTAGCTTGCACATGATTAAATTGGCCATCCAGCCGTTCATCCACCAGGTCCAGAACCCACCCTACATCATCAAGCTTTGATCTGTCGATGATCATCTTAACCACGGCTCTCACATCAGTTTCCAGCCCCTGTGCCCCATCCACCACCCAATCTGAAACCCTCCTCCCTTTCATCAGTTCCAGGAGCACCACACCATAGCTGTACACGTCGACCTTCTCGGTGATCGGGAGGCTGGAGACCCACTCGGGCGCCATGTACCCCCTTGTTCCTCGGATCCGCGACAAGCCCGAGTCAGACCCGTCTCTGTTGAGCAGCTTCGCCAGCCCGAAGTCGGTGATCTTGGGCTCCATTTCATTGTCTAGCAGTATGTTCTCCGGCTTCATGTCGCAATGGATGATCCACTCTAGGCACTCGTTATGAAGATAGGCCAATCCTTTCGCCACGCCGAGGGCAATGTTAAACCTCTGCTTCCATCCTAGGAGCTTGTCAGAATTTCCAGAACTTTGGAACAGCATGTTCGCTAGCGATCCATTGTCGACATACTCGTAGACTAGGATCCGGTGCACGCCTTCTGAGCAGAATCCCCACATCCTCACCAAATTCATATGGTAAATCCTGCCGATCGCGCTCAGCTCGGCCTGGAACACTTCCTCACTCTGGCTCACGTCCTGCAGCACTTTGACGGCCACCATCCTCTCATCGTCCAGGACCCCCTTGTAAACGATACCAGAACCCCCGTGGCCGATCTCGGTGCGGAACTTCCTGGTCGCCCTCTGGAGCTCAGAGTAGCTGTATGCCCGGAAATGGCTGGTGATCATCCTGTATCCTTCCTCCACAGCCAACAGCTCTGACGGCCTGGACAGTATTCCTTTATTGGAGAAGAGCCAGCACCCAAAGGCTATCACAAACACCTCGATCACCAAGAATGCAGACAGGAATCCGTAGAAGTAGAACCATAGCGACTTGCGCTGGCTGCTGCTCGCCCTCGCTGTACTGGAAACGTTGAGCAAAAACTCCGGTGGTAAACCTGCGCCGCCTTGGCATCGGGCGATGCCCTCCTGGGTGGCAAGGCCGCTGATGCCATCGGTCTGCCACTGATGGACGTTCACCGCCGGCACATCGAAATCGGCGGGCACCTTGATGTACGCCGAGCCGGGCAGGCCGGGGAAGGTCCTGCCGTTGAACATGAGGCTCTTGGGGTAGCACTCCCCTTTGCCCTGCTTGTACTGGAACACGACGCAGGACGGCTCGCCGACGCACTGCGCCTGGCAGGCGTCCAGCGACAGGAAGTCGCTGTTGTTGAGGTCGAAGCCCCAGAAGTCGGTGTGCGGAAGCTCCACGAACTTGACCTGGTCACGGGCTACGGCGGTGGAGCTTCCGAACGTCGGGCGGCACCCTCTGCTCCAGTCGCTCCGGTCGGCGCGGTCGTGGCCTGGGGCGCAGACGCAGGACGGCGAGGGCGTGTAGAGGCACACCGCGTTGGCGCCGCACACGCCGTGGATGATGCAGGGGTTAGGGAATGCCATCCAGGACACGGACCACGTCCTCCCGCGGGCGTCCAGGCTGTACATCCGGAGGTTGCCGTCGGTGTCGAGCGTGAGCCTCCTGGTGACTCCGGCGGCGCCGAGATCGGCGGCGTCGAAGGTGGCGTTGTCGCTGGCGAGGAAATGGCCCGAGGAATCGAAGCCGGCCTGGCGGCTGAAATTGTAGATCTTGCGGCTGTTCTGCCAGTAGCTGAAGTATGGGTTGGGCCAGTAGATGCTGGACACCTGGCCGCCGCCGCCGTCGTACACGAGCGAGAGCATGGCGTAGTCGCTGAAGCGGAAGCCGTAGTGGCCCGGCGCGAGGAGCCTGCCGGAGGAGACGAGGCCGTTGGCGCCGACGCTCTGGGCGGGGAGCAGGGTGTCGGTGGGGTGGTCGAAGCTCTGCCACAGGACGGCCCCCCGGGCGTCCTCGACGGCGAGGCTGCCGCTGTCCCGGAGCCTCGCCCGCGCGGCGCCGTCGGCGGCGGTGGAGTTCCAGACGACCTCGCCGTCGTAGTCGGTGAGGACGAGCGCGCCGCGGCGGGCGTCGAGCGCGAGGCGGGAGCCCTGGCTGTGCACGACCCGGCGCGCGGTGGGGCCGGCGGCGGCGGACCAGACGACGGCGCGGTCGGCCACGGCGGAGCGCGCGAACCAGACGGAGAAGGTGAAGACGGTGGGGGAGACGGCGTGGAAGCCACAGGCGAACGCGCCGTTCGGGGAGACGAGGACGTCGGAGGCGTGGTCCTCGACGGCGATCGAGGAACCACGCGGCAGGCTGTCGCGGTCGCGCTGCGGCCCCGCCCGCCCGACGCGCGGGAGCGCGAGGACGGTGAGTACAAGAAGCAGAGTATGGGCGGTAGCTGCGGTCATGGCGGTGCTGAGCTGAGCTGAGCTTGGATGCTTGATCAGTGATGAGGCCGGGACAAAAAAAATCGTCAGTGACGTGCTCAGTGCTGTCGCTGCCTGCCACTGCCACTAGGGAAAGAATTGTTTTGCCTCGGCAGAATTGTTTTGGTAGCATGTATCAATTTTGTGCACTACTGGTGTAGGGAAGAGTTCCCTACGCGATGCAGATGGATCATGAGCTATAAAAGCTACGTTGTTTGATGGTCTGTATAAAAATTTTTCTGCCCCGTGGAGATTTGGGTTCTGCCCGTTTGGTAGGTTGGTTTTCAGGGCTTATAGCAGCCCAGAACGGCGCTCCTGTTGTTTGGTTGCAACTCATAAACTGCTTCTGCTTACCTCTTACCCTCGGTGGTGGGGTTACCAGCGATCAACAGCACAAGTAAGAACACAATTCACTGTTCAGACAAACTTAGCACTGATAATAATTCAAACACGGTCATAGTTAATGACACAGGACGATCATAGTTCACGACACACCATAGACGATCATAGTTCAACAGACGACTGGAACAACAAGTACACACAGACCAGGAGCTTCAGACATGACTTTGGAAGACGACACACCTGGTCGCGTCGCCATGGTAACGGCACATGGTCATCACCTCAGTGCAGGTGAAGTCGAAGATGACCACATTTTACTGGAAGGTGGACACCTTTTTGAAGACGAGGAACTGGCCTATCTGCAGCTGATGAGCGACGGTGAAGGCCGCCCACCCCTGGTCGATGTATGCGTCATCGCCTTCTCTCACCGTAGTCATCCTCCAGTAGCATCCAGTGTTGGTGGTGACGATGTTGTTCGAAGGGATTTCTCCGAACCACCTGACGAAATCATGAGGGATCCGTAGCCGGTTGAAGGTTGGCTTGAAGACGATGCGCAGGAACTGGTCCTGCCTTACGTCCGGCTAGAAGTGGCCGACGTTAGTTGCCCTTCGCTTCTTGAACGGTCCCTCGTCGGGGGTCTCAGGTGACCCAACCTTGAGCTTCTCAGTCTGCCACAAGAACACATGTCATTAGAGGTGTGCATATTCACAAGTTGAATGGATCGTAGCGAACAAGAAGGGGGGTGAATAGCGCTACGATAAGTTTTAACCTTTTTCAATTTTAGCGCAACGGAAGGTAAAGGTGATAACTTTAGCAATAGCGGTGTTCCTACAATGATGCTAGGACATGTGCAACAAGTAAAGGAATCAACAAGATAGTAAGAGTAAGGAGCGAGACAACCGTAGGGCGCGGAGGCGAGGCGAGGTTTGTTTACCGCAGTTCCTTCCACAACAGGAAGTACGTCTGCGTTGAGGAGGTGCTAGTCTCACACAAGAGACTAGACGGCCACACCACGAAGGAAGGCCTCACCTTCTTCCTCGAGAGAGCTCCACGAAGGTGCTCTCCCTCTTCCACTAAGGCACCGGTCGAGGCGGTGATTCCTTCACAAGGTTGGGGCGAGCTCCACACACAAGGATGCTCCCAACACCCTATGGAGCTAGTACAACACCAAGCTAGACTCCATAGCTGCACATCTCCAATGCTCCACCATAGGAACCCATCTCCAATGCCCCACCAAGGAACTCTTCCAATGCTCCACCAAGAAGCTCTTCCAGTGCCCCACCAAGAAGCTCTTCCAGTGCTCCACCAAGAAGCTCTTCCACCAAGGAACCCTAACACCAAGATCCACTAAGAACTACCACGAATTGGTGAACTTTCTCTCGGTAGAATGATAGATCGGGGTCTCCTCCACCACCTCTCAAAGTATGAGCAAGATTGGTTGGGTGGATGAGGAGATCCCCTCAATTTTGAGCTCAGCAACAATGGAGGAGAGAGAGAGAGAAGAGCTGAGGCTGGCTGGAGAAGAAGGGGCCTTTATATAGGTCCCTCCAAATCCAACCGTTACCTGCTGTTTTTGCCTAAGCGGTACTACCGCTTCTGGAAGCGGTACTACCGCTCTGAGTTTGAATCCCCACTGAACTTGTCCACGTGGACACATTGCGGTACTACCGCTCGCGGTACCGCTTGAGGTACCGCAATAAGGTCCAGACCTTACTGGATCCCAAGCGGTACCCGAGCGGTACCAGAGCGGCACTACCGTAACGCGTTACGGTACTTGAGCGGTACCGTGGGCGGTACTACCGCTCATGGTACCGTAAAGGTACCGCAGCGTGTTCTGTGGGACATTTCCATGTGCAATCCTCAGAGCGGTATCTCGGGCGGTACCAGTAGGGGTAGCGGTACTACCGCTCCTGGTACCGGTAGTACCGCTATGGCTAAAACAGCTTTTTCCTCTTTTCCTCTCCTACCATGTTACCTCGCGATACACACACAAAACCAGAAACCCTAAGAACTACGGTTCGGTCTTCTGATCATAATGTGTTCAGCGAGGGTACCGTGCATCTTGCAAACCTATCAATGACAAATTTTGTGCACGGTTAGAATTGTTCGAGTGTTGTTATCAAACACACAAAACACGGAATATGGATCTTCCTCTTACACAAGTATATAGATGAAAACGAACATTGGAAACATGTGATGCCTCATACATTGGATCACACGACAGCTCAAGGGACTTCCCTCAAACTAAGTCTAGTGTGCAAGATATCGCTCACCCACGACTAAATTTCAGGGGCAACACATTGCCTTCCAGTGTGCCATTATTGAATCATTGGCCAATGCACTAGACAAACAAAATGAGGCCTCATATATTAGATCACACGGCAGACAAAGGGACTGCCCGCAAACTAAGTCTAGTGTGCAAGTCATATGGAACACATGACTAAGTTTGAGGGAAGCACCTTGCCTTCCAGCGTGCCATTGTTGAATCATTGGCCTATGCACTAGACAAACAAAATGAGGCATCATATATTGAATCACACGGTAGGCAAAGGGACTGTTCGCAAACTAAGTCTAGTGTGCAAGTAATATGGCACACACGACTAAGTTTGAGGGCAGCACCATGCCTTCCGTTGTGCCATAGTTAAATCATTGGCCATTGAACAACTGAAGAAGTACAAACATGGAAAGCAAGGTAGCATAGGCCTCATACAATGAGCACATATGGAGGAGATGTTTGACCTGAACCAACGGCATGGTGATGTTCAGGCATGCCCTAGGTTCTGATCAATCATCTCCTCACACTATGATTACTGGTTATAATCATCGGCCTAGTGAACAGTATCCGGCTTTGTATAGTATTGTTCATCGCAAAGGTGATACCATTGCCACAGTAATGGGTACCTCACCCCCGAATGTGACGTTCAGACGGGTTTTGCTTGGACAAAGGCTACAAGCATGGAATGCCCTAATTCACCGGCTGGGAGATGTTCACCTATCGCCTGAACCAGATGAATTTAGATGGAATCTTCATGTAGATGGCACTTCTCGGTCAAATCTTTATACAATGTGATCCTTCATTCTGATATACCAGTTGATAATAAGAAGAAAATTTGGAAGATGAAGATACCATTAAAAATTAATTTTTTTGGATGGTATCTTCGTCGAGGAGTCATTCTTACCAAAGACAATCTTGTTAAGCGGAATTGGCATGAAACTGCACGGTGTGTTTTCTGTCATCATGATGAAACCATTAAACACCTATTTTTCCAGTGCCAATTTCCGAGATCTATATGGTTAGTCGTCCAAGTAGCGTCTAACCTATATCCCCCGACTAGTGTGGCCAATGTCTTTGGCAATTGGCTTCACGGTATCGATTCAAGGTTCAAGTTGCTTCTTAGGGTGGGGGCGCTAGCAGTTATCTGGGCACTTTGGCTAAGTAGAAATGACAATATTTTAACGAGAAAAATTGTTCTTTGTTGCAGGTCATCTACAGATGTACATGTATTCTCCGTTTGTGGTTACCTCTTCAGCGAGTGGACAACCGAGACCTATGTACGGAGGTCTATACATGGTTGGAGGCTACGGCGAGGGATATGTTTTCCCTACATGGGTGGCAGCATAGTCTACGGATTGCGGCCCCACCCTCACCTTAGGCGTTATATGATTCATCGCTTCGATATGTATTTCGCCTAGTTTTTTCCATCTTTTGACTTCAGATACTTAAACGGCTGTGTGCATCCTGGTTATGCAGAGGCTGGATGTAATTGCTTCCAAAAGTAATAAAGCATCCTTTATCGAAAAATCATCTGCCTACTTCAATCAGAAACTACACAATCTACAACAAACTACCACAACTCATTCCGCACAGCAATCTCAACATGTTAAACCCCAACACAAAAAAACTCTTCCCCTCTTTGCATGCACAGTAAGATCTGCCATTTTCACCAATCCAAAGCCCGATCTAGGAAGGATATACCGCAATCTGATACTAGAGTAACAAATCTAAGGAAATTGAGACCGTGAAAAGCAAGAACTGGAGAAGAACATCAAGAAATGGGGATGAACACCTTGCAAACGTCAATCCGACCGCTATCCTACCGGAAACCCTAGCAGATCTAATGTGCATGTCGTCGGAAATGCCCGAGAATGGCATGTTCTGCCAGAACGAGTACGAATGTGAGAAGGCGAGTTCGTTATCGCCATTGTTCCGGCCGAGGACGAGCTCGAGGTCGCGGGCGAAGTCGAGATGCCGATGAAGACTGCGGAGCAGATTGCGGCCGATGTCACGGTGCTGCTCGTCGATGTCTCCTCCTCCGGTAGCGGTGCTCCTCTGTGCGTAAGTGTGGGGGATTGGTCGGCGGAAGGGGAACTTGGGGGAGAGGGAAGCGGTGAGGCTAATTATGGCGCGTGTTCCGAAGGGACGTGGCGTTTCCGACTCCCTTCTCCACGCGTGCAGGCTTCTGGCCGCAACGGGCATGGCCCTGGAGAAACTGCCATTCCGAGCGTTCCTCCAGGACCTATCCCGGGGTGATTTAAAATTCGATTCATGCAATAACACAGTGAGCTGCAGGAATCCAAACAGAGCAAAAATTACTGCAAGCTAAGAGGATGCAGCAACCAAACGCGTCCATAGTTGCTCGGCTGCACTCCAGGTAGTCAAGCTCGACACCGGTCGCCGGAGTTTCCAATATTTTATATGCACCGGCACCGGACAAAGTACGTAGTTATGAACGATTTACAGGACATGTCCACATGTCACATGTGCAAGCAAACCATACTAGTACTCGCTGTTGAGCGGTTCGTTAAGGTGGAAAGCAGACATCACGTTGAAAGTTCGACATTGGATTTGCTACTCGTTTTCTCTCCTTGATCGTACAATACAATCCTGATCGAGCAAAATCTCTTTGACGAAATCCCAAAAGTTAAAAGGGGACAGACAGTACGTGTCAACTTTCTACGAGAAATAAAAGGGGAGGGATGTCACGTGTCAGGGTACCTGAAGTGACCATCCAATCCACACTATGTGGCACTTCTGGAAGGAAATGAACCTACATGCAAAAAGCAAAATACTCCCTGTTAGTTTTCTCGGAGGAACGATACCCACGTTGGTGGGCTTCGGTTGCATGTTATAGGAGATAGGAAAAGCTTCTATCGTGGCAATACAAAGTTCTGTAGATGTACATTCGGTGTACTACACCATATTGTACACTACCTAAAATACATGTCTAATACTCCCTTAATCGAAATCTGGGAGAGGTTGAGATTACGCTTAAACATCTAGTTGTTTAGTACGTAAGGTTTTGGTAAAACCATCAGTAATCTGATCCTTGCTGGAGATGAACCTGACATTAAGTTGCTTAGAAGCAACTCTTTCTCGAACAAAGAAGTAGTCAATCTCAATATGTTTGGTGCGAGCATGAAATACTGGATTGACAGACAGATATGTAGCACCATGATTATCACACCATAAGCACGGTTTCTCCTTTAAGATGACGCCAAGCTCACGAACAAGAGCTTCAACCCAGATAAGTTCAGCAGTAGCATTTGCTAGTGCCTTGTATTCAGCCTCAGTACTAGAGCGAGAGACCGTAGCCTGTTTTTGAGCACTCCATGATATGAGATTAGGACCAAAAAATATAGCAAAACCTCCTGTAGAACGTCTATCATCAAGATCACCTGCCCAGTCGGCGTCAGAATATGCACTGAGAAGCGTAGAGGAGGACAGCTGAAAAGTAATGCCAACATGTTTGGTACCCTGAATATACCTAAGAATCCTCTTAACCGCAGTCCAATGAGTTGTGGTAGGAGCATGAAGATATTGACATACCTTATTAACAGAAAAACATAAGCCATGCCTTGTCAAAGTAACATACTGAAGAGCTCCAACAATACTCCTGTACTGAGTACTATCTTCTGGTCCTAGCAATGTCCCTTCATGCAACGAAAGCCTGTCCTACACCTACGATGGGGGCAGCGACGGCCGAGTTGATCCTCCCCCATAAGATGGGTTCGGAAAACGGGTGGCCGCATTGACAGACGAAGTGAAGGATCCAGGCGCCTGTCCTGTAGACTGTAACATATTGTCACAATTTTCAGCCGCCAAGAGCTGCGAGCACATATCACTGAGGGATGTAGATGGGACAACATTGATAGCAGCAACAAGAGGGTTCAAACTCCGTCCAATTTGTTCAGCATATAATCCTTTAGCTCATCTTCATCAACCGGCTTTCCTGCAGCCGAAAGTTCAGCGGCAAAGCCCTTCATCTTCGAGATGTATTGCTGAGCCGTCAGGTCAAGTTTCTTGGTGTTTGTGAGGGCACCACGCAGGGTAGATAAAAGGGACTTGGACTGAGATGAGTAGAGCTCCTTGAGGGCACGCCAAACTTCAGCAGCATGAGCAAGGGCAAAAACTTGAGGGGACACTTCTTCAGAGAGGGAATTTACCAGGAAGCTGACGACGGTCTGGTCTTTGGTAATCCATGTCTCATAAGCCGGGTTGGGAATTGTGATCTTCTTGTGTTCTGCATCTGCAGCCTCAATTGTTTCAGACAGAGCCGGATCGGATCCATCAAGAAGGCCCATGACCCTTGCACCACGAAGAGTAGGAAGGACTTGAGATTGCCAGTACAAGAAGTTCTCCCGGGTGAGCTTGGTCGAGGGTGGTGTGCCAATGGAGGAAGAGTCAAAGGCGGTCGAGCTGGATGATTGCGCCATGGGATCGATCTCAGCCAAAACAGAGCGAAAAAAACAGCAAAGGTCATGAATGTAAAACCTAGGGTTTGAGTGGAGAGATCCTGATGTTGTAGGGGAAGAGAGAATCCTTGCAGGGAATTGGGAGAGGAATCGTCTGGGAGGGTCCTTGTGTCGCCGATCGGGCGATCGAGAGGTTGTGGCGGCGGCGGGGCAGAGAGCACCGGCGGCGACTAGGAGGGAAGGGAGGGCTCTGATACCATGTTAGTTTTCTGGGAGGAACGATACCCACGTTGGTGGGTTTGGTTGCATGTTATAGGAGATAGGAAAAGCCCCTATCGTGGCAATACAGAGTCCTGGTAGATGTACAATTGGTGTACTACACCATATTGTACACTACCTAAAATACATGTCTAATACTCCCCTCCCCTCGGTCCCGGTTCATAGTTCTAGAACATTTGAACCCTCATGGTGTGGTGGTATCTGTTGGACTGGTCCTAAGGAGATGAATGGCGTTCAAAAATATCAGTACGAGAACGAGGAATGAAACAATTGTATGAGAGAAATCTGGACATAGTCGTTGATGACGCCCTCCAGTCTTTACACATTTTGTCGTGCAACATCGGCGAAACTTAGCGGTCCTATCTAAGAAAAATAAGCAAAATGCTAAACTCGGTAAAACTGTGTTTAAACGCCGCTAGATGTGATATTTTTGCATAAGTTTATCTAAATGGAGTAATATGTGTCACAAATGCAAAATTTTAAGGTAGAAAGTGAAACTCACTCTAAATTTAATGAAGATAATACAAGATATATATTACAAAATATACTACGTGATATAATTTTAATGAGTATATCATTAGAAAGCTTAAAATTCTACTTTATAATAATATAATTTGTATATTGTACAATTGATATTATGTTTGCCAAATTAATAACCTAGAGATACGCGCAAGCCCTATGAACCGGAACAAAGGGAGTAACAAAGAGGATGGAGTATAATTGGCCAATTAACTTGCGGAAAATCAGCCAAACCCGGTTGCAAACATCCACAACTGCCTTCATGAGATATAACTGGTCAGGGAAACACCGCACGACTTAGGCTACCACACGAAAGGCCCATACACATTGTACAAACTTTCACTTCACCTCAAACGAGGCCCACACGAATACATCACTATGTACCTCTGGCGTGTAGAGCATAACGCAGGACATGTTATCGGAGTAGTCTTGTAGGAAGCACGATGTACACCGGCGAGCATTTTTGAAGACCCGAAACTCCACGCGCCTAGGAGAGATCTGTCTAGACGCATGGAGATGATGGGCTGCCCTAGATCGGTTCGTCCGCCCCTAGGACTTCGTAGATCGAAACTCTCCAATACAAAGAACACCGATGAACCAGAGCAGAAACTAGAAACTAGGTTGAGAATATAGAAAATAGGGTGTTGAGAAACTAGGTTGGGATCTGGGTGTCGACCAGATGGCTAGCGGCGTGCGGCTATGCTGCGTGCACTGCCCGCGACCCGCGTTCGAGCCCTAGCTCCGCAGGTGTTGCGCCCCGTAGTTTCTTCTTAATAAAATGTCGCAGAGTCCCTCCCCTGCTGGTCTCATTTTGTAGAAAATAGGGTGAGATATGCTTGTAGATTGGTTTTGTAATTGTGTGTTGTTGTTTAAATCAGCCTGTCACCCCTCATGTATATAATGGGCGTGTTATATTATGATCCAAATTCATATACTAAAGGGAGGCTAACTTCTGACGAGCGGAGCGAGGCCCGTCGCCGGAGGCTTGGGCCGAAGCGTCTATATATATTCCCTGTAAGCCGCCGCTAGGGTTTTGTCGCATCATTGTACACCCACGGCGTTTGTAAACACCACCGAAATAGTGAAGTTTTGCTGGCTGGCGCCCGTGGTTTTTTCCTTGTGTGTTGCAAGGGTTTTCCACGTTAAAATCTCGTGTCCCCTGCAGTGTTTTACTTTTCGTTCTTCGTTTATTGTGCATCTCGATTATAACAAGTGGTATCAGAGCCCGTGTTCTTTGGATCTAGGGTTTACGAGATGTCGTCACTGAAGTTCGATCTACCACAGCTGGACTACACCACGAGATTTGCTTTGTGGCAAGTGAAGATGAGGGCGATTCCCGCCCAATCTTCAGATCTGGATGAAGCGATCGATGCTTTCGGCGAGAAAGCGAAGGATACCTGAACCGATGCGGAGAAGCGGAAAGACCGTAAGGCTTTATCGTTGATTCAACTCCATCTGTCCAATAATATTCTGCAGGAAGTGCTGCAGGAGAAAACCACCGCTGAGTTATGGGTCAAACTAGAGGAGATCTGTTTGTCCAAGGATCTCACGGGCAGATTGCACGTGAAGATGAAGCTGTTCTCGCATAAGTTGCAAGAGGGAGGTTCGGTAATGAATCACCTATCTTCCTGGAAAGAGATTGTTTCTGATTTGCAGTCTATAGAAGTTAAGTATGAGGATGAGGATTTTGGTCTTCTTCTTTTATGCTCGCTGCCTAATTCTTTCAGTAATTTTCGTGACACCATATTATTGAGCCGCGACAAACTAACTCTCGCGGAAGTTTATGATGCTCTCGAACAAAAGGAGAAAATGAAATCTATGATGCAGGCTGAAAGTTCGTCCTCCAAGGCGGAGGCATTAGAGGTCCGTGGCAGGCCTTAGCAGCGAGATAACTACTACCACAACAACAGAGATAAGAGCAAGGGCGACAGAGGTCGCTCAAAGTCCAAAGGACGTGACAAGTTCTGCAGGTATTGTAAGAAATCTAACCACAATATTGATGATTGTTGGAAGCTGCAGAACAAGGAGAAAAGGAACGGAACTTACCAACCGAAAAATAATGATGGTAATGGTAAGGCTGCCGTTGTCACCGGATAAGGGTGAGGCTGTTGTTCTTTGGTAATGATGGTAGTGATAATTCGATGGAGATTGCTTAGCTGTCTTGGCTGCATGTGTTTCACGTGATGATGAATGGATTCTTGATCTTGCATGTTCGTTTCATATTTGCTGTAACAAAGATTGGTTCAGTTCTTATGAGTGCATGCAGAGTGGAGATTTTGTGCGTGTGGGGAATGACAACCCGGTGCGGCATTGTTGGCATTGGTTCTGTTCAGATCAAGACCCATGATGGGATGACACGCACGTTGACAGGAGTGAAACACATACCCTCCATGGCGAGGAATTTGATCTCTTTGAGTACCCTTGATTGTGACGGGTACAAGTACAAAGGTGGGAACAAACTTTTGAAGGTATCATCAGGTTCTCTCATTATTATGATTGGTGGTATGAATTCTGCAAAATTATATGTCCTTAGAGGTAGCACTTTGCCTGGTATTGCTGCTGCTGTTAGTTCTGATGAAACTAGTAAGACTAACCTTTGGCATAAGCGTCTTGGACATAT